>NW_022146424.1:4527536-4589640 GCF_002938485.1 Sitophilus oryzae
TTAACAGCACTTGTTTAAAGATTTTTTTTAAATATTGTATTTTGAACTTGATAAATAATTTGCATGATCTAAAATACATTTAATATTATGTTTTTACCGGGTGCGTCTCAAAAGTGGCCCACCCCCTATAACTTTTTTATTTTTTCAGATAAAAAAAAACGAGATTTGGTGCGTTAGTATATATCATAAATTAGAACTGATTGACGTAATCAATTGTTTTTGGTTACTTCCTGTTTCACCGAAAATGACTACAAATTTTGATTTTTAAATGGCACTCCCGGTATATATATTTCTACTTCATTCGATAGAAAACGTCGAATAAGAAGACTAAGGAAGGAGCATATCAAAAATCTTAGGTACACCGCGATGGGCCTCAAATATGGCCGACTTAAATTCCGGTTTATCAGTGCCGTTCTAATTTTATTTAAAAAATGTAAAACTATGATGTAGGGTAAACGTGGGGTAGACTCAATAATTTGTTGTTTTATTTTACGTTGCGAATAAATGTTGGTAGTTATTAAAATTGTTATAAAAATATATAATTCTAATAAAAATAGATCAGTTATAATAATTATTTATTAACACAAACATCGGATACGCTACTGAAGCAGGTAATTCAAATTAACGTATCTAAATTCTTTGACATCTGATCTTTGACAAGTAGTAAATAAAAGCTAAAATGCAAGAAAAGTATATAATTTAGTTAATTTAAGTGAATTTCATAAATGATCGGCTTACTACACGTATGTATATTATACAGGGTATCCCAGAAGTAAGTACAAATATTTTAAAGGGTGGTAAATCTCGATAAAAGAAACATATTTTCTCTTTATCGTTTTTTAAATAAGTCCAAAATAACGGAGTTATTTTACTTTGAAAATTTCCAAAAAAAATGATTTTTTGCTAAAATCTTGAGAACCACTGGATCTTTTTTGGATTTTCTTTCTTGTAAATTTAATCTAATACCTATGTTGCCATATTATCAAGCAATTATGTTTTTTAACTAAAAACTAAAAAAAAATCCAAGAAAATTTTCAAAAAATTTCGAATTTTCAAAATTTTTTTTCGCGAAAAAAACTTTATAGGCGTGTTTCTGGGGTTGAATTATACTATCAGTTAAAATATTTGCACTTATTTCAGGGACACCCTGTATAGTCACTTACTAGCGAAAAGTTGTTCCATTATTTCACTCGATTTTGCCGAGATCTACCGCACGCTACACAACCAACTATTTTAGAGTCTTTTTCGATAAATCGCGATAGTGTCACTGTTAATTTAAGTTCTGTCACAATTTCCATCTAGATTTACTACCTTTATACAACTATCAGTAGTAGAATAAATAATAAATAACATAAAATAAGCTCCGTAAAGACTGACAAATCCACAAAATTTCAAATCAAATTTAAATGTGTCAAATGAATCGTCAAACAGAACTGTCAATGATCCCCACCCTAGAGTGCTTTTTCCGCCCACCATGCATGAATACATGGATAGCATTATGCTCCTTCCTTAGTCTTCTTATTCAAAGATAGAAAATGACACTCTGAATAGAATGACATAATATCATCAGTCAACATTTGACATTTTAGCTCAAAAAGAAATCGTAGTTTAAATTTCAATGGCTGTCGTAAAAAACGCTAATTTTTAATCATCAAGCTTTGGAAAAATAGATTTGATCGTCTAATGTTTTTCCTGTTTTAGGATACAAACATAGTGGGGTATCTCGATTAGGTTAGGTTAATCTCAATCATCCCCTAGGTAAGCTACTTTTGAAAAGCACCAGGTATATTATTTATTTATATATTAGTTTTTCCGGTTATTTTTCTGTAATTGTATAGTTTATAATTTCATGTCATTTTGCTTCAATTAATGTAATTCTTAAATGCTTTGGGTCCAATAAATAGAGATATTTTTAAACAAACACACTGTTTCTATTTATACAATTCACTCTATTTATGACACTTTATAATACTCATTCAAATACACAGGCGATCTTGAAAACTATTAAGATAATGCTTTTTGTTTATTTTATGCCACATAGGACGGATCGTCCGCACCGTTTGTTGGTTGAACAAGTTGAACAAATGACTTTAAATAAATAATTTCACATGGGTGCGGATAATTTCGTCCGACGGCCCTCACCTCGGCGGAGTATCCGCGCACGGACGTGTTATATGATTAAAAACGTTGTTTCACATGTGAAGATTGACAATGCAGGTGAAAGTACTCTATTGGACCTTAAAAATACATACGACTGTTCGCGCGGACGGTCCGCTTTATGTGAAACAACACTAAGCGTCCTAGCCGCTACTTCTAAATACTTTCCCATGAACACAAAGTTGCGAGAATCAGTTTTTATTGCTTTGGTTTCATCACATTAAATTTGACTATTCTAAAAATCTGGACTAATTTTGTTGTATTCCAGTGTTCAGTAATCGATTCCTAATTTCAATAAATCTTACATACACATTTTAAAAACTCTAATCAGTATTTTCTTTAGTATTGTTTCAAAACAATAAATTACAGAACAAACCATACAGGATGTACCTTGACATATGAAATATCTGTATTTAATTGCATAATTGCAGCTTTATTATTAGCTCATCTCTTTGGTGTAAAAAGCACATTTTTTACTTGAATAAACACGAAAGAAAAATATTTTTACTTCTTAAGTATTTAACCATGAATGGCAAGAAGTTGTCAATATAAATATTCTTTTTTTAGATTCTTAATACTTATTCTTCCTGGTTGGAATATTTTAATTACTGTAAACTCACGCATTTGTATAGATATTGGTAATTATTTAAACATGCAATAATATTTTTTATTTTTTCAACCATGTGAAGGTTGTAAAAATTCTGGAGAATTGCAAAATGTAAAGACAAGTACTAAAATAATATACGATGACAAAAAAAAGGCAGACAATATAAATATTCTTTTTAGATTCTTAATACTTATTCTTCCTGGTTGCATGGAATATTTTAATTACCGTAAAATCTCGCATTTGTTGACGATTGCGCTCTAGTTGCAAAAACTGTACAGCAATTACAAGAAATGTTGAACACATATACCTGGGCATACGAGGCTTTGGGCCTTAAGCTAAACATCGACAAAACTAAAATCATGTGCACTAGGGTGGAGCGAAAAAATTACAACGGAAATTTTTCGACACCCCCTTCCACCGCCCCAACCTCTTCACTTTTATTTTTCACATTTTCGCGCTGTGGTGGTGAAAAATAAACATTAACGAAGAAAAATCATTTACAAAAAATGTTTGTTTTAGGAAGACAAGTATTTTGCAAGCTCAGGTAGTGTAAAAATAAATAAATAAATAATACGTTTTTCTTTCACTTTAAAACTTATTGCGTTTTTGCCCGTAAAATAGTATACTTTTTATTTCAAAATAGTTTGTGCCATTACCTATAAAATATAATGACCTTTAGGACCGACTTTTATGGGCGAAAAGACAAGACGCCCAAGTTTACAGATAACAGAAAAAGGGCAATAGTAGAAGAACATGTTGTGTTGGTAGAAGAATCCAGATCAAAATATATTGGTCACATATACTTCTGGATTTTCTTCAAGTGTATTAGAAGCTATGATTCAATTTTTGAAGACATTCTATTGCACTGGACGATCTGTAGGTCATCGGTTGTGATGGAACTAATACGAAAATCGGAAATGAGAACGGAATAATAACCAGATTAGAAAGAAAACTGGATCGTCCTCTTCAATGGTTTGTTTGCATGTTGCATGCTAACGAGCTTCCGTTGCGACATCTTTTATTACATCTTGACGGTCAAACATCTGGTCCCAGGGCATTTAGAGGTCCTACTTTTAAGTAGCTGTAAAAAACTGCCCATTGTAAAAATTTTCCAAAATAGACTTTGTGTTACCGAATATGGAATTAAGCACAGAACAAAGATATTTATATGACATGTGTGTTTCAATAAGAAGTGGAAATTGCTCTGAAGGGCTGTCAAAACGTGATTCTGGAAAATTAGTGCACTCTCGCTGGTTGACTACAGTAAACAGAATTTTGCGCCATACGTAGCTACGTCAAATCCTGATCAGAATTTGGTACCATTCTGAGAAGAATTCTCAGAAGATTCTGAGAAGAATTCTCGATTTTTTAATAATCCGGTTTAAAATTTGACGCTGACGACTACTATGATTTAATTGAATGAAAAAGTTTGCGTTATAATGAACCCTCTGTAACCAGAAAGCTGACCGTAGAACTAATAAAAGAAGTGATAGAAAACCCAGAAGATTCATCTTTAGCACATCAGAAATTACTCTTGTCATACCCAAGCAGTAGAACGGGCATTAAAGGTGGTAACTGAAGCATCCATTACGGTTTGCGGCTACGAAAGGAGGGATGGAGTCATAAGAAGCAAACTAAATTCAAGAACATTGATGCCTAAATTTGAATCAAAAAAGAATTTTAAAACCAAATAATTGTTCTTTAAGCTTATGTTATAATTTTATTTTGTTTTGTCTTATTTTTCAATTAGTTTTTTCTTTAATACAAATATTTTCTTAAAAATTCATCATTTATTACTTTGCCTCATGGAGATAATCACAAAAAAAAATAGTGCATTCAAAATACATACCTTTTTGAGTAGAAAGTTATTGGACACTCAATCATTATCATTTTAAAACAATCCGATTTTTTTAAAATTGGCTGTGGCGGTGGAGGGGGGAGTCGTAGAAAAAAAGTTTATATACAAAAAATACTACTTTTTCCATAATAAAGCTTTCTCATACTCAGGCGATATCATTTTCAACAAAAAAAAATCTGAAATTTTTAAGTTGACTGTGGCGGTGGAGGGAGAAATTAAAAAAAGAAAACAAAAATACGTGACGCATTATTTTTTCATATCACAGCTATTGTCAGGTCAGGAAACTTAATTTTCGAAAACAAAACCAATATCGACTCTGAAATTCAGCACAGGATTAGCAGCGCTTCAAGAGCATTCTGGAAATTAAAAGACAGGGTTTTTTACAACCATGACCTGAGCACAAAAACGAAACTTGCAGTGTACCGAGCAATAATAATCCCCACCATGTTATATGGGAGCGAAACCTGGGTGCCGTACCGCCGACACATGAACGCATTAAACAAGTTGCAACAGAGACACCTTAGACAACTCTTAAGAATCAAATGGTTCCATCACGTCTCAAACGTATCGGTTCTTGAAAAAGCTAACTGCGAGAGTATTGAAGTCATGGTTACAAAATCCTGCTTAAGATGGGCTGGTCACGTATGCAGAATGCAAGAAAACCGCATACCAAAATCACTGCTTTACGGTAAGCTTGTAGACGGTAAGAGGAGGCCAGGTGGACAACTCAAAAGGTACAAGGACATTTTCCTCGAAAACTTAAAGGGGATTAATGTGCAGAATGAGTAGGAAGTAGCAGCTCACAATAGAAGCAATGGAGAAGAATTGTATACTCAGTTAACAGCGAGAACCAAAAAGTTAAGAGGCAACAAAGCAATGAGATTTTTGAATGTCCGGAGTGCGGTAGACAAATAACATCACGTATTGGGCTTTTCAGTCACAGAAAGGCTCATGAAAGAAAACGCCTTGCGTGACCATCTTCTGATGCGTGTCAAATACTCGTCAGCGAGTAATGGCAGTAGTAGTAGTAGGTAATTATTTAAACATGCAAAATTATTTTTAATTTTTTACAACCAAAAATGCATAAAATATAAGTTTTATAATAAAATATTAATTAAGTTTTATAATTAATATTAAACATTAATGTTAAAATTAAACTTGTTTTAAATTAAAAAAAGTTGTAGAAAATCTTTGAAATAGATAATAATTTAAAAATATGTCATTATATATTTTTTCCGCATTTCTTCCCATCAGAAGATTTCCAGATACAGAAGAATTGTTACTTACACGAAATGTGAAAATATTCTGTTTTCAGGCAAATTTTTACTCGATGATCTATTTTTTTATTTTATTGTGAACTCATATTTTTCTAAATATATCTCTGTGAAACTATGGCGAGTGCCACGACTATACTTTGCCTAGTTGTAGACCATGACATTCAGCTACGTCAGTGGTCACTACGCGAGAACAAGGTCATATAAAGTGGTAGAAAAAGAACTTATACTATGATTTAATAAATAAATAAAAAATATATTTTTTAGCCTTTTAATTTCCAGCGCCGAAAACTCCAGAATTATTTTCAAGATAATATGAAAAATGTATTAAAAATATATCCATTATTTAGAAAATCGTTCTTTTCTTCTGGAGGGGAGTTTCGAACGAGATTTTAATGGTGGGTAAGGCTGACGTGTGACGGCTATTATTGACGAGATGACTGGCGAAGGACTGATTAAACCGAGACCGTGAGAAAGTAAATAACGAGCTTTCGGAAAAACGAGACACGCATTCCTGTGATGACAGCAGGAACATACTGCAACCGGCCGACAACGGGCGCAGGATTAGAGAGCCTCCCAGCGATAAAAATCTAACAAAGGGTTTTTTACGGTGCCTTAAAAGTTCATTAAGACGCATCAATAGAGTACAGAAGGTAAATATACCGATGCCTTCAAGAAAAAAATCAATTAAACTTCTTTATTTATTTACTATTATTAGGTATTTGATTTTTTTTATTCGTATTACAGGGTACTACATCAAGATTTCGATTGACAATTACAGAAAATAAAGCCGATTACAAGGGGAAACATTTTTTTTAATATTGATATTTTGAGAAAAATGTATTACACATAAAAATTTGTTCTAAAATGGATAATCCTGTTTATACTGGGTACGTCTCAAAAGTGGCTCACCCCTATAACTTTTTGATTTTTTCAGATAAAAAAATGAGATTTGGTATGTTATAGTAAACGCCACGAACGTTTGGGTGTGATTCATCGCTTGATGAAGTTAGAATCGACAAGCGCGCTATCATTTTTACATTAAAAACGTAAATTTTTACCCCAGACGTAGATTATTAAAGGCCCGGTCTAATCATCTGCCTGCGCTCCTCCTACTTATTCTAAAACGTTAGCGTGATTGACAAAGACGATACTATATCGCGTTTCTTTGATTGATTCGTTTTTGTGCGTCAGTCCATTGGTGTGCTTGCACTGCGACCAATAGGGCATTCAATTTTATATTTATAACCAAATATATGTTTTGACAAGACTTTGACAGTTAAAACAACAAATTATAACAGATTATATATTGATTATTATAATGACTTGAAACACCACGGCTCTGGAATTAAGTTTTATGTGACCTTGAACAGATTAGTTCACATGGTAGCGACCGATAAATCACTCCCAAACATTTGTGGCGTTTACTATAGTATACAACATAAATTAGGATTGATTGACGTATTCAATTGTTGTTGGTCACTTCCTGTTTCACTGGAAATGAATACAACTTTTGATTTTTAAATAACAACACCCCCCGGTATTTTTTTACTTTATTCGATAGAAAATGTCACTCTGAATAAAATGACATATCACATGTCAGCTTTTGACATTTTCACTTTAAAAAAAATCGTATTTTTAATTTTAATCTAGAGTGCCATGACTGTGTTAAAAACACTAATTTTTAATCATGGAGCCTTGTAAAAATAGATTTGATCGTCTAGTGTTTTTCGTGTCTTGTCCTGGATAGTTAAAAGATGTCCAAATCGTATTTTTAATCATATCTTATTTTTTTTCAAATGGAATGAGGGTGGTTCATTAGCATATTTGGAAAAAGCATTTTTTTACGAATAATTTTGTACGACACACTTGGTATTTGGAGTCAAATTGTCGTTATGATCTAATAAACCATATAAGAAAATGTCAAAAGTTGACATTATGATATGTTATTCTACTCAGAGTGTCAATTTCTATCAAAATAATTAAAAATCAATAGTTGTTGTAATTTCCGGCGAAACAGGAAGTGACCAAAAACAATTGAACACGATAGTCAATCACTCCTAATTTATGTCATATACTAACATACCAAATCTCGTATTTTTATCTGAAAAAATAAAAAGTTATAGGGGGGCAATTCCATGATTAATCACGGGACATTTAGAATAACAACAAAATTTTAAGAAAGTGTATTTTGTTCTTCATATGGGCTAGGTAAAGTTTTAGGTTATTATTTTCACAGACAATGATTTAAATTACTGTTGTGATACAGAACAATATATTGAAATTTATAGTGATAAAAACATTAACAAAAATCTATGATTACTCAAGGGACATCAAAAAATTTGGATTTTTAAAATTTTGTTTTTAATAGCTTTTTTCTCTGAACCTATACAAAATAAAATACATTAAGTGGAATTAGGAACTTACATGTGCTGATAAATAAATAACGACAAAAATTTAAAAACTTTTCTTTTTTGATTACTCACGGGACAAAAAGTTGAGCTATATTTGTAATTAAATAAAAGTAATTTTTACTTGCATTTGGCACAAAAATACACCAGTACACAAACGCTTGACAACAACAGTAAATGACGCGCACATAGCAACTCTTCATAGAAAATGCAATTATTAAAGATTTTTTGCAAACTAATTCTAATAATTCATTCTTAAATTTTTTCGCGAAATCTGGCTAACTTAGGTAATATAAGATAATTTTTTAAGAAATTTGATTCTTTTTGAGGCGTATGATGAGAGTTTTTTCAGTAATTTAATCACTTAAAATATATAAGGAAATTAACGTCGTACATGGAATTGCCCAGGGGTGAGCCACTTTTCAGATGCACCCGGTATTTCTCCAGTTTCCTGAAATACATCCTAGAACATACTGTAGGTTTGCACTTAAATAAAATTCCCAATGTTTTAATTCTAGGAGCTACAGATGCCCGACGCACTATTGCCGGACCAGAGTTGCAACAAGTCAGTTTTAAAATGACTTAGGTCATTTTAAGTCATTTCTAAAATCAAAATGATTTAAGTTTTAAGTCAAATTCAACATAAAGTTCAAATGATTTAAGTAATTAGTCTTCGACTTAAATAATTTTATTTCAAGTCAAGTCATTTTTGTAAAGACTTAAATCAATATAACGTTATTTAAGTCGTTTTTATGACTTAAGCCTATATTTTTGACTTAAGTCATGATGATCTGTAAGTTAAGTCACTAAAATGATCAATATAATTACCCTCAAGTCAAGACAACCAGAATTAAATTTAAGCCCTGTAGAAATACAAATTATTTCAGTTAAGACATCCTGTATAGCTTCGATACAGACAAGAAGTTATGATAATATCCCCGCCGAGATAAATTAGTAAACTACAACCTACCAATTATTGCATAATTCGATTGGAAATGCCAAACATCTCGCATCGGTCCGCGCTTCCTATCGAACACATTCAGGAAACACATCGGCGCATTATAATATATTTAAATAACGGACATTCCATATCTCATGCCAAGTTTCAAAATGGAATTCTCAGTTGGAGGTCTTTACGTCGTTTGTAAAGTTTTAATTTGATCCAGCAGCAACGATGTACAAATGCCATCTGGCAATATATATGTGCTCCGATCAAATTAAAAGGAATAGTTACTTGGATGGAGTTAAAATTACGTAAGGTATATATATTTAAAGAGGCGCAATATATAACATGGGAAAGTTATTTACTCTGAAGATTGATCAAAAGAGTTAAGTGAGACGTTGTAGCACATCTTGTTTTTTAGAAATATTTTTTTACGATTCAATTGAGCACTACAGAGTAGAGATGAGCAAAGCTGCGATTCCCCAATCGCAATTGAAACTGCAATTACGATTTTTAAATCGCAACGACCTGCGATTGCGATTTTAATATTTACCAAACAAAATTATTCTGAGCCACCCTCGTTCCATTTTGAAAACATTGAGATATGATTAAAAATACGATTGGGGCATCTTTTACCTGGCCAAGACAAGATGCGAAAATTCCCTGTTCATCCAAACGTGATATTTAACTGTGATATTAGAGATAGTTTTGTAGATTTTAGTAATGTAAGTAAATGAATTGAAACAAGCCTGTGATAAATTAAAAAACGGAAAAGCCCCTGGACCTGGAAACGTGCCTGTCGAAATACTTAAGCAATTAATAGACAAAAAACCAGAGTATATTTTGAAGGTTTATAATCGCCTAGCAAGAGACTTGCTCTTTCCTCCCGAGTGGAAGAAAGCCGCACTGGTACTGATTCCTAAAAACTTTAACTCAGAAGATGAATCAGCGGCATACCGACCAATATGTCTTTTAGATATAGAAGGAAAACTATATGAACACATTATCCTTATTAGACTAAATGAAGAACTCGATCGAATAGGAACTCTTTCAGCGCGCCAATATGGTTTTCGAAAAGGTAGACAAACAATACATGCGATCGAACATGTAATTCTTATTGCCAGACAAGAAGCAGATTATGCACCAAATAATAGAAAATTATGCGCAGTAATTACTCTAGATGTGCAAAATGCGTTCAAGAGTGCTTTGTGGCATATCATTCTGGGCGAAATGCAGAAATGGGGTATAAGTTCGTCTCTGACTAACATGGTGGCATCTTATCTCTCTGAAAGAACAATTTTAATTGAAGACGATACTGCTAAAAAGCAGATTAACGTAACCAGTGGAGTGCCACAGGGGTCAGTACTTGACCCAACACTATGGAATATCCAGTACAACGACCTACTGGAAACAGTTATGCCCGAAGGAGTAGCACTAATCGGCTTTGCCGATGACGTAGCGATGGTGGAACGATCAAAAACGAAAAGACACTCATGAGTGTTGCTAATGCAGGACTACAAAGAGTAGCCAACTGGATCGAGCGCAAAGGTTTAAAACTAGCACCGAGCAAAACTGAAGCGGTTTTATTAACCACCAAGAGGAAACTCTCTCATATATCATTTGAGCTTCTTGCTACAACAATTTCACCAAAGAATGCAATAAGATATCTTGGAGTTTGGCTTGATTCAAAGCTTACATTCGGCGAGCATATAAATCAAGTTATACACATGATCTCATAATAATAATAATAGCTTCCGTATATAGCGTTTGACGCCTTGGGAGTAGCAAGGTACAGCTTGCCATACTAGAGCCGTTCGGTATACAAGGAAGGTAATGTGGCTAGCACTACGCTTCAACCGCTTATTATTACCTCAGGATTGTGAATCCCAAGTACTCATGTCTGAGTCGACCTAGGTACCCAAACTATTTTTATTTTAATAAAAATAGTCGGCTGATGAAATGCCGGGTGTGGGATTCGAACCCACTACCTTGAGATTGGTAGACGAGAGCCTGTACCTCTACGCCACCGGGCACCTACACATGATACCAGACATTAATACCTGGTTAGACAGAAGCTTTGGAGAGACGGACTATTTCCGAACTAAGGCATTGACAGGGCACGGATACTTTAACAACTATTTGCATAAAAGGGAGAGATCCACCTCAAATTTGTGTATGTATTGCAAGGAAGTTGACTGTGTCGAACACACACTATTCCTCTGCAATGAATGGAAGCAGTTTAGAGAGTTATTCCAACGGGACAGTGGTGGACAAGTCCTTAATGCTAAAAATATTATGCAAGGGCTGTTAAGCGGTGAAACATCACGGAAAATTACATATAGATGCATTCAAGAAATAATAGAAACCAAAGGAAATAGAATGCGGGGCCTAACCGCATAGACAGCCTTCCAGCTGAAGTAATGCGCAAGCGGTTTCCAGCCGGATAGAGCGATGGAATGCGAAGAGGGTTTTTTTAGTCGGTAGGAATCCGACACTACCCAACGGTGTCTTATGCAAGATTTTTCCCCTCAAAAAAACTTCTACTTTTCCAAGGCATCTTGATTAAAATTAGTTTTTAACACAGCCATGACATTCTATATTGAAATTTAAAATACAATTTTTTAAGCGAAAATGTCAAAAGTTGCCATATGATATTCCATTTTATTTAGAGTGCCATTTTCTATCGAATAGAGTAAAAAATACCGAGGGTGTCATTTAAAAATCAAAAGTTGTAGTCATTTTCGGTAAAACAGAAGTGACTAAAACAATTGAATACGTCAGTCAATCCTAATTTATCTCATACTAACATGCCAAATATCGATTTTTACCAGAAAAAATAAAAACACCTGGTATATTATTGATCGTGGCCCTAGAAAATAATACCTCCTCTATAAATAAATAAATAATATCAGAGAGAAAATTCAATAGCAGTTTACTACAAAATGCTTCAAAAGACCACAAAATTACATTCGCAACAATTTCGCAATTCGCAACTCCTAAAAATTCAAACTCGCACATAGAAAGCACGGTCCCAGTTTAGAAAATCACAATCCCAATAAAATTGCAAATCGCAACAAAGTCGCAAATCGCAGTCAGAGTAATATTGGCTGCCTAAATTGAAACTCGCAAATGGAAGAAATCGCAATCGCAGTTTCCTATGAGAGGCAATCGCAGGTTGCGATTGCGATTTTAAAATCGCTGCGATTGAATCAGTTTGCGATTTCTTGCTCATCCCTACTACAGGCTTGTGTGTCAGTTGATTGATGCTTTTCAGTTGATTTTAAAAATTCCGACCGCAGCGCCAATATAGGTACGTCAGAAATCAGCAGTAAACAAAGTGAGTAAAAAGTAAAAATAAGGGAGTAAACAAAGTGCCCTTTACATAATCAAAAGTTTAAATAGGCATATACTATGAGAGGATAAATTATAATTTACTATATTAATGGTATACTTGGTTTGGAAAAATACGTGAAAAAATGAAGGTGGAGGGTAACATTGTACAAGATATACAAGAAAACCAACTGCAGTGGTACGGCCATGTACAACGAATGGCTGAAGGCCAAATACCAAAGCAAGTGTTGCAGTGGACACCTACAGACAGACGTAAACGAGGCCGACCTAAACTCTCCTGGAATCAAGAAATCGACAGAGCCATGTCGGAAAGGAACCTACTACCAGGAGATCGGGACAATAGACAGAGGTGGCGCATGGAGACCGCAGGGCGACGAAGGACGCTGTAAAACCGGACATACATACTTAAATTGAAAACCGCGTTCCGCTAGCTACTGTAATTTTGGAGTTACAATTTTTTAAAATTTTTAACCCTCTCCTATACAGGGTGTTTCAAAACAAATGCGAAAAACTTTAGGGGGTGATTCCTTCTTCAAAATAAAGGGTAGTTTGCTTTATAAACGTTGGGTCAAAAGTCAACCATTAGGGAGATATCGCGGTACAAAGATGGCGGAAAAATAATGTTTTTATTTTTTATCTTGAAAACGAAAAGAGATAGACTATTGAAGATTTTATGGAATTACTGTTATGAAAACACACTTCAGGTATTTTTTTCACTTTTTAAAATGAGTGGAAGGGGTTGAAATAAACTTATCATTCTTGTTAACGAAATTTAAAGAAAAACTCTTATCAAACACATGCAAATGCTTTAATTTGGATAGTTTAGTTGGTTTAGAAACTTTTTTACCTCTTGTGTTTTTTTGATAAAACTCACCGATTGGAAATTAAAAAATAAAATGTAAAGCATTACATGTCAGGACAAAAAACATTTTTAGATTAAGAATCTAGTGATAATAACATTAATAACGATAATAATAATCATCTAGATAATAACGTATTGCAGTAGAGTAATGGTCAAATAAAATAATATTAGGAATATCCTAAAAAGTAACAGCGGCCGACTAGATTTTTTCCTAAAAAAATTACAGCAGCCCACTAGATACTTTATCAGAAAATGTTTTTTGTCCTGACATGTAATGCTTTACATTTTATTTTTTAATTTCAAATCGGTGAGTTTTATCAAAAAAATACAAGAGATAAAAAAGTTTCTAAAGAAACTAAACTATCCAAATTAATTTTTTTGCATGTGTTTGATAAGATTTTTCTTTAAATTTCGTTAACAAGAATGATAGGGGTAGTTTATTTCAACCCCTTCCACTCATTTTAAAAAAGTGAAAAATTTACCAGAAAGTGTGTTTTCATAACAGTAATGCTTCCATAAAATTTTATTAGTCTATCTCTTTTCGTTTTCAAGATAAAAAATAAAAACATTATTTTTCTGCCATCTTTGTACCGCAATATCTCCCTAATGGTTGACTTTTGACCCAACGTTTATGAAGCAAACTACCCTTTATTTTGAACAAGGAATCACCCCCTGAAGTTTTTCGCATTTGTTTTAAAACACCCTGTATATACCCGTGTATACTAAGCCCATACCTGTGCCCATACACAGTAGTACAAATTTAACCAATTCCAGAACACTTTATTTTTTTTAGTACAGACATGTCTGTTAAAACCGTTGATGTTATTAATATAATAATATGATACTAATATGTTCACTTATTAACAAGTAAGCAATAATTACTAGAAACTAATATCTTATTAAGTAGAGTATTCAGCATGAAATTATAGATACAGGAAATCCTACTGCAATATCCGATATGTCCATTTGTCAAGTACATTTAGTCGTACTATTCAATTAAAACAGGACTGATTTTAATGACATGATATACTAAGAACAGCTAACTTCACTCTAGAGTTGAATAAGTCAAGTATCCAGAAAATTATACGAGGACGATAGTATAAACACCATGCCAGGGTGCAAAAACGAAAAATTAAGTTACTCAATGTATTGTTTTAATCGATGGAAATGGTAGCTGTTGACCAGTCGTTGCTTATTAGAGATATAACTGTAGTTATGGTAGGTGAATGAAATAATTTGTTGCTTTAGGTGCAAAATTTTTAGTAAGCAAGAGAAATCGCAGGAAAAAAATTACATTAGTATTTCTCACAAGATTAACCTTAAATATTTTATTCTTCCTCAAATTTTACACAGAGTAAATCATAAATTACTTTCTATTCTTTATTAAAACCTGAGTGAATAGTATGTTTCAGCAGATGTAGGAAATTAAAAAACATGATAAATTTACATAAATTATGACCTTTTACTAATTGTAAAATGGTAACGCGAGGAACGTATGAAAGGATTAACATTGAAACGTCTTTAATAGAAACTATTTGAAATTTGATATTTATTTACTTAATTAAAATCGATAATTGAAATTGCTTTATTAATTTAGAACGAAACGTGGCCTATTAATTAACATACGTATTATAATACATTTTTGTAATAAATAAATGGGACCTGTTCGAAAAAATTGGTTCAATTTAATATTTTTGAAGTAAAACTCCTTTACACGCGATGGGAGTAAAAATTCAAAACCGTGACACACGAGACGCGTCAGGAAAAGTGGTAACGATCGGAGGTTAAGACTAGTAGTGGGAACTATCGAATGAATACTATCGAAACATTCGATAGTTGCAATTCATTCGAATAATTCGATAGCTAGTAAGAAAACATTCGTTGTAAACTATTCGAATAAAAATTATCGAATAGATGCGTCATCTGCCTTGAAATATTTTATTCTAGTAATTCGGCAGCAAAAACCATTCATTTATAAAATTCATTCTTTTATAAAATTCATTCATTTATGAAATTCATTTATTGGTCAGGATCGATTATAATAAAATATTAACTGGATTTTAGTTATCGCCCGGCGACGTAGGTTTCTTTCCGAGAAACCCGACAGCGGTCGGTATCAATGCTATGAAAGAAGGCGGCATCTTTGATTTTTTGTGGAGTCAGATAAAGATAAGGACACATTATTTTTTTTATTGAGGTGCTAGTATTTACACAGAAAATATATTATGAAGGGCGCTGTTGCCATATATTGGTATTAGTTGATATTAGCAAAGAATATTATTGTTTGGCTTTAGTTAGTTAGGGATAGTATGTCTATATATTTTGCATTCTTTTTATTAATATTCTGTTGTTACACTGCAATAATACTTGTTATTTTGGATGTAGGAAAATGATTTTTAATGTTTTTAAGCAAAGACTGGTTTAATAAATAATAATAACAGTAATAATTTGTTATACCTATTAACAACAAAATTTAAAATCATTTAATATAAACATTTTTTAAGTAGTAGCAAAATATAAACAACAAATTAGATGTCAAAATTATTTATATTAGATCCTATTTAAAAATAATATAGTCTCTAAATTTTTTGTGTGGCAACGTTGGTTTATAAATAATAATAATTACAGAACTAATTTGTTATATTAACAACAAATTTTAAAATCATGAAATATCAACATTTATTAATTTTCTAAGCATGCAGTGTAATGGAAGGAAAATATAAATAAAAAATTAGAAATCAAAATTATTTATATTAGGTGCTTTATATTACTATTTAAAAATAATATATTTACTTTTACTGGCATTTACTTTAAAAAATAAATGAAATATTTCTTCGCAAAAAACTACATGTAAGAGAATTAGCATAAACAAAATACAAACATCGTTAACTTTTTTTTTAATTGGCACGTGTAAAACTTTCAATTTAATTTTCTCACCCCATAGTTTGAGTTCGATAATCATTTACTTAACCACATTACTTAAATATGATTATTAAGTTCAACTAATTCATATTATTAAAAATTAAAACATCTAAAATACAAATATGTATTTTTAAAATTAATTGTAAGTTCATCTCATCTCTCTTAAAAATTGCTACTTCTCAAAATTACCCAATAAAAATAGACCATATACCATATAAAATTAAATAATTGAAAGATCGGGCTACGGAAAATCACACAAATTTTCGGAAAAATTTTGACCACCTCCACACGCACACAATCGTCAATAAAAAAAACTACTATTTTAGTATTTTAAATATTTTAATAAACGCAAATATAGCACACTATTTATACGTCGTAGTTATAAAAATTTGGAAGAACTAATAATGCACTGACGCACACAAAAATCAAACGAATACTAAATTCTAAATTTCATTTATCAAAAGCATTCGATAGTCGTGGCTCAACGATAACCATTTAGTCGTACGGCGAGGTTGTCACATATGCTTTAGTATACAAATGAATGAATGATTTTATTCGAATAAAACCATTTGATAGTTGAAATCATTCATTCAGTAACCATTCGATAGTCTAATTCATTCGATAGTTCCCATCGCTAGTTAAGACGGAGCGTCGTAACTTATGCTCTATGTGATCTCGTGCGCTACGAAACCGAATCATCAATGAATCAATTCAAAAAATCGTCCGATTTCATTGAAATTTGGTGTGTTGAAAGATTGTTTGTTTTGACGTAAGAAACGTCAAACCTTGATGTCCGATCGTGACCAAATTTGGTGGGTAGGCTATGTGAGCGACGAGCGACGGTGCATACGGTCCCATACCCTGCAAAGTTTGATACGACGCGACGTTTCGTTTACATCTTCATCAGGGTGGGACTAAGGATTTGATATTGAAGAAAAATGTGGGTCGATTTCGGCATAATTGCGGACGAGCTACAGGATGACGCCATCGATGTTTCGAACCGATATCCCTAAATGGACGAAATCATCAGCATTTTTCTTAAATATGGGTCGATTGGTACCAAACTAGGCACGTAGATAGAGTTACCCGAATGGAGTCCTCAGGCGGATAGACGAGCAGAATAATTATAATGACTTGGCGGCTTAATAATTATAGCAGATTATCTATATATCGCAATATTAGAGCAGAATAATTATAATGACACGGCACCATAATTAAAAAAGAAATATACCATGTTGATTACTAAGTAAATCTAAATAGTACCCTTAAGAATAAAGTTTTTTAATTAGCAGAGAATACCATATCGTCCAATTGCCAAGTCATTATAACTATTACAACAAAAAAAAAAGATGTCTAATATTGATAATAATAATTTGTAACAAAATTGTTGAATAGGTGCTTAAGAAGAAACTAAATAAAATAAACTGATTGCGAGACTTTTTTTATGGGATCTCATTTCTTTTTGTAGGTTATCCTCCTACTTTTTTTCTCTCAAAATAATATTAAAAAAGTTTGTATAGCAATAATTCATAAACTTTGAATTATTGTATAAAGTCAGATAATATGAAATGGATTAATCCTAGTTTTCTAACGACTTTCGTGTTTCCTACTTTCGTTATAACCCAAATTTCAACTTTAAAAATGTTCATGTCATGATTTTACCAATGCTTATTCAAAATCATGTTTTTGTCAGTTTTACACATATTTTATTTTTTACCTCGAAAACTACAAAAGATAGGTATAGGCTAGTATAATGGAAAATTATAAGTTTTAGAAGTAAACTCATCCACCAAAAGTCAAACCAAACCAAATCCACATTTTCGAAACAATCCTATCAAGGGTTCTCCTATTACCACTGCCGGAAAGTCAGTTAACAGGAGCGTGTAGACAGCTAACTTTTAATCCGTAAGGATATTTCGAGATTTTTAATTTTTTTCCGTCATTAGTTTATAAAAAATTTGACAAGCGATAATTCATAAACTATGAGGTATAATTACTAGACATTTTAGTAATCTAGCCAGCTATAGTAGGTATGTCTTGATGTTTAGTTAAAATTAATATTCTTGCTGTATCCACAACGAAGTTACAGGGTGGTCAAAAGTGCCGCTAATACCGTATGATCGAATAAAAATGGCGTTAGCGATGGCTATGAAATGAAGATCGCTGTCATTTTATATGTAAATTTATATGGGAAATGTCATTGACCGTCATTTCATGGCCAACGCTGACGCCGTTTTTATTCGATCATACGGTACCTTCGAGAAAAGGATGGTACGGCTGTGCTCGATTTGGCGGGGGCACTACACAGATCTACTACATATTTTGCCATATTATCACGATATAATGTTTTTAACTAAAAATGTCTTGATTTTACCAATGCTTATTCAAAATCATGTTTTTGTCAGTTTTATACATATTTTATTTTTTACCTCGAAAACTACAAAAGATAGGTATAGGCTAGTATAATGGAAAATTATAAGTTTTAGAAGTAAACTCATCCACCAAAAGTCAAACCAAACCAAATCCACATTTTCGAAACAATCCTATCAAGGGTTCTCCTATTACCATTGCCGGAAAGTCAGTTACCAGGAGCGGGTACACAGCTAACTTTTAATCCGTAAGGATATTTCGAGATTTTTAATTTTTTTCCGTCATTAGTTTATAAAAAATTTGACAAGCGATAATTCATAAACTATGAGGTATAATTACTAGACATTTTAGTAATCTAGCCAGCTATAGTAGGTATGTCTTGATGTTTAGTTAAAATTAATATTCTTGCTGTATCCACAACGAAGTTACAGGGTGGTCAAAAGTGCCGCTAATACCGTATGATCGAATAAAAAGGCGTTAGCGATGGCTATGAAATGAAGATCGCTGTCATTTTATATGTAAATTTATATGGGAAATGTCATTGACCGTCATTTCATGGCCAACGCTGACGCCGTTTTTATTCGATCATACGGTACCTTCGAGAAAAGGATGGTACGGCTGTGCTCGATTTGGCGGGGGCACTACAGATCTACTACATATTTTGCCATATTATCACGATATAATGTTTTTAACTAAAAATGTCTTGATTTTACCAATGCTTATTCAAAATCATGTTTTTGTCAGTTTTATACATATTTTATTTTTTACCTCGAAAACTACAAAAGATAGGTATAGGCTAGTATAATGGAAAATTATAAGTTTTAGAAGTAAACTCATCCACCAAAAGTCAAACCAAACCAAATCCACATTTTCGAAACAATCCTATCAAGGGTTCTCCTATTACCATTGCCGGAAAGTCAGTTACCAGGAGCGGGTACACAGCTAACTTTTAATCCGTAAGGATATTTCGAGATTTTTAATTTTTTTCCGTCATTAGTTTATAAAAAATTTGACAAGCGATAATTCATAAACTATGAGGTATAATTACTAGACATTTTAGTAATCTAGCCAGCTATAGTAGGTATGTCTTGATGTTTAGTTAAAATTAATATTCTTGCTGTATCCACAACGAAGTTACAGGGTGGTCAAAAGTGCCGCTAATACCGTATGATCGAATAAAAACGGCGTCAGCGATGGCTATGAAATGAAGATCGCTGTCATTTTAGATGTAAATTTATAAGGGAAATGTCATTGACCGTCATTTCATGGCCATCGCTGACGCCGTTTTTATTCGATCATACGGTACCTTCGAGAAAAGGATGGTACGGCTGTGCTCGATTTGGCGAGGGCACTACTACATATTTTGCCATATTATCACGATATAATGTTTTTAACTAAAAATTAAAAAGAAATTTCCAAAAAATTCTAAATTTCTAAATTTTTTTCCACGAAAAAACCTCATAGACCTGCTTGTTGGGTCGAAATATAGTACCTTTAAAATATTTGCACTTATTAAAGACCCATTTTTAAAAGACGTATTCTACAACATTAAAAACTAGATATATCTATAATCGAATATAAAATTACGCATCCTAAGTTTTACGATTGGAAAATATCTAAGGCATTTCTTCTCCTCAGACATCCGAAGAATTTCCGTCCTCGTCCTCTCCCCCCGTCTTTCCCGGCCGGCATACATCAATGCCATCATCATTATCGATACCAATTAATAGAAAAATCATCTTTTCTGCTGCTGCTGCTGCTGAAAGCAAAAAGCAATCTTCGTTCTCTTTGGTTTTCCTTTTTCCGCCGCTTCGTTTTCTTTTCGCTCGAACTGGAATGAGTCGTCTAGCCGCCCTTTCCCTGCCCCCCCTGCCGCGGCCCCCTCTAGTGGAATGTCGTCGAATTAATCCCATGAATGGCGTGCGACGCTAGACCATGGAATACCTAGGTATAGTCAGGTGGGAATTACACTGGCTTGCAAAAACATTTTTTTGTAGAGCCTTCTGTTACTATTCCTGCTGAACCCTTTGTAAAATAATATTCTGAAGCCAAATACAGGGTGATTCATGAACATGGTACGTTAGACGATTATGGGGAACCGTTAAATTTAAAAAAAAATTGAATTTTTGCGTAAAGGGACTGCCTCCATCTGCCTAAATTTATTTTTACTTAATTCGATAGAAAATATATCACTCTGAATAGAATGACATATCATATGTCAACTTTTGACATTTTCTCATATGGTTTATTTAAAAGTGTAACATGTGGTTCATAACGATAATTTGACTCGAAAAACCAAGTGTGCGGTACAAAATTATTGGTAAAAAAATGGTTTTTCTAAATATGCTAATGAGCCACCCTCGTTCCATTTGAAAAAATTGAGATATGATTAAAAATACGACTTGGGCATCTTTTAACCTTCCAGGACAAGACACGAAAAACATTAGACGATCAAATATATTTTTCCAAAGCTCCTTGATTAAAAGTGTGTGTTTAACAAAACCACGGTACTCTAGATTGAAATTTAAAATACTATTTTTTTAAAGCAAAAATGTCAAAAGGTGACATATATGATATGTCATTCTATTCAGAGTGATATTTTCTATCGAATAAAGTAAAAAAAAAATACCGAGGGTGCTATTTAAAAATCAAAAGTTGTAGTCATTTCCGGTGAAACAGGAAGTGACAAAAAACAATTGAATGCGTCAATCAATCCCAATTTATCTCAAAAACTGACATACCAAATTTCGTTTCTTTATCTGAAAAAATAAAAATGTTATAGGGGTGAGCTACTTTTGAGACGCACCCGGTATACCTATCTCTAATAGTTTTCAAGATAAAAAATAAAACATATCTAAAATTGACAAAAACATGATTAAGTAAGCATTGGTTAAATTATAAATTCGGTATATTGAAAGCTGAAATTTGGTTTATAGGTTATATAGGTTTATAGCTATATAGGTTTATAGGTTGAAAGTCGACATATTTGGTCTGTCTAAATCAACCGGTTCGATATCAAACAGGCAGATCAAAAAAATATGTTTATAAGGGAAGTTAAAATAACTTTGGTTGCACATCATAATACGACCACCAGCAAACTCTATAAGACGACGCATGGTGTCATTGATGACGTGCAACGAAAAAATTGAAGCAAAAATACAATTACTTTTCAACGATATCTATCACATTCCTATACCTAAAACTTTTGGTTTCTTCGTGTTCTCGAATAGTTGAATTTAAATATTTTAAATAGTTTTTTTCTTTATTATTTTTATTTTTTTTTGTTTAAACATAAATGTAAACATAACTTCTGACAAGCAGTGTCCGTTTAGGTTTAACGCAGAAGTGTTTATAAAAAATAACTATTTTATTTTGTAGATTTTCTTGCAGTGCAGTGGCGAAATACCCATAAAGGATTTTTTTGGAGAGACGTTTACTGATTTTATTACAACTTGACGAGACTACATCCCCTAAAAAAACTACCACTTTCCTATAAAACTTCATGATTCCATCTAGCCGATTCCCCAGAAATAATAATGCAGAAGCCAAAATAATCCTTTTTATACCACCAAAGTATCGGGCAGTTTTTTTTTTCGTTTGTTTTATCTGGTTAGTTAGCTTTTAACCAGTATCTTTTTCAATCTCATACGAGAACAATTTAAGCGAATTAGAATTTAAATAGGTGGAAAAATCGTTTTTATTTTTTCATTAATTGGTGAGAAAAACTGGTAAAACTCATTGTTCTCGCGCGACGATGAACTTCGTCGTTTCTCAAGGTTTTCTCTTTAAGCGCAGTTGTAGGGGACAATGAGAGCCATTTTGCAGAAACGGACTTTAAAATTATTTTTTGGTAGGTAGTTTTTTGGACTAATAGAAAAAGCCTTACAAAAGTACAGCGATTAGCAGCTCTAGGTACCACTGGAGCAATGAACAACACAGCGCAAGCTGCGCTCGGAGTAATTATGGACTTGCAATGAATCAACTGGCTCGTGAAGGATTTGGCCGCTAAGGGTATCCTAATATTAAGGGAATCCAATCTGTGCAACCAGATTAACTACGGTCACTCCAGGATATTGACAATGATAAGGAAAATCATGACGAACACGAGTCCACATCTGCTAGACCAGAAAAAGACTATATGCTCACCAAATATGATTTTGGAGAAAAGATAAGGATTCGCATCCGGACAAGATAAGAATGGAAAAGCAACTTAATAATGAACACTTAAGAGATAGCCGTCTTCATATGTGCTTCCGTGACTTCAGGAGGCACAGGTATAGGTATCTTCTCAGAGGAAATATACATCCGACGATCTTTAAGGCTATCGAATGACTGTAATGTGCTACAAGAAAAGGTTTACGCTATAAAGGATACGGCTAGTTGTATACGAAAGAAAATCGCTGATAGACCAATAAGTGATATCGTGATATACTGTGAGAGCCACTCTGTGTTGGGTGCCAGGCTAAAGCAATGTGGTGGGCAACCAAGAAGCGGAAAGACTCGCCAAAGAGGAGGTCGGGTTAGAGGCCGTGGGCTGATGACCCACAATTTGAAACAATCAACACACTGACGGAAACTAAAGGAAGTACCATCAAGGCCAAGCAGTAAGAGACGTGGCAACACCATGAGGATGGCGCTACAGCTCCAAGACTGTGGTCAGTGGTAGATAGCAAAAAGATAAATCAACTACTAGAGCACAAAAAGAACCTTGTAGGTATAATTGTAGGTGTCGTCACTGGAAACTGCACCACGGCACGGGGGTAAACCTCGTGAGATAGAAGATTTTCAACGACGACTACTGCAGAGAATGTGCATTCTTGCACTGCAAAAAAAGGGAAAATCCAAGAATCTAACGGGATTATTTTAACTAACGAAATAACATTCTCGCCGTTACATCTGGATGAAACCTACAAATATCCATCATGCTCTAAAAATTGATGAAGGAGTAATAAAGAAGACTGCGGAGGATGCATTAATGAACAGGGTTTGTAAAGTCTTGGGAACAGAGCTTCATGCGAAGAATAAAATAGCTGCAACCAATTACTAAATACATTCGGAGTTCTAAAATCACAAACCGACCTGGAATCACTCGATAAGAAAGTCAGAACATCAATGACAGGGCATCCACCCCCATGCCAAGGGACACCCGTGGAAAATGAATTATTAGTCACATTGCTATGCATGAAAAGCACATCACAAGTCTTGCAGTATTACTTTGACCAATCAAATGACCCTCTCCTTTCAGCTATTAGAAGAATTAGAATAAGTGGGAGGGGGGTTAATCTCTGCGACCTTAGAGATCTATTGTGTCCCCCTTTCTTGAGTTATAACTCATCATACAGTCCCAGGACTTCCTACGGAGACCCGTGTCCCTCACAGTCGAAACGGTAGCTTGTGTCGCCTGTGGGGTTTAGAGGTAGGAGGTAGGCTCCCGACCCTTGGAGGAGGTGGTAGCTTGTATGCCACTTGCGGAGGATGGTCTCACGCAAGTGTCAGCCACCTCTCCTGTAGTTTTCTTTGGGTTTGGCCCCTTGGAACTTTCATTGTTACTGTTCCCAGTGTCGCTAGGGGGTTTCCCCACAGCTTCACCGGTGATGTTTTTATTACTATTATTACCAGATCTCATAGTGTTCCTATGAGTCGCTAGGGACAGTCGGTCCACTTCTACAGAGCCCCGCATGTAGAAGTAAGGGGTAAATACAATGGGGTGCCCCCGGTGCCCCAAGGTTGAGACTGTCCGTAGCCCCGCCCGGTATCGTTATATGTCTTGGTGCAATTCCCTGGCCACGACACTACAGTCAGGGACAAGACGATGAGTGAGATGCTTCTTAGACCAAGCCAAGTGCTAGAGGGGATTCCCCCCAGCACCTGACCAGGAGCTTCCCCACCAACGACAAGGTCTTGCATCTCCTAGGGGAAGTTTCAGCTATTAAGACCGCCGACAGGAATTTTGCACCTATAAACTTAGCAAGTCAAAGATTACCTGCAGGTACTACCCATACAGCACACTTCGTCCCAGGGACGTACATTTTATGTCCATTTTACGTCGGTACGTCCCGGGACCAATTAGGGACGTACTATGTACGTATAAAAGTTTACGTACATAGTACGTGCCCCATGTACGTACTATTTACGTACATTGTAGGCCTTCACTACGGACGTACATGCGAGTACGTACTACGGCCGTACATGCGAGTACGTACTACGGACGTACATGTGAGTACGTACTACGTACGTATCTTAAAAATTTTTGAAAATGCATTACAAAATGTTATTTAATTTTAATATCATGACTTATTTTGGTCAGATATACCCAATAATAATGAAGGGACTGGATCAGTGGATCTTTTATAGGCTAACGTTAATTCAAGTCACCCTAACCTACCTCTACTTCTTTTATTAATAAATCTAACCCGACCGCTATAAAAAATGATTTCCTAAATTATCCAATGACCATAATGCATGACAGCCTTTGAAGAAATCTGATGGGTTAAAAATGCAATATATTATGCAATCAAGCCTAACAGGAAAATTATGCAGTCCTATGTTTAAATTTCCCGCTAAGTTATTCGTTCACATTCGAGTCTTGTCGGAATCGAAAGTCGGGCGGTTTCTAATGGCGTTTTCGATTGGCAGAGCTAGAGCGCACGTGCGCACTCAGTGTAGTTCCATCTTTTATTAATCAACGTAAAAAATAAAAACAACAATACACTGAGTGCGCACCTACTCCGATCCAGTTTTCGATTGTGTTGTGTGTCATGGTGGCCGTAGGTTGTTTGGCTTCTACCTTGTTTTCTTTTGTCGTTGCCTTCGTTGCTCGTTGTTTCAAGGTAAGTTAAAGTGTAATAATATAATGTGACTATTTCACCTAGCACAGTCACAACCTCGAATGATTGAGAATCGGCTCATTCAATTTTTTCAAAACAGAGGCAAGAATTAGATATTTGAATACCTAGTTTTCTTTTTGTATTTTTTAGTTAGAAGCAGTTCGAGAATAAAAAAAAAATATCTATCAACATCCAATAAAAGACAGACTGCGCTAAGGGTGTAGTCGCCGGACCGAAGCCAGACTCACGGGTGTATCAAGACAGAAGGGATGACCCTGTACCTGAGTTTTTATATTAATAAATATTTTAAGCTGACTTCCATTGAATGATTTCTAATTAAATTCCTAGGTCGTATACGTCGTTGAACATAGTACGTACCTGTACGTACTTGTACGTACCAGGGACCTGACGTTCGTCCCAACATTACGTACCAGGTACGTACATAGTACGTACCGTGGCTGTATGGGTAGGGGTGCTGAGGAACTAACCGAAGAGTGGAAAGGGAAAGCCTTGCAGGGAAGATATCCATTCAACTTATTGACTGAAACCGACTTGTCCCCGACGTTGACCGAAATCATTACGTTTTCTCAAAGATGGAGAGCTCAGATCTGATAACGAAGGATTTATTATAGCTATACAAGACCAGCAAATACCAACTATATATACCAACTGTGCCGCTGTACGGCACTGGAAAAACCGACGCGAAGCTTTAAAAGTTTAGTGCACGGTTTTTTGGAAGCACTAGAGGAAGCAGCAGAAGCGAACATTACCGACATCAGGAACTTTGCGAAGAAAGAATGAGAGAAAGGTTTAGTATATAATAAGGGCCCAAGACCTCCGAGTGAGGGATCATACAGGATCCTAAACCCCAACAACCTAATTTAACATAGGCAGTTTTTAGACACTAAAGAAATTTAGTAAGATAATAATGGATTATGGTGAAGAATATCTGAGATTGTGCTCCTACATCAATATGAAAATCCGGTCCTGTATATTCGTACTACCATTGTCTCTCCACAGATGAATGGGCCATTAGATCTGCACCATGCTCGTCACCTATTGTTATTCAAGAGCATCAGTGAAAAAAAATACGCAAATGCGTCAAAATAAATGCTACTTGGCCGGAGAATTTCGGAGAATTTTTAATTGGCCCACTGTCCTGCGTTAATAGTGCGGCAAATGTGGACTTTTTATAGTCCATTATCTTTCTATCTTGTAGTATGATAGTAGTTCTTTCTCTTTCCCAATCACAGAACGAAGAGAATGGCGCGATTATGAAACGAGGAAGCAAAGATTTGTTTAACGTTTTAATTAGAGAGTCTGTATCCGTTTTTTTATTATTCTTTTTTCTCGTAAGGGACGCATTTGAGAAAGAAAACGTATGAATCGGGAAAAGGTAGACGGTTTCTGGTCGTTTAGTTTTATGATTTATTGTTTGTTTTCTTAAGGAAAGTCATCATTAGCAGAACAGATACTTTTTTGTCTGTTAGCTATTAAGAGTCAATTTCGAAAAAGTAGAAAAATAAGCGTTCGGCATTTAACGTTTTATGTAAAACTGGCTAGGTATTTTTACACAAATGAAGAAGGAAATTAAAGATAAAGGATTATACTATATCCGTATTGTAGCACATTTTTAGACAACTTTGATGGTCAAACATCAACAAAATATTCCTTATGTTTGGACTAAATTTTCTCGAAAATTATGGCTTTATAACTACAAATTAACTACAATTATTTACTATTACAAATTAACTACAATTAAATTGTGCCATAACTTAAAATTCCGTTACAATACGGAAATAAATTGAAGTTTTGTGATTACAGTGATATAGTCTATAAAATGAATAACTTTGAATTTGACCGTTATTTTTTACCAACATGGCAAATATAAAATCCCTCTATCAAAAAAGTTACTGATATTCTTTAAATTGAGTGCCTGAACGAATCAGATAGGTAACTCTTTTTACTTTCGTGAAATAGAAAAGGAAAATAATAAAACAAGTGACAGTTCTTCCTCTTCTTGCAAAAATCAACACGAAATGTCATAATTGACAAAAGTAAAATGTCATCAGCTTTTGACATTTCTAAATATTAGACCAGTGCTGTCTCTAATAGAACAGCCACGGAGCGAGATTTATGACGTCACGCTAGTTAGATACTACGGATTAATAAATATGTTGTAGAATACATGGAAAACATAATTATTCTTCGTATTTTTGGTTTGTATTTTAAAAATGATATAGTTTACATGAAATATACATAATATATAGTTAATAAATACAATATAATATATACCTATTTATTGTAATAAATACTTTGGCACATAAACTATGAACCATACAAATGCAGCAAATGTTTTACAATATACAAATAATGAATAGGTGGTACATAAGATAATGGGAAAAATGTAAAATATATTTTAAATTTTGGGGTTTGAAAATCGATCTAATTTAACAAAAAACATTCAATATCTACTAATAGTGATGTATTATTATTTGCATTCACAAAATTTATTTATATATTATAATGTTTACTGCAATTAATAAACTAATATAAACATATTTTTTTAAATTATTATTCTTAACACAAAAACTATCTACATTGACTATGGAGTACGATTTCAGCAATATTGTAAAACATTTGCTGCATTTGTATGGTTCATAGTTTATCTGCCAAAATATTTATTATTATAAATAGGTATATATATTGTATTTATTAATTATAAAAAAAGTATATTATGTATATTTCATGTAAACTATATCATTTTTAAAATACAAACCAAAAATACGAGGAATAATTATGTTTTCCATGTATTCTACAACATATTTATTAATCCGTAGTATCTAACTAGCGTGACGTCATAAATCTCGCTCTGAGGCTGTTCTATTAGAGACGACATTGCGTCAGCTTGGCCGCAAGTTGCTAACCTAATAAAATTAACACTAGAAAAGCCCGCGGGAACTGTCAAATTCAAAGTTATTTGTCTTACAGACTATATATACAGTACATCTGCTGGATCTGTGTCTATGAAAGGAATGCGGACAAAAAACATTTAAATAAACAGCAATATATTTTATACGTCGATTTGACGAATGCGTCACCGCTAATCGCTCCGCCCACTCATTTTATTGGCTACTTGCAAATTTGTTGAATTTTTATTGATGGGACGCGTCGTCTACTTTTTTACGAAAAACATAGAGAGAATATCGTTTCCCCTCTCACGGATACCCCGTAGCTACAGAACGGACAGACGTATTCCTTTCATAGACACAGATCCAGCAGATGTACTGTACACAATAAAATGTAAAAACTATATTTTTATCTATGGCAGCACTATTTCTGTCAATCAGCTGATCAATAAATGTGAGATCGATTTATCACCTATTTTGTATGGCGCGAAAACTTTATAAATAAAATATTTATTTTTAAAGTAATACATAAGCTGGTACATGTAAGTTGTTATATTATATGTATTGTTAATTATTGTTAAGCCTACTTAATTCCTAAATTCTAAGAAATTTTTTTGAGTGTCTTAGACGAGGAATATTAGAGAGTGTCTTAAACGAGGACAGATAGAGTCTTCCAGGTTTTTAAGTTCTGCTTTAAGTTGGTTTCCACCAGTCCAGTTAGAGGAGTGTTCGTTCTAGCTAGATCGTTTATTAACTTTTTCATTGCCCGGTATGTATTACATTTTCTGTAATTTCCACTGACATTATCACTGCTCTGCTGTACATTAATTTACTCCAATCTAGACCGTGTCAGTTGTTTGACAAAATTAAAAGGTGGAACTAATTCTTCATGTCTTTTTAAACGCTGCAATGATTTAATGGCACTTCTAGAATGCAGTAAACACTGTCACGGTACTTGGCGATGTCAAATATAGGCTAATTTTCTTTGGTACTGTTATAGTTCCAAACGTTACGTTTTATATGTTATAATCATCATTTTGGTAGGTTTAGTTTTGTTAATAATTTACTTATTTCAAAAAATGGTTTACTAACTAAACATTTTGGAAACAAGGTTTTCATTTATTATCGATTCATTTTCGAAACACGAGTTTCTCTCTTTTTAAATACTGTTGAGCTTTTAAACTCAATAAGAACGCGTTCTACTTACCTTAATTTATATATTTTTATTTTCAGAACCATGATATAGAAATAAAAATATATATATCAAACAAAAATATTTTGTAGCAACAAATAATGATATATAGAAGGGGCATTAAAAATATGAAAGTACATTACTAAATTAAACGATGAATTTGCTTTTGTCAGACATTTTTTGTGCAAGAAAACCTAAAAACGAAGATCTTAAAACAAAAAAAATTGGCGCCGGGAGGAACGTATAGCCGCCCATACTAAAATATGGTAATAAAAAGTTGGTAGGCAGTTCTTTTAATTTGAAAGTAAAGGAATTTTTTCAATTTTTTTTTGTCTCAAAAACTGGGACTATGACTGATTTTGATGTATAAATTTTGTTGCAAATATTATTCCTAATCTTAAAATGAAAACCGTGGTTTGCTAGCTGCTGTAATTTTGGAGTTACGATTTTTTAAAATTTTTAACCCCCTCCCATACCCCCTTACCAACCCCCACCCCTACCAAAAACTAATGGCCAGATTCTCGGGTGCCACAGTATTTTTGTGCCAAATTTAGTTAAAATCGATTTAGTGGTTTTTGAGTTATCGTGTTACAGACGGACAGACGGACAGATGGACAGGCGGACAGACGGAAGACGGACAGACGGACACCATGAAAATATTTTGTATTTAGGTCATTTATGACCCAAATAATTCATTTTGAGTGAAATTAAAACAACTTTTTTTTGCCGATCTTAATAGCCTACCATACCTTTTGGTATGGTCTAGATAAGGTGTACTATAAGTAAAAGCTTAATAATCGTCAGTAAATTTTGAATATTTTTTGTTAGAGCCATTTTCCTCTATCTACCAAAATAAAGTGGTGGGGGAAGATTAAATCTGTTTTTATTTGAATATTAATAACTCTGGACTGGATGATCGGAATCCAACAAGCGAGGGCTCGTTTAAAAGAGCGTTTCTTACTCTATATTGTACCATATAAACAATAATAATAAGCTTTTGAACGTAGACGCTAGGGGGTGTTGTCTTACAATTTAACAAACATCGTGCGTTTTTTCAAAAAAAATTAAATGCAATAGTATGTGAAATTTTAGCTGATAGTAAAGAGTAGTAAAAGTTTAAAAAGTCAGCAAAAACCGCATCTTGATATCTTCTTTCATACCGAAGATATTAGCAAAATTATATAAGAAATGCCAAAAAATAAGCCCTTAATTACCATATTTTTACAACACGGTATCAGTAGCCCTCTTGATTATGCCCATTCTAACCTAAAAATAAAATAGAAACAGTTAATTTATTTTAGAACCGACGATATACCAGAATATCATAATATCAGATGTATTAATATCTAACAATTAAGATTTTAATAATAGTAACCAAGAAACGATGATTCAGTGAAATCTTGGTAGGCTTTGGAAAAAAGTTGCTTTTGACGTAATAGTATAAACGTCAAATTGTTATTAGATCAACATTTTGATTGTCTTAGCAGCGTTTTTTATCTTTTGATTGCTTTTTCAAAATGCCAACAATTTCAACTACTTCAAATAATAAAGGTATTTTGAAAAAGCATTTAAAAGATAAAACAACGCTGCTAGGGCTATCAAAATGTTGATCTATTAACAATTTGACGTTTATATTATTACGCGAAAAGCAATTTTCTTCCAAAGCCTGCCATGACTTCAGTGAATCATCGTTTCTTGTTCACTATTATTAATATCTTAATTATTACATATTAGTCCATCTGGTATTATGGTATTTTGGTATTTCGTCGATTTTACAATAAACTAACTGTTTCTATCTTATTTTTTTGTTAGAATGGGCCTAATCAAGAGGGCTACTGATACTGTATTGTAAAAATAAGGTAATTAAGGGCTTATTTTTTGAAATTAATTATAATTTTGCTAATATCTTCGGTTTGAAAGAAGATATGAGGATGCGGTTTTCGCTGACTTTTTAAGCTTTAACTACTCTTTACTATCAGCTAAAATAGCACATACTATCGTATTTAATTTTTTTGAAAAAACGCGCTATGTTTGTTAAATTGTAAGAAAGCTCCCCCTAGCGTCTACGTTTAAAACCTTATAGAGTAAGAAATGCTCTTTTAAACGAGCCCTCGTTTGTTGGATTCTGATCATCCAGTCCGGAGTTATTAACATTTATATAAAGATAGATCTAACCTTCCCCCACCACTTTATTTTAGCAGATAGGTGGAAATGGTTCTAATGAAAAAAATCCAAAATTAACTGAAGATTATGAAGCTATTATTTATAGTACCCGGTTATCTAGGCAAAATTCTGTAAAAAATCGATTCTCTTATTTTCCATAGCAGTTGCACCACCTAGCGGCCGTTTTACAAACTTGAAAACAATTTCCAGCAATTTCTCATAGCCCTTTAGTTATAAACATTTTTTTTCCGTAAGCCCTACGGGTAATACTTTCCGAGATACAGCCGAGAGCTATTCTTTAGTGGGACACCCGGTACACACTGCTATATAAAACAAACTTAAATTTTCAAACAAAATATTTTTAGGCCACTAAGATCATAGAGTATAAGAATGAAAAACACGGCATATTGATGTAACAGGTCTAAAATATACTAATCTAATTATGCAAAACAAAGGCCGATGGTAAACTTATTAGAACCAGACAACAGCATATTCCGTTACAGCAAAGTACATATTTGACAATCTAATAATATATGTCTTATGGGTAGGTAACCTGATTTCGAACGAAAATAACCAGCGTGGAATAGCGCTGTGTGGTTAAACGCAAATAAAAAGCGTAAATATTAGTGAAAAAATGGGTAAAGTAGTTCAGCCTGTATGTCGAAAACCGCATATTGTTACAATTCGGAAAAGTAGACTTTGGAAATTTGAATTGTGTCGCAAGATGCGCGGCTATTACAAACTAGTGTAGTCTATCCAACGACAAAATCCTTGAGAGTGATAGATGTGTCTGTTATTTTAATTTCAAAGTAGTTTATTTTATTTTTCAAAGAAATATGTTGGTATAATTGGAACGCAAAGCAGGAAATTTTAATATATTTTAAATTTTAGTGCCAAATGATTATATGCTTCCAAATATTATGAAAAAAAAAACTGAAAAAATCTAATCGAGTTATTTTTATTATTTTATTTCAGAAAAAATACAGGGTGATTTCAAATCCTGGCAGGTCATAAAGCCAGGGCCAAAATTAAAAAACAATAAAATTATAAAGCTAGAATAGTCTATAGTTTTATATTAACTCTAATTTTTTGAATTTTATAAAACTTTCATAAAAAATTATAGTTTTAGCTTCGGTTTTAGCATTAAAATACGTTGTACCGAGTGTCCCACTAAGAATAGCTCTCGGCTGTATCTCAGAAAGTATTAGCCGTAGAGCTTACGAAAAAAAATATTTATAACTAAAGGGACTATGAGAAATTGCTGGAAATTATTTTCAAGTTTGTAAAACGGCCGCTAAGTGGCGCAACTACTATGGAAAATAAGAAAATAGTTTTTTACAGAATTTTGCCTAAATAATGGGTACTATAAATATTAGCTTCATAATCTTCAGTAAATTTTGGATTTTTTGTTAGAAGCATTTTCCCCTATCTGCTAAAATAAAGTGGTGGGGGAAGGTTAGATCTATCTTTATTTAAATGTTAATAAGTCCGGACTGGATGATCAGAATCCAATAAACGAGGGCTCGTTTAAAAGAGAGCGTTTCCTACTCTATATTATGATACCATAAAAATAATAATAATAAGGTTTTGAACGTAGACGCTAGCGGGCGCTTTCTTACAATTTAACAAACATAGCGCGCGTTTTTCAAAAAATTAAATACGATAGTATGTTATTTTAGCTGATAGTAAAGAGTAGTAAAAACTTAAAAGTCAGCGAAAACCGCATCTTGATATCTTCTTTCAAACCGAAGATATTAGCAAAATTATAATAAATACCAAATAATAAGCCCTTAATTACCTTATTTTACAATACAGTATCAGTAGCCCTCTTGATTAGGCCTATTCTAACAAAAAAATAAGATAGAAACAGTTAGTTTATTTTAAAATCGACGAAATACAGAATGAAATAATACCAGATGTATTAATATCTAATAATTAAGATATTAATAATAGTGAACAAGAAACGATGATTCAGTGAAGTCATGGTAGGCTTTGGAAAAAAGTTACTTTTCGCGTAATAGTATAAACGTCAAATTGTTATTAGATCAACATTTTGATAGTCTTAGGTTTTTATAATGGTTTTCCAAAATGTCTTTATTATTTGAAGTAGTTGAAGTTGTTGGCATTTTGAAAAAGCAATCAAAAGATAAAAAACGCTGCTAAGACTATCAAAATGTTGATCTAATAACAATTTGACGTTTATACTATTACGTCAAAAGCACCAAAGCCTACCATGACTTCACTGAATCATCGTTTCTTGTTCACTATTATTAATATCTTAATTATTAGATATTAATACATCTGATATTATGATATTCTGGTATATCGTCGATTTTAAAATAAACTGACTGTTTCTATCTTATTTTTAGGTTAGAATGGGCATAATGAAGAGGGCTACTGATACCGTGTTGTAAAAAATAAGGTAATTAAGGGCTTATATTTTGCTTTTTATTATAATTTTGCTAATATCTTTGGTTTGAAAGAAGATATCAAGATACGGTTTTCGCTGACTTTTTAAGCTTTTACTACTCTTTACTATCAGCTAAAATTATATATATATTATTACATTTAATTTCTCTGAAAAAACGCGCAATGTTTGTTAAATTGTAAGACAACTACAAATTGTAAGACCCTAGCGTCTACGTTCAAAAGCTTATTATTATTGTTTATATGGTACAATATAGAGCAAGAAACGCTCTTTTAAACGAGCCCTCGCTTGTTTGATTCTGATCATCCAGTCCAGACTTATTAATATTCAAATAAAAACAGATCTAACCTTCCCCCACCACTTTATTTTGGTACATAGGGGAAAATGGCTCTAACAAAAAATATTCAAAATTTACTGAAGATTATGAAGCTATTACTTATAGTACACCTTATTTAGGCAAAATTGTGTAAAAACTCCATTTTCTTATTCTTTGTTGCAGTTGCGCCCCCTAGCGGTCGTTCTACAAACTTGAAAGTAATTTCCAGCAATTTCCCATAGCCTCTTTAGTTATAAATATTTTTTTCCGCAGCCGCTACGGCTAATACTTGCCGAGATACAGCCGAGAGCTCTTCTTAGTGGGACACCCTGTACTTATAGTAAATTTTACTGTTTTTTATGTTGATATGAAAAATAAATTTTATTTTACATGAAGAATGACACAATGTTTTTTTAAACACCCTGTATATCTGAACCTAAATACAATACGATCTAGAACAATAAAATTGATTTTAACATTTTGTTTTATTTCGATCAACTATCAAAAGGCGAGAAAGTATATTTATATCTCTAAACATCGAACATGGCCTTCCATCGGGCAATCGTTAGTCAGCGTGACTAGAAGTTAAATCTTTTCCAGCATCGTTTAAAACCATCATCATCATCATTATCATCTCCGGCGCTGTTTTCACCTTCACTTTGCCAAACGATAAGCGATCGCATTGCCAATCGGTTTCTTTACGACGCGACCGACCATTTTTTGCACCGGCTTTGAAGAATTTCTCCGCAAGAATTCTCCACGTTGAAGAGAAAAAGGCGATCTATATAATTATGACGTCTAGCCCGCCGTTGACTGACAGTTTTCTTACGTATGGACAGTGATACAGAGTTATGGAGTGTAGCAAAAGTAGGGATGGTCGGTCCTACGATTTCATTACCTGAATCCGGTATCACAAAGTACCGGTCCTACAACCGGCATACCGGTTCGAACAATTAGATTGGTGGGACTGACCGGCTGGACCGGAAGACCGGTTGGACCAAAAGACCGGTTGGACCGAAAGACCAGATGAACCGGAATATCGGAAAGACCGAAATAACAGTTTTGATTGTTATGCCAGTAAGCACATATAGTAGAATAAAAAGTTCTCGTGCCTGTAACGTTAAGTAATTACGGTAACGTAATAAATACTGTATTTTGAGGGATAAATTAGATTTCTCGGAATATGTCGTAAATCTATCCGTTACCGTTATAATGTTATTGATCTCACTTAAGATTCTTATTGTTTATGTTCACATTTTTGGCATATTCTTGATTTCGTTTCCAACATTCTCTTTACTTATAAAAAATGCAAAAAGTACTGGAAGCTGCTGTTCTTGGAGATATAAATGGAGTGGAAATAAGATGCTATTTTATATATGTATTAATCGGTTTAAAACATTCTACGTCTTCCGATGCCATCTCTCCATGCCTGTCTGTCTCTCCATGCACCGTCTCCGAGAGATCTTTCCTCCATAAGCGTGTCAATCCCTTCCTGCCAACTTCTTCTCGGTCTACCCGGTTTATTCCTGCAGGTTTCCAGTTTATAATTTGCTTTGGGATTCTTATTTCTGCCATTCTTTGGACATGCCCGTACCATATGAGTTGACTGTTCTTTATCTCGTCCACTATCGTATATTTAACTTCCATAATCTCTCTTATGCGTTCATTAGTTATTCGTTCGAGTCTTGATTTGCCTGTTGATCTTCTCCAAAAATCCATCTCTGTAGCTTCCAGCATTCGTTGTGTTGTTTCCTTAATTGGCCACACTTCACAGCTGTACGTGGTTATACTCTTGATGATGGTATTACATATTAGAGTTTTGTCCTTGTTGTTTATGCTTCTGTCCCACAGTATTCCATTCAATACCGTGATAGCATTCCTTCCAAGTTGGTTTCGTTCTTTAATTGCTGTATCCAGCAGTCCATCATTTGTGATTTGCATACCCAAATATTTGTATTTTGTGCAGCACTTAATTTTCTTCCCTTCTTCTAGTATTAGATCTTGCTGTTCTCCTCCGATACACATATATTCTGTTTTGTTAGTATTGATCTCGAGATGCTATTTTACATATTTTAAATAATAGAGTAGACGCTATTGAATATCGGCTAGAGTTTTACGGATATTTTAATTTATATAATATACAGGGTGATTCAGATTTTACTAGAATAACTTCAGGTATCGATAGAACTAACCGAAATAATGATAGTTTGTATTATAAACCATACTCCAAAAACGCTTTTTTTTGTTTTGTTCTCCAAGGCATGTTGCTAATTAACAATTTTCGAACGCAGCTGAGCTATGTCCGGAAATTTATGAACAAGAAAAGTTAGTAAAAAGACGGAAGGTATCAGAAAAAAATACAAATTTATCCAGTGGCTTGCGACAAAAAAATTCGACAAGGTTCCGTGCAGTTGATACTCTCAAAAACAACACCCTGTATAGCAATTAATCCAATTTTTTTCATACATATCAGCCACGTTGCCCTTGACATTTAACCAAACACTTGCGTATTTAGATCCTCTGGCTTACGAGTAATAAAATAAAACCGAAAAATAATTCGAATTTTAGCGCCAGTTTACTCCAAGCGGAAGCGTTTTTGGAGTATGGTTTATAATACAAACCATCATTATTTCGGTTAGTTCTATCGATACCTGCAGTTATTCTAGTGAAATCTGAATCACCTTGTATATGAGTGATCCATGAGTAAGATGCTTTACTTGAATTTTAGATGTCTTAAAAAAAGAAGACTAGATTACTAGCCCACACTAGACTAGCAATGCCTTAAAGATACATCAAAATAAATTACTTTGCATGATCCTGACCGTATTATAACAAATGATCGAAAAAAAAACGGCATCCAGTTCGCTTGGAGGTGAACATCGATTACATGCCCCATACAATTTTACATATAAAATGACGATCTTTTCATATATATCTTTTCATAGCGATTTTCATTTCATAGCCATAGTTGACGCAGTTTTTTTTTCGATCATACGGTACCTAAAGTAGGTGAAAATAATCAACTTTGCACAAAAACCGGTACCAAAATCGTTTTATACAGGTTTTTTGATTTTCATATTATTATGAATCTATTTTTCTGTACCTATTGGGGAAACCGGTTTTTCGGGACCGATTTAAACCGGTCTTCCGGTACCGGTACCAAAATCGGTTTTCCGGTACCGGTATATATAAAGGAAAAAGACGATACCGATACCGGAATTCAAAAGTACCGGTCCTGGTACCGGTATACAGGGAAGACCGAACATGCCTAAGCAAAAGTGGTCACAAAAATGGGAAGAATAAGAATATGGAGATCGAAATCGACAAAATATCAAAATAAACTTTTAATCGGTATTAAACGACCTATACAATTTTGCTATCAAAAGAAAATAAAGTTAGTGGTGCACATATTCTTTTAGAAAAATATTCCAGTGATAACCCGTATGCACGTCTCTGGTGAATATGTAGACAGTTTCTTACCATTAAAATATGTTGCAGTTCCTCCGAGGAGTGGATTCTTTGATTATACTAGTGGATCTACCAACGAGGGTATACACCCTCCCACGGTTAGGGTTTGGCCCCGGGTTTGGCCCTCCTGTACCCCCTGTAGTTACGAAACGAAGTAGTATCGGACCTATGTTGATATGAAAAGTAAATCTTATTTTTACATAAATAATCTCCCCACGGGGGATGGCACATGTCTTTTGAAACACCCTGTATATAGAGCACCCTATTAACAATGACTGAAATAATTTAAATATAATTAAGAAAGAAAAATTAAATGTCAATAAGCACTTGTCAGGGATTGATATTTTTTTTTGACAAGAACCGAGGAATCAGAATAACTAGGTACGTTTTTCAAAAATACTTCGTTTACCATTTACCATCATAATTTATTTCAGGATATGATCTTTGTTTAAAGACCATCGCCAATAAACGTACGAAGAGATAAATAATTTTCTTTATTACACATGCACGCACGTACAATGTATTTAAAACCTATAATTCCTAACGGTCGCATATTTTTAATTAGTAAACTGTAAACAGGCAAAAGACGAGAAAGACAGATAACCAGATGGAGAAAAAGATAGTTTAGACCTTCAGAGCGACAAAGACATAGATACCACAATCAATTATTTTTGAGCGAATTTCTGTGATTTAAAAAAAACACGTCAAAGACGGCTGAGGAACGACAATCGATGATAATTTGGGCGAGGTCATGCCCTAGATCTCATCTACTACGTACTCTTCTTTACTTTTTAATGAAGCTTACTGCCTAATTGGTCTTGAGAAGATTGTAATTTATTGTTATTTGAGTAAACAATATTTTTAAACGTTGTCTTTGACACCGTTTTTTTCAATCATACGGATTTTATACATGTCTATAGCCAGTCCAACACGAGGATACAAAAGTGTAACAGTTTGATCTGTCATTTTAATTTACAGGCTAATTATTATATTTTTTATCGTTTGTTGGATGTCGTCTATTAAAATCTTCATCCCCAGACAGGCTTAGGCAGCATAATTACTTTTCGTCTGTACCTGTATAAAACTACCGAGGGAAAAAATATTTGCCTACGCAGTTTTTTTTTACGTAAAAAAGGCCTCTTCATAAAAATCGCTTCGACTAACTGTTCTCAACTTCCCCTAGGAGATGCAAGACCTTGTCGTTGGTGGGGAAGCTCCTGGTCAGGTGCTGGGGGGAATCCCCCTAGCACTTGGCTTGGTCTAAGAAGCATCTCACTCATCGTCTTGTCCCTGACTGTAGTGTCGTGGCCAGGGAATTGCACCAAGACATATAACGATACCGGGCGGGGCTAAGGACAGCCTCAACCTTGGGGCATCGGGGGGCACCCCATTGTATTTTACCCCTTACTTCTACATGCGGGGCTCTGTAGAAGTGGACCGACTGTCCCTAGCGACTCATGGGAACACTATGAGATCTGGTAATAATAGTAATAAAAACATTACCGGTGAAGCTGTGGGGAAACCCCCTAGCGACACTGGGAACACTAACAATGAAAGTTCCAAGGGGCAAAACCTAAAGAGAACTACAGGAGAGGTGGCTGACACTTCCTCCAAGGGTCGGGAGCCTACCTCCTACCTCTAAACCCAACAGGCGACACGACAAGCTACCGTTTCGACACGACAAGCTACGACCCGGCCTGGGTCGTAGCTCCTCGACTGTGAAGGACACGTGTCTCCGTAGGAAGTCCTGGGACTGTATGATGAGTTATAACTCAAGAAAGGGGGACACAATAGATCTCTAAGGTCGCAGAGATTAACCCCCCTCCCACTTATTCTAAAAAAAATTCTAACTGTTCTCAAAATATTTGCAATGTAAATTATAAATGCATGTCATTATTGACAAAAAATATACACGTTAACTATAGAGATAATTATTTGACTGAAATGATAAATCTGGGAAGTTTTTATTTTTTTTAATAATCACCATTTTTCTAGAAAAAAAAACTGCGCTTTCTGAGGCCTATTGTGTTTGTCCCCTTTCTATATCTGCACCCATTCTCCTATTCCTGTAACCTGTACTAACTCATGCAGCTCCTTGATAGGGAGGGAGCATAGTTCCTCCGGTTCTAGCTTAGCTCTCCCAAATAAAAAATGTCGCTTGCAACTAGAGCCTAGCAGTGACATATTATGTGCTCCGCTCTTTCAGGATCTGTATCGCAGAGTTTGCAGCAAAGACTTCCTTGATACAGGTTGAGCTTGTTCAGGTAACACTTGATATCCATGTATCCTGTCAAGAGGCCTGTTCTAATCCGCACTTTATTCCTGCTAAGCATTATCAGTTCTTGTGCGGTTTTAGAGCTAGGTCTTTGGATAAAAACCTTGCTGTGCCTGTACTCCTGTCTGTTTCTCCAGTAGACATTTTGCTTTTCCCTGATCCAGAGTTTTACTGCACTTCGAGCGATACATTTGGGTATTTCCAGTACTGGCCCTCGACCAAGATAGGATGCCGATTATCCTTGCCTAGCTAAATATTGACGTTAGTTCTGAAATTATTTGGAAAAAATCGAAATAGAAATGAAATTTTTACAGTCTGTATATCTGAAACTAAGCATTTTAGGACATACATTTTAGAAAGTTTCCCGAATACAATTCGGACCACCCTGTATAACACTGCCAGGCTCTGGATCGCAAGCGACACTTTTTATTTGGGAAAGCTATACCCATTCTAACTCAGATCTGCACATACCACACGCGACCTCTTATTATTGAGGTAAAAAAGTTACTAAGACTATCACGGCTTTATTATTTTTTACTCTGATGCATCTATCTGCGTTTCTCTTTTCGTTTCTTTTATTTGGAAAGAAATTACGGGATCTGTCGGCGCGGTTTCAAACCGCTCTAAACATTTAATTTCAATAAACAAACTCCCACAGAGTGCCAGTGAGCAAAATTACAGTTGTTGGAACGGTTTCCACCGCGAGAGATGCACTCCGGTGCAATCCGTTTGATGAACTGACAAAGAACGATTATTTAAATACGAATGGGATGATATTAATTCTGTTTCCAACTTAGAAATTAGTTCTTAAGTACTAACTCTATAATTATTGCAACTATGTTGAATTATTTTTTAGGAAATTTTGAAATATTGTTTTTATAAACGTAGTATAATAGAAAATAGCCATCTTATCCGATAGCCAAGCAATTGATAGCCAAGTTGGCCAAAGAAGACCTAGAGAAGCTGAACAAATTAGGCAAAGAAAATAAAGTCCTTCTACTGTAGGTATCCGCTCACCAAGGGATAAAAGGTGATAAAAAAGCAAACGATCTAGCTACAAAAGGAGCGAACACTCTATTAACTGGACCAGAACCGTTCTGCTTCCCAAGTGGAAACCAACTTAAAGCGGAACTCAAGAACCTGGAAGACTCCATCCGTAACTTGGAATGGGAATCCTCGAACGCACCGGTCTAAGATAATCGAAAAAGTACCTCAGAACTTACGACCGAGAAAAATCAAAGATTTTCCTTGATTTAAGTAAGAACAATCTTCGGATTGTCCATGGGATTTCTAACAGGACACTGTCTCCTCAACGAACACTTCAGTAGATTTAAGCTGAGAAACAACGGCGAATACATATTCTGTGGAGAAAATGGGGAAACATTTGAATACTTTATCACTGAGTGCGCCGAGATGAGAACTGTTCGTGAACTTTGGTACGGTTGACGTCGGAGATCGAGAGCTGGCCTCGGTTGAGCCGTCTCAAATACTGGCTTGCGTCAAAGCCTTGAGACTGTATGATGAGTTATAACTCGTTATAACTCAAGAAAGGGGAACACACAATAAATCTCTAAGGTCGCGGTGATTAACCCCTCTCCTAAACATTCTACATTCTAAATTTTACCGGTGTCAATCTACAAAATTGAAGAGTAAAATTATGGCCAACTGTGTAACAAACAGTTTTAATAATTAAGTTGTATAAGGAATATAATTAAATAAATTAGGAACGCAGAGACACCTTCCTTCTAGTATAATATCAGTGACAAATTTGGTGTCCGGGCTGGATAGACGTATTTACAAAACGTATCTAAAAAGAATAACTTTTTTTTGAAGTTTTTTTTAGGTAATAGACAAGGGTAATAGGTTTGAGACTACGGTTCGAGACGCATCGATGTTGTATGTTGTTTTGGTTTGTAAGTTCTGATATTGTGTCAAAGATTGTTATTAAAGGTAAGTAAATATTTTCTCAATATTTAATTTGCGCACTATACGGAGGTACAGACATAGTACAATATATACACGCAACCATACAGAGACAAGCTTTATTCAGAACCTCGCAAGTAGTGGAATAAATTAGTGGTTTCAATTAGCGTAGAATGTTCCTTTAATTTCAATGTAAGCATTCAGAACGATTAATGGTAGACATTTTCAATTAAGAAAAAGTTATCAAACTTTTAACTTTTCCACTAATTATACTTCAAAATTTGCGAGAAATGTCATTTTCGCCCTTGATTATCTTCCGTCAAAAGAGATTGTGGTTAGAAATCAAAAGTTGATAATTTTATTCCACGTCATTTTCGCCCTTGATTATCTTCCGTCAAAAGAGATTGTGGTTAGAAATCAAAAGTTGATAATTTTATTCCACTAATTGCGGGGTTCTGAATGAAGCTATACTGTTTAGGAAACATAAATGAAAATAATAAAATAAATTATTTAGCGGAATCATATAGAGGGTGAGTCTTAAATAAGTGAAACATTTTTAGGGATAATATATTTCGACCCCAGAAACACGATTATGATTTTTTTTTCGCAATTTTTTTTTTGAAAATTTGGAATTTTTTGTAAAATATTTTGGAATTTTTTTTTAGTTTTTAATAAAATAAAACATAATTTCTTGATAATAAGGCAACATAGGGAATAGATTAAATTTACAATAAAGAAAACCAAAAAATATCCAGTGGTTCTCAAAAAGTTCTCAAAAAATTTTCAAAGTAAAGAACTGGGTTATTTTGAACTTATTTGAAAAACGGTAAAAATAAAATTACGTTTCTTTTATCTGTTGTCAGAGGAGGATGGGAAATACTCTGTCCCCTCTGCAACAGAAGTATGATGGATTATAAAGTAGGTCGACCGGATCTGTGTCTATGAAAGGAAAACGGACTAAAACATTTAAATAAACAAACAGGTCGAAGCGACAGAGAATCACACTCCGCCAACTCATTTCATTGGCTACTTGCAGATTTGTTTTTATTGATGGGACGCGTGGTCTAATTTTTTACAATAAACATGGAGAGAATATCGTTTCTCCCTTTACTGATACCCCGTAGCTATAGAACGTAGTAATGACTAGTAGTAGACTGTGTAATGACTCAAGGTAGGGGGGCACAATAGATCTTTAAGGTCGCAGTGATTAACCCCCCCTCTCACTCATTCCACATTCTACACGTTTTTTTTTTATTGAGATCTACTAGCCTTGAATCTATTTGCACTTATTTAAAATTAATCCTGTATTGAAGAGGTACGATTTAGGGTGCGTTTATGTTGGAGCGGCGATAAACGATAAGAGCAGCGATAGTAGCGAAGCAAAGAATATTGTTATATTCATTTACATGTAGGTGTTTATATTGGAGCGACGCGTCGAGACACGGTTGGCAGTTGAGCAACGATAAGAGCAGCGCTAATTCACTGCTTTTATCGTTTATCACAGCTCCAACATAAACGTACCCAAAGGTGTCGGCACGGTATAGTTGAATTTCCCCTAACTTAAGAATTATGCCCTGTATATTGTTAATTTTATTACAAAAACACTTAACATGGTTAACTAAAGTCATTTATCAGTGAGGTATATGGGACGCCTTAAATTTCCTTGCGAATCGCATGGTATTTTACATAAGCTCATATGGCAATCACGGAGTATATGGTTCTATTACCGTTTTCTAGTAATTTTGTACGATTCTCTCCGTTATTTGCATTATTGAGCATCTGCTCGACACTTAAATTACGTAAAAGTTAATTTGCCTACTAGTTTTATTATACCCAGTGCGATAATACTTAGGCACCTACTTGCCATATTACCGTGGAGCTATATAGAAAATTACTGTAAAGGATTGGCGGAGAAAAAACAAACACTATCTATAGCTTATTAACTTTCTGATAAGGGATAAATTATTGGTTTCAGATACACTCTTTATATTTAAATATTTATGACCTTCCACAACGTCTAAAAATAGAATTAAATTCTAAAAATTTATTTTATATACATACAGGGCAGTTCCTGGCGGGCGTGCAGTGCGTGCACGCACGTAGGCGCAACATTTTGGGGGCGCAAAATCAAAGGGTCAATCAGTACTTTGTAACAAAAAAACGATACGCTTTCTTGCCAATAAACAAATACTTAAATCATCATAGGATAAAGTTTGCTTAGCGTCTTTTTTGCGTTGGCCGCATCGAATAAACAAGTCTAGAGCAATCTGTCGGCAACACATTGATCTCATCTATTTATTTTTCATTTTATTCGTTTTATGGAAAGCACTGTTCATTAAAATGTTGTATCCTATCTCATAGTTGTCGATTTTCGAAAGAAATCAGTACATGTATATTATTTCGTATATTTTGTATTTTATTGATTTTATGGAAAACATTGTTCATTAAAATGTTGTATCCTATGTTATACGGCTTGTTTCTCTCTACAATTTCCTGTCTTACAATGTACCGTTTGTGTCCGGGAAGGGTTCATAGTTTCATAGTTGTCGATTTTCGAAAGAAATCAGTACATGTATATTATTTCGTATATTTTTCATTTTATTGATTTTATGGAAAGCACTGTTCATGAAAATGTTGATCCTATGTTATAGGGCTTGTTTCTCTCTACAATTTCCTGTCTCACAATGGACTGTTTGTGTCGGGGAAGGGATCCTAGTTTCATAGTTGTCGATTTTCAGAAGAAATCAACACATGTATATTATCTCGTTTATTTTGTATTTTATTGATTTTATGGAAAGCACTGTTCATTAAAATGTTGTATCCTATGTTATAGGGCTTGTTTCTCTCTACAATTTCCTGTCTCACAATGTACCGTTTGTGTCGGGGAAGGGTTCATAGTTTCATAGTTGTCGATTTTCGAAAGAAATCAGTACATGTATATTATTTCGTATATTTTTCATTTTATTGATTATATGGAAAGCACTGTTCATTAAAATGTTGTATCCTATGTTATAGGGCTTGTTTCTCTCTACAATTTCCTGTCTCACAATGTACTGTTTGTGTCGGGGAAGGGATCATAGTTTCATAGTTGTCGATTTTCAAAAGAAATCAGTACATGTATATTATTTCGTATATTTTTCATTTTATTGATTTTATGGAAAGCACTGTTCATTAAAAATGTTGTATCCTATGTTATAGGGCTTGTTTCTCTCTACAATTTCCTGTCTCACAATGACTGTTTGTGTCGGGGAAGGGATCATAGTTTCATAGTTGTCGATTTTCGAAAGAAATCAGTACATGTATATTATTTCGTATATTTTGTATTTTATTGATTTTATGGAAGACACTGTTCATTAAAATGTTGTATCCTATGTTATAGGGCTTGTTTCTCTCTACAATTTCCTGTCTCACAATGTATTGTTTGTGTCGGGGAAGGGATCATAGTTTCATAGTTGTCGATTTTCGAAAGAAATCAGTATATGTATATTATTTCGTATATTTTTCATTTTATTGATTATATGGAAAGCACTGTTCATGAAAATGTTGATCCTATGTTATAGGGCTTGTTTCTCTCTACAATTTCCTGTCTCACAATGGACTGTTTGTGTCGGGGAAGGGATCATAGTTTCATAGTTGTCGATTTTCGAAAGAAATCAGTACATGTATATTATTTCGTATATTTTGTATTTTATTGATTTTATGGAAAACATTGTTCATTAAAATGTTGTATCCTATGTTATACGGCTTGTTTCTCTCTAAAATTTCCTGTCTCACAATGTACCGTTTGTGTCCGGGAAGGGTTCATAGTTTCATAGTTGTCGATTTTCGAAAGAAATCAGTACAATGTGTATTATTTCCGAATTTTAGTTTATTGCTTTTATGTATTTCATATAAAATGGGTCAGTTTTTCTTTAGGGTGCTATTTTTGTTACTAAATATTTGTGGTTTTGTTTGTTTTATTTATTTAATAAATGTTTTTATACTTTAATTAGAATAGTTTTTTTACATTTCCAATTACATATTGCTCGTTTGTTGCAGAATATAAATTCTTTAAATTTTTGAGATTAAGATTAAAATATACAATTGATTTAAATATAAAAAGGGCGCATCAAAGAATGCTGCACGTAGGCGCGAGATACCCCAGGAACGGGCCTGTATACATATATTAAAAAAAAAATCTACAAAGACATTCTTAAAAAACCTTTTCAGCTTTTCATCTTTTGTTAACGTCAAAAATTACTTAGACGTTTCGTTTTTCTGGGCTCATTGTCAACTTTGTTTTCTTAAATATAAACACATTATCAATTTTGTTTTGTTAAATAAGAACTTAAATTTTTAATTTCTTTATTTAGAATCCACCAGACTTTACAAAAAATACTCCCAAGAAAGGTATGATCAAAAATATTCCCATAAGAGACAATTAATTTGTGACGTGTTGGGGAGAGATAGGTATAAGGATCTATTTTGATTATGTGTGCATAAAAAACGAGCAACATTTTTTGGGCAAGTGATATACAGGGTGTCCAAGACTGAGTGTGCATTAGAAGTTTCTAGAGAACTATAATTCTAGATTGGAGATTTTTTTTACGTCATTGTTTGACAACGTGATCTATCGATTAAAAGTATTTCCGAGATATTTTCAATATGGCGGCACTTCTGGAAGTACCGGAAGCTGACAACAACTTCCATATTTTAAATAGGTGCCCTCATTTTTTAATTACATACTTGAATTATCTGTAAAATCTTATGAATTATGATATCAAATACTCTGTATCTAACCTTAACCGTTTTTGAGAAAAATAATAATAATCAGGAACCTAAATCTTAAATAACTTAAAAACGATTTATTTTAGGTATAGGAACATGTATGATCAAAAAGTAACGAATTAAAAAACCTTTTCAATAGTGAAATAAAGAAGGGGGTTTCCATTTGGGAAAAAAAATGATTTATGATACGTTTTGATTAGTTTGAAGAGTTTTTTATAGTGGTCCATATTTCTGTTTATGTTCAATTTGTCTTTCAGAAAATGTTATACTTTAAATTAATATATGCAACAGGAAACAAGTTATTAAGTTATGTGCAACTGTATGATTGATAATAACTGAGAATAAACATTTTTGATGTACGGGGTGGGTCAAATTCGACGCTTTTAAATGGAAACACCCTTTTCTATAGGAGATAGACAAAAACTAATATCGGTGTCTGGAGCTCAATTTTTGTCAAAAACATGATGGTGAAAACCGCACATCAATATCTGTTACCGTTTCGGAGTTACGGGGTGTTTTTCAAAAATGTGCATTTTTAACAAATCGCTGTAACTTTTTTGCTATAGAAAATTTTGTATTTCTTTGAAAACATTTCCAAAGCACCTTTTTACGTAGAATTTAATGGTTTAAGTATATATTTTTTTTAATTAATAATTTAAGAGTTACCAACAGAAAAATTGATTTTTTATTTGGGACACCCTCTATATTTTTAATTAACTGAAAAGAATTTAAAATCACCTTCCCAAAAATATAGCACACTTGATATTTTGTTATAATCCCCTTCGAAATAAAGAATTTTTTAAAGTTCGCCACTTTTAACTAGTAGGCTTTGGACCCCTTATTCATGATATGCCCTTAATGGAACTCGAAAACATATTTTTCCAGCAAGACGACGCACCGCCTCTGAATGTTGAAGTTATCAGCAATTATTTGCATCCAATTTCAAGAATAATTGAATAGTTAACCAATATCCCAGCCGTTGGCCGTCGAGGCCGCCTGACTTAGTGCCCATAAATCTCATCCTATGGATATATTTGCGGAAGAATAATAGAGGTTCTTTATTTTTCTGTATAATCTAGACAAGAATTAAAAATACTTAGCAGTTATGAGAGGGTATCTTTCACCCCCACTGAGATGAATTCCGCGAGAAATGTTCAAAAACTGCCCCGTCTGTCCATAACAGAAGACGGTCGATATGTCGAACACCTGTAGCAAAATCTCATGTCTTGGTTTGCTATTTATTTTTATTATTATTAGTATAGATATAGTCTAAATGTGTTGATGTTGGCTAAATATATTTTAAATTGTTATAAAATTCTGCATCTCTCATTATTTTCGTTTTAATTGATGCTCACAGCTAGAATTTTTTTGCATTACAGCCGGTGCCGTTCAAAGCCTACTTATTTAAAGCGGGCGAATTTTTATATACTCTATATCTCGAAGAGGAATCGAGCAAAATATCAAGTATGTTATATTTTTGGAAAGGTAATTTTAAATTCTTTTCACTAAATTAAAAATATAAAAGGTGTCCCAAATAAAAAATCAAATTTTCTGTTGATAATTCTTAAATTATTAATTTTAAAAAAATTATACTTAAACCATTAAATTCTACGTAAAAAGGTGCTTTCGAAATGTTTTCATAAAAATACAAAATTTTCCATAGCAAAAAAGTTACAGCGATTTGATAAAAATGCATATTTTTGAAAAACACACCCCGTAGCTCCGAAACGGTAACATATATCGATATGCGGTTTTCACCATCATGTTTTTGACAAAAATTGAGGTCCAGACACCGATATTAGTTTTTGTCTATCTCCTATAGAAAAGGGTGTTTCCATTTAAAAACGTCGAATTTGACCCACCCTGTACAGTACCTTTTTTTATAACACAAAAACTAAATGGTTCGGTTAGGTTAGGTTAGGCTAGTTTTCGGTTACTTACCTCTACTATTTTTTAAGTTAAAATCTCTAACATTAAATTTGATTTTCAGTTGAAAGGACACCCTGTATATGGACGTCGGCATAAATCATGCACTAAATATAAGTTGTGCGGCGTTGAAATTAAAAGGTTAATGCTTAAACTTGCGAATGGAAGACAGGAAAAAAATTGCAGAGACCGAGAAGGAAGAAGATGCTGATGATGATGATCATGACGATGGAGAGGAAGTTTTGCCGCCCAAAAGGTAAAAGTTCAGCCCATTCTCATGCTCCCGGCCGTCGTGCCTTAGTACAAACTTTCACACCAAAATGCCTTACTTAGGGATGTGCCATTCTTATTTCGATTTTTTAGAGTACTTTCAATTTTGAAAGGGAACCTATAATAGGCTTGGTGCATTTTCCGCCGGTGCTGCCACTATCGGAGAATCCCATAAACAACTGGCTTGTACAAATGAGGCGTCAATAAGTTGCAAAACCTGCTTAATCTACATAAACATAATCCCAAACTGCAGTAAAAGTCGCCTATTCCTATATAAAATTCACTACAAAATTACGTTACTGCCGCAAAATCCGTCTTATCCACTTGTATTTGCTTTTTATTGTCATTATTTTTACAAATACCGCAATTTTTCATAAGCTTTTGACACAAGTATAATATTACTATCAACGTCTTTTCGAATCCTTAGTTAATTTTAATAAAATAGTAAATTTAATAAATAAAATTACCGTATGATCGAAAAAAAAACGGCGTCTAGTTGGCTAGGAAATAACGATCGATGACATTTCCCATAAAAAAATACATATAAAATGACAGCGTTCTTCATTTCATAGCCAATATGTATCATACTGCAACAAAACCCGCCTTATCGCTAACTTGGGCGTCACGGCCTTGAATATTCCCTAGGTGCGTAAAGAAGTTTTTCTTCAAAAATATACCATTAATATTGATTAAACTACATACAGCCCAGAGCCTATACAGGCCGAGGTTCAACAAATTAGAGACAAGCTGCAATTTTGCATGGAGTTTCATTTTGTAGATCTTTAAACATCCTGAAACCCCAGCGATGAACCGTTCAGCCCGTCACCCCAAAACCACCCCTACAAGGGGTAAAATTGGCCCTTTTTTTACTTTTTCTTCAATAACTCTAAAACTACGAATTCTAGGAAAAAAAATAAGTCACGAGTAAAAAATTGAAGAGAAGAAAATTTCCTACCACATAGGTAACGAACCAAAATTTTTAGAATTTCAGTTGCGCAGGTGCGAATTCTTTAATTTAGGAGAATTGTTTTAATCATCCACCATTCTGTGTTTAACTTCAAATTCATTTTTGAGATAAATCTCGAGACCACAAAATTTATTAGGATACAAGTTCCTATTAAAACGATCTTTTTAAGAAAGATAAGTTACCAGTGGCGGAGATAATTTTTTTAAATGTGCGTTTTTTACATTTTAAAAACATTGAATATGAAAAATTGCAGTTTTACAAATAATTTCCCATGAAATAGGTATATTGAAAAATGTACACGTTTAATAACAAAATAAGAAAAACCTTAGCTCAAAAATAGGATAATTATGTTAAGGATAGTCCTCATTCACTTCCACATTTGTTGGGTTCATACATGTAATGCCATTGCATTGCTACATGCCATAGTGCAGGTGAGTCCCATTCCCTTGCATGTACATGCTTTTTTACAACCTCCCGAAGAACAATTGCAAAACATTTTCTCTAAAACCCATGTAGGAGCAATGGGCTGGTCTGAATATATTGGATTCTTCTCTCGATTTTTCAGATTCCAACTCCAATCTTGCGGTGGTAAATTGTTATTTAACCAAGCCTGTACCAGTCAGTTAAAAATGAGAATTTAGTTTAACATTTTAATGCAACATAAATTTAACTTACCTGACGAAAAACTCTAAGTCCATGATATTTCGCACTATTGGAGGTAGTTGTAATGATGCCAAGTTGAAGTTGGTATTAAGACTTCGTTTAGCTACGTACTGTTGATAAAGCATGTATCTGGCACTATCCAAATCTACTTTTTTTTATCGAGTTTTTAACATATGCTGCTATAAAAAACTGAGATGTAACTTCTTCTAACTTCTCCTTTGTAGCCTCGGGATTATAAAATTCTTTTAATAGCCCACATAACTTTTTCTTCTGGATGGTGTTCACTAAATTAATCAATCTTCCCTTTATTGAACACAGCAGACCTTGTATCACAACCAGATATAGCGTGGACACTAAGAATCACATTCTTCAGATCCCCCAATTTTTGTTGTAAGGCCGATATGTCAATTATTTTATTTGGTTTTGACACATTTCCCGGACTAATCGACCGCTGTAGTTACAATAAGAGTATCGGCATCACCATCAGCGAATTTAACATTGATTCCATTTTCCAAATACTTTTCCCAGCGCACGAATGAAGTTGCTTTTGTTGGTGTTGTTTGACAAAAAATCTGCCTTTGGTACCTTCACTGCAGATAAATTCGAGAAAAATACAATTTTTTACCTGCAGATCTGTGATTCTGCTCCACAATTTTGGTCTGTATCTCTTCATAGTCATCAAAAACAACAGTGACATTTTTACCATAGTGATATGTTATATAATTATAGTATTGAGAAAACAGATCTGAAAATATCGCAGGGTACAGGCTTGGTTAAATAACAATTTACCACCGCAAGATTGGGGATGGAATCTGAAAAATCCAGAGATTAATCCAATACATTCAGACCAGCCCATTGCTCCTACATGGGTTTTAGAGAAAAAAAAAATGCAATTGCTATTCGGGAGGCTGTAAAAAAGCATGTACATGCAAGCGAATGGGACTCTCCTGCACTATGGCATGTTGTCAATAAAATGGCATTACATGTATGAACCCAACAAATGTGGAAGTGAATGAGTAGGGGTGGTTTTGGGATGACGGGCTCAACGGTTCATCGCTGGGGTTTCAGGATGTTTAAAGATCTACAAAATGAAGCTCCATGCAAAATTGCAGCTTGCCTCTAATTTGTTGAAGGTCACCCATGTAAAACGATGTATCGGCCCTGAGTTAATATACCATATGATCGAGAAAAAACGGCGTCAGCGATCGCTATGGATTGAAGATCGCTGTCATTTTATATGTAAATTTATACAGGAAATGTCATTGATGTTCATTTCCCAGCCAACTGGACGCCGTTTTTTTTCGATCATACGGTATTTTCTCTCAATAGTACAGGTTATATCGTCGTATAGGTCGTACAGGTGTTTCGTCGAACTGCCAGAATGAATTATTGAAATAAGAGTCACAGCTCCATATTTTCTCCCATATTTCCGGGCACAAGTACAGATTCAATGCGATTTGGAGATGGATATTCACACCGCAATATATCGATAGTTTTGCCCATCTCTAACTAACGAAAGAGACGGTAAAATCGCCCGGGGTACCGACGTCGAAGATGAGTCTTATAAATAAAGAAAGTGTACGGAAATGCTGTATATTTACGGGTCGTTATTGTTGGTTTAAGCTTTATGTATGCGGCAGCGGACTCTACAGACGAGACAATCGAGAATCCACTATTGGGAATCCACGGTGGTATTTGATATGGGAAATCACCGAGTTAATTGAATTAGATCCTTTGGCAAAGAAAGCTAAAAATCCACAAAGATTTTTTGTACTAGTTACAAATATTAACATGAATTCTTCAAATCGGAAATATCCATTAATCTTTATAATTTGATGTTTGCGATGACGTGAATTAATTCTTATTTTTCTTTTTTTTAATATACAGGGTGTTCCTTAATGACATGCTAATATTTAAGAGGATGTATAATGTAGAATGTTTAGGAGGGGAGTTAATCACCACGACCTTATAGATATATTGTGTGTTCCCCTTTCTTTAGTTATAACGAGTTATAACTCATCATACAGTCTCGGCGCTTTAACAGAAGCCAGTATCTGAGACGGCTCCACAGAGGCCAGCTCTCCATCCTCGACATCAGCCATACCAAAGTTCATGGCACGAATGGTCGTCGTCTCGGCGCACTCAGTGATAAGATGTTCTGGTGTTTCCCCATTTTCCCCACAGAATCTGCATTCGCCATTGTTTCTCAGCTTCAGCCTACTGAGATCGTGTTCGTTGAGGAGACAGTGTCCTGTTAGAAACCCCGTGAAAACCTTTGATTTTTCTCGGTCGTAAGTTCTGAGGAACTTTTTCGAGTGTCTTAGACCGTTGGAGGACACCCATTCCAAGTTACGGATGGGTTACATCAATTCCGCTTTCAGTTGGTTCCCGTTTGAAAAACAGAACGGTTCTGGTCCAGTTAGTGGAGTGTTCGCTCGAGTTTCATTGCCTTCTATCCCTTGGTGAGCAGGCACCCAGAGTAGGAGGACTTTATTTTCTTTGCCTAATTTGTTTAGCTTCTCTAGGCATTCTTTGACCAACTTTGAATTTAAGAGGATGATTCTTGAGCCTTGAGCCTATTTTAAGAAAAAAACTTCATATCAATGTATGTCCTAAAACGTCCTTCTTAACTTTTGAGATACAAGGTGGTAAAATTTTTTAAAATGGCACTTTTTCTTTAATTAATTTAATGTTATTATAGATATCTTTTTAAAACTTAATACATGTCCTCTATGCATCAAAGTGCCTTTTTTTATGTTAAACTAATTTAATTTACTTCATCCATACGGGTTTTACATTGAATATTTTAGAAGAAAATATGGTACGCTACTGGCTTCTTTTAAAATAAAAATTATTTTCATAATCTTCATTCATTTCTAAACAATTTTCATATCTTCATTTTTTGTACGACTCGTAGTTTTTGTTAAAAAAATTAAAGTCGTTTGATTTCAGGATCATTCGCTAGAAATCTGACGCGATGTTTGTTGTGAGGAAATTTTCTGCATCGGCTAGATGGAAATTAAGAAATAAAACAAAAATTTTGGTTGTACAGGGTGGGTCAAATTCGACGCTTTTAAATGGAAACTCCCTTTTCTATAGGAGATAGACGAAAACTAATATCGGTGTCTGGAGCTCAAATTTCATCAAAAACGTGATGGTGAAAACCACACACAATATCTGTTACCGTTTCGGAGTTACGGGGTGTTTTTCAAAAATGTGTATTTTTAACAAATAGCTGTAACTTTTTTGCTATGGAAAATTTTGTTTTTCTATGAAAACATTTCCAAAGCACCTTTTTACGTAGAATTTAATGGTTTAAGTATAATTTTTTTTAAAATTAATAGTTAAGAGTTATCAACAGAAAAAATGATTTTTTATTTGGGACACCTTCTATATTTTTAATTAACTGGAAAGAATTTAAAATTACCTTTCCAAACATATAGCACACTTGATATTTTGTTATAATCCCCTTCGAAATACAGAATTTTTAAAAGTTCGCCACTTTTAACTAGTAGGTTTTGGACCCCTTATTGATGATATACCCCTAATGGAACTCGAAAACATATTTTTCCGGCAAGACGACGCGACGCACCGCCTCTGAACGCTGAAGTTATCAGCAAATTTTTGCAGCCAATTTCAAGAATAATTGAATAGCTAACTAAGATCCCAGCCGTTGGCTGTCGAGGCCGCCTGACTTAGTGCCCATTAATAAAGGTTCCTTATTATTCCGTATAATCTAGACAAAAATTAGAAAAACTTAGCAGTTATGAGAGGGTATCTTTCACCCCCACTGAGTTAATGAATTCCGCGAGATGTGTTCAAAAACTGCCCCGTTTGTCCATAACATAAGACGGTCGATATGTCTAACACCTGTAGCAAAATCTCATGTCTTGGTTTGCTATTTATTTTTATTGTCATTAGATATACCTAGTTTAAATGTGTTGATGTTGGTTAAATATATTTTAAATTGTTATAAAATTCTGCATCTCTCATAGCAAATATTATTTTCGTTTTAATTGATGCTCACAACTAGATTTTTTTTGCATTACAGCCGGTGCCGTTCAAATCCTACTTATTTAAAGCGATCGAATTTTTATATACTCTATATCTCGAAGAGGAATCGTGCAAAATATCAAGTGTGTATATTTTTGGAAAGGTAATTTTAAATTCTTTTCAGTAAATTAAAAATATACAGGGTGTCCCATATAAAAAATCAAATTTTCTGTTGATAATTCTTAAATTATTAATTTTAAAAAATTATACCTAAACCATTAAATTCTACGTAAAAAGGAAATGTTTTCATAAAAGTACAAAATTTTCCATAGCAAAAAAGTTACAGCGATTTGTTAAAAATGCATATTTTTGAAAAACACTCCGTAACTCCGAAACGGTAACAGATATCGATACGCGGTTTTCACCATCAGGTTTTAGACAAAAATTGAGCTCCAGACACCGATATCAGTTTTTGTCTATCTCCTATAGAAAAGGGTGTTTCCATTTAAAAGCGTCGAATTTGACCCACCCTGTACATAAAAAAATTCGTTTTTATGCACAGAAAACGTGTATCAAATCTCGTAAACATATCTCTAATAACATTGAATTGTTACAAAAAAATTAGAAGAAAAAAATTAGATTTACATATAGATGTTAGTCAAGATTTCTATATTATGGACACTTCAGAAGTTTTTATGCCTGTCTGCTTTCAACGATCAATTGCTATATTAAAAAATCCTAACTTAATACTCCTAATTAACTTAAATCTAAGTCCGTAAATCTAATTAAATCTGTAGCAAGACCAGAAAAATTTTGCACATAAATTTACATCTTTTTTTTAAATTTTTAAGTGAAATTTCTCCTCTCTCACACCTATAAATATAATTATACTTTTGTAAACACACTGGTTTTTTGAAAGCTTCAATTAAGTCAATTTGGTGCGTACATTTGCATTAGAAAACGTCCAGCGCTTCCACAAAAAAATTCTTCGAAAACGAGTTCTGGTGTGGAAAGAAGTAATCTATTTCAGGTATGTCGAATCTGCCATTAAAATCGGAACAAAACATGAGAAATGACCGTTTTACTTTCTCCTTTATTGCTAATAATCCGCAATTTTATGTGTTTGTATGTGTAGTATATATTAAAGCTGGCTGCAATTAAAGTTTCTAATACAAGAACAAAACGAGTGCATTTTTAGGCCATTTTGAGAGATTGGTTCGCGGTCTCTTTCTCTCTCGTTATCTTGTTTCTTTTTCGTTGAAACTTCACTTTCTTTAGGCGATTAGTAGATACGTGTTGTGGTACTGAGCCTAATCAAAAACAGATAAATACCTAGTTAGTTTTACTGGTAAATATTTAAGGCATATATTGTAATATGTCGGTTTTGTAATTTCACCCAACAAACATTTAAAGTTAAAATTACGTTAAATTAACCACCTGGACTATTATTAACCAACTGGGAATTGGTCGAAATTTCCAAGAATTGACGTTAAAATTCCCAAAGTGGGGAATAAAACTAAAGTAATTTGGAAGTTAAAAACAGGTTAACAGGTTATAATGTCTTGTATGAAATATAGGCTATGAGGTCAAAAATAACCGACCTGAGGTCATAATGGTAAAATAGAGGTAAATTTTACTATAAATTGTCCTAATTTATATTACCTACATTTGACATGGGAAAGAAAGAGAAAAAATAAGGAAAGTATTTTTCTTTTTAATATGTGTATGTAAATGAATTTCCCAATAATGAACCAGGAAGACACAAACAAGTGTAGTAATAACTGGCATGACCGTTTGAACATTAATCCAATATGGATGAAATACCTACATATTATATGCACTTCCATACTTTCATCAGCGATTGAAATCAAGGCAAAGCTTCCTGCGATCGACAGAAGACTACGAGGAACCTAGAATTAATGGGACCTTTGGGAGAAGACCTCAAATCAACATTGGATGGAGCCGAAGGAATAATTGGCACCAGGAAGCGACGAAAACTGGGAAACTTGGAGAGCTCTTAACAGACTGCGTATGGGCACAGCGAGATCGAGAGACACTCTTGCCAAGTGGGGCTACCATGTGGACTGCAACCTCTGCGAATGTGGAGCACTACAAACCACCCAACATATGTATACTTGCCCACTGTGCCCCGCCAAGTGCACTATAGAGGACCTTATGGCAGCAAAGTCGAACGCAATTGACGTCGCCCGCTTCTGGGCAAAACATGTTTAGTTTCCCGTCTCAAATGATGTTTATACATGCTATGTTTGTTTTAGATCTATGTTTTAATGTACTGTGGTTTCATTTATAACTTTTATGTTTGCAATTTTACTTATTATTATTATTATTATTATATGTAATTATTGTTGTTATTGTTGTTGTATGTGATATTATATGTATATGAAATGTAATCTTGATGATGCCTCTGACACGAATAAATAATATAAATATGCACTTCCTAGTAAATGTAAATAAGTTAGTAAGAAGTGGTAGTGGCGGATACAGAGGGGGGGGGCCCATGGGGACCGGGCCCCCTTAAGACCTATAAATTGTGTTAAATATTAGGCTTTTGGATTAAAAATGGCTTATATAAACCAAACCAAACCAAACCAAAAACCTCATAGGCGTGTTTCTGGGGTTGAACGATACTAACAGCTAAAATACTGGCATTTATTTCTGAGACATCCTGTATAGAGATACCTATACCTGTTTTATTGCAAATGTATTTTAAAAGCAACTAACAAAAACTTAACACTAAAATCTTTGTTTCTAATGCCCATTGGATTTTTTAATGTCGCATTTTAATATTTATGGCCGCTATAGCATTTTAAGAACTCGTTATTTTGCTTTTATGGCCACACATAAAATGAACGATAATGATCAGAATTCCACAGATAATAAAAGATTTTTAGTATTCCCTGTTTTTCTTCTCTATATATTTGGTGACTTTAGTGATGTAATAAACTTTTAATGGCCTTATTTTAAAGATTTATTTTGAAAATCAAAAGCATATAAAATTTTTATTAACTAGAATTATAAAAACCGAATATAAAATTTGGGACATTATTATTAGTCGACCATACCAATAGGTATGGTAGGCTATTAAAAGATCGGCAAAAAAAGTTTTTTTTTGCCGATTTTTTTATAATGCTCAAAAATTACTTTTTTGGGGCTATCTAATAAGATCAAAATATCTCATTTTATTAAAAAAAATTAGCGCCGGGAGACACGTATAGCCGCCCATACTAAAATATGTTAATAAAAAGTTGGTAGGCAGTCAGTGGCGTAGCTAGGTAACCAAGGGCCCTGGGGCAAATTAAAAAATGGGGCCCCACTGCTATGTAAACTGATTAGGTTTTATCAAATAAAAATATGAAATATACAAATACTTTAAAAATGCTAAGCTACTTAAGCTCTTTTTTGGGCACTGCAGGGCAGGTAATAAAAATATTAAACAGTAACAACATAAATTACAATTAATACTTGTGTAGGTTTGGCTAATAAAACGAAATATAGAGAAGATTCAAGGGTTTATTATATAAAGGTCGGGCCTACCAACTGACTAAATAACAATAATTATATGTACAATTTTTTCCTAGCTTTAGTTTTCACAAAAGTATCAATGACTTTGTTTAAATCCAGGCTTGACGCGGTTTTGTTTTCAATTGCTATTAGCGATAAATAATGTCGGATTCGAGTTTGGCCCATATTCTTTCTTAAATAATTTTTTATTATTTTTAATTTGCTAAATTACTTTTCAGCTGCTGCAGAAGTGACAGGAATTGTAGAGAATAATAACATTGCTGTAAATACTTCAGTTAGGTCGCATTCTAGCACTCCATATTTGCTCATTATTTCCTTCCATAATTGGTGAACAGTCCATGCTTGAGTTAGTTGGTAAATATTAGTAAATTGAAGTGAAACACTAGGGCCTATTATATCTGAATATTTTCTTTGGAATTCGTCACACTTTTGTAATAAAGTTGCTTCATCAAGATGTAATAAAAATGTTGGTGTTAGAAAATCAAATATATGACAGACTGCACTCATACCAATAAAACGTGATCTAATTGAGATATTACTGTGTCTAGTACATTATTGAAAATCTAAATTTTAAATATTTTTTCTCGATTTGGAAATCAGTGATCAGCAGCTAATTCATCAAAATATTTTTTAACTTTTCTTTGCCTTTTTTCTTGAAAATGGGTATCAATACCATATTTTTTTGCAGTTTCACTGGCTTTGCAACCGTTCTCGAAAAGAAATCTTAACTCGAATTCAAAATAAAACGCATATCGATGAATAATAAAACGCACATATCACTATCCGTCAAATCGACAACACTGCCAACCTACAGAAAGAATTTAGGGGGAATTCCCTAGGCATAACTTTTGAATTTCTCTTAACTGAGTTGTCATGATTAAAGTGGGGTTGCAACCTGTCATATTCATTTTGAAAATCGGAGAAATTTCCAAACGTTCAGTTTGATCGAGATTTTTGGTAAGGATTCGAGCGCCCCCTGAGCTTGAGGGTCCCGGGGCACTGCCCCGCCTAGCCCCTAGGTAGAGACGGACAGACGGACAGACGGACAGACGGACAGACGGACAGACGGACAGACGGACAGACGGACAGACGGACAGACGGACAGACGGACAGACACCATGAAAATATTTTGTATTTAGGTCACTTATGAACCAAATAACTTATTTTGAGTGAAATTAAAAAAAACTTTTTTTGCCGATCTTAATAGCCTACCATACCTATTGGTATTACGTAGTTATTTATAACGGTTGGTAAACAACCGGTATAACGGAGTTACTTTACTTTGAAAATTTCCAAAAAAAGTGATTTTTTGCTAAAATTTTGAGAGCCACTGGATCTTTTCTGGATTTTCTTTCTGTTAAATTTAATATAATACCTATGTTGCCATATCCTCAAGAAATTATGTTTTTAACTAAAAAATAAAAAAAATTCCAAAAAATTTTGAATTTTCAATTTTTTTTTTCGCGAAAACCAAACTATACTACCAGTTAAAATACTTGCACTTATTTCTGGGATACCCTGTATAAAATCCTTAAGTGACTCACTGAATAATCACGACCCTGCTCAAACCACTAAACGTAAGAAGCTCAATTTTGGCATACAGGTTGATTCTAGGGTGTAGAGGTTCGATAAGAAGGAATTTTTCGAAATTCCAGTTCCAAGGGGGTGAAACCACCCCTCAAATATTACAATATTTTTGATTCAAAAAACGGTCAAGTTTCCGAAAAACGGCTAAACACGTATATTTTATTTTGTTTTTTTTACATATTTTAAGATTTTTTATAAATGTAAACAGGGTGTTTCGAAAAATCTGGTCATTGATTAATCACGATTCTGCTTAAAGCGTTTGACGTAAAAAGCTGATTTTTGGAAAACGGATTGACTTTAGGGTGTAGAGGTTCGATAAGGAGGGGTATCTCGAATCTCGAATTCTAAGGGGGTGAAACCACCCTCTCAAATATTAGAATATTTTTTATTTAAAAACCGGTAAGTTTTTCGGAAAAACTCTTAAACACGTATATTTTATTTTGTTGTTTTACTATTTTAAGATTTTTTAAAAAATTATACAAGGTGTTTCATAAAATAAGATCATTGAGTAATCACGATTCTGCTTAAACTGCTTGACGTTTAAAGTTTATTTTTGGCAAACGGATTGACTGTGGGGTGTAGAGGTTCGATAAGGAGGGGTTTCTCGAATCTCAAATTCCAAAAGGGTGAAAACGCCCCTCAAATATTACAATATTTGTTATTTTAAAAACGGTTAGTCTTTCGGGAAAACACTTGGACACGCATAATTTACTTTGTTTTTTTACATATTTTGAATCTTTTTAAAAAATCATACAGGGTGTTCAAAAAAGTTGGGTCATTTCTTAACCACGATTCTGCTTAAACTGCTTGACGTATAAAGCTTATTTTTGGCAAACGGATTTTTCGAAAGTCAAATTCCAACGAGTTGAAACTACCCCTCAAATATTACCAAGTTATATAATAATATCGCCATATTGTTTTGTCTCATGCTGACATAAATGTGAGAAAGTTTTATCCAGTTTTTATGATAATGGAAATTCTTGCTTTGCTTTATCCTCACCATTACAAATGATTAATTCGACGCGAACGAGGTCGCGGGTACACGCTAGTAAATATATAAACAGTTATTATTTACATCAATAAAACTCACCTTCTTAAGAGCACTTAAGGGCCACAAAGGGCCATTACCATCGCTAAATATTCCAATAAAGTTGTGAGGAGTTTTTATGACTATTAAGTTATCTTGTACCCCCATTTCGCACTAAAAGAGGTTCTAAAAAGAACAATATTCGAATGCAAGGTCTGCTAGTAAACATTTCCAAGCTTAAAGTATCACAACGCTATTTATTTAAACGAAAAACTCGTAATACAAAACTAAAGTGTCAAAACGAAAGACAATGTCAGGAAATAAATAAATAAATCTCTTTGAATAAGAGGACTAAAGAAAGGAGCATATCAAAAATCTTAGGTCCACCGCGATGGGCCTCAAATATGGCCGACTTAAATTCCGGTTTATCAGTGCCGTTCTAATTTTATTTAAAAAAATGTAAAACTATGATGTAGGGAGACGTCGGGTAGACTCAATAATTTGTTAGTTTGTCTTACGTTGTGAATAAATGTTGGTAGTTATTAAAATTGTTATAAAAACATAAAATTCTAATAAAAATAGATAAGTTATAATAATTATTTATAACCATAAACATCCGATACGCTACTGAAGCAGGCAAGTCAAATTGATCTAAATTCTTTGACATCTAATCTTTGACAAGTAGTAAATAAAAGCAAAAATGCAAGAAAAAATATATAATTAGTTAATTTAAGTGAATTTCATAAATGATCGGTTTACTACACGTATTTGTATATTATATAGTCACTTACTAGCGAAAAGTTGTTCCATTATTTCACTCGATTTTTGTCGAGATCTACCGCACGCTACACAACCAACTATTTTAGAGTCTTTTTCGATAAATCACGATAGTGTCACTGTTAATTTAAGTTCTGCCACAATTTCTATCTAGATTTACTACCTTTATACAACTATCAGTAGTAGAGTAAATAATAAATAACATAAAATAAGCTCCGTAAAGACTGACAAATCCACAAAATTTCAAATCAAATTAAAATGTGTCAAATGAATCGTCAAACAGAACTGTCAAGGATCGCCACCCTAGAGTCCTTTTTCCGCCCACCAT
>NW_022146424.1:4589736-4857633 GCF_002938485.1 Sitophilus oryzae
TATGGTCTCTTGTTTCTTTCGTTGAAACTTCAATTCCTCTTTGTAAGGATTAGTAGATACGTATTGTGGTAAATTGGAGCCTAACTCAAAACAGATAAATACCTAGTTAGTTTTTAATTGGTAACATTTAAGGCATATATTGTAATATGTCGGTTTTGTAATTTCACCCAACAAACATTTAAAGTTAAAATTACGCTAAATTAACCTCACCTGACTATTATTAACCACCTGTAAATTGGTCGAAATTTCCAAGAATTGACGTTAAAATTCCCAAAGTGGGGAATAAAACAAAAGTAATTTGGAAGTTATAAACAGGTTAACAGGTTATAATGTCTTGTATGAAATATAGGCTATGAGGTCAAAAATAACCGACCTGAGGTCATAACATGGTAAAATAGAGGTAAATTTTACTAAAATATCCTAATTTATACCCTACATTTTAACATGGGAAAGAAAGGGAAAGAATAAGGTAAAGTATTTTTCTTTTTAATATGTGTATGTAAATGAATTTCCCAATAATGAACCAGGAAGACACAAACAAGTGTAGTAATAACTGGCATGGCCGTTTGAACATTAATCCAATATGGATGAAATACCTACATATTATATGCACTTCCTAGTAAATGTAAATAAGTTAGTAAGAAGTGGATTACTGGATTCGCAAGATAATTATGTCTGCGGAGAAAATTTTTTAGAAAAAATTTGTGAGATGTAAATATTATAGGCGCTAAAAAATTATGCGCCATTAAAATTTTATATATTTTCAACAATTAATTTTAGAATAAATCGTTGCTTTCAAGGTTCTAACCTAACTTTTTTCAGCTAACTTCCTTGGAACACTTTTAAAGTTTTTAATTAGTTAATTTAACTTGTGGTAGGTAGTATTATTCATAAACGTCTGTTTATTTTTTTCAATAGTTTAGAACAATATCAAAGGTCAAGATTTCTTGCTTCCGGTATTTTTCCTTCGAGGTGCAAGTTAAAAAATGGGCTATATTAGGTTGAAGCTCATTTCTCTTCGCCTGACTTTTGGGGTATCGCCGGTAAAACAGAAAACTTTTATTTTCTTTGAGTGACAGTTGACAATGATATTTTATGCTAAGTTCGGTAATTTCTTCGAGCAATCCGATTAACTTTTCACAGTAATCATGTGTCCTAAAATGAGAATATTTATTGAGAGTCACGTGACATGTCAATTTTTTTTCCTTTTGCTAGCCGATGCAATTACCGAACTGGCCTAAACTACTAACTAACTAGAAAACAAAATTAGTTTTCTTTGCCTTTATTTATTATATGTATATAATAATCATATATATAATATAAATCATATTATTTTTTATGGCAAATAAACTATGAACCATACAAATGCAGCAAATGTTTTACAATATACAAATAAGGAATAGGTACATAAGATAATGGGTAAAATGTAAAATATATTTTAAATTTTGGGGTTTGAAAATCGATATAATTTAACAAAAAAATTCAATATCTACTAATAGTGATATATTATTATTTGCATTCACGAAATTTATATGTATATTTTGCAAGAATCAATGTTCGAAAAATTATATTTGCAAATAATACAATATCATAGAAAAAAAGGCGACAGCGATGGCTATGAAACAAAGATCGCTGTCATTTTATGTGTAAAATTATTCTAAAATTTTTGATTTTCTTGGGATTTAGGTTCGGGAAAAACGCTGAATAAGTTTTCATTTGGTTTTTCATTATTTTTTTTGGTTTAAAAAAAAACGTTTATAGCCTTCATCAGTGTTGTGTCATATGAAAAAAATAGTGTCGAATATAATCCCAAAAATTACATATACGAGGAATAATTATGTTTTCCATGTATTCTACAACATAATTAATCCGTAGTATCTAACTAGCGTGACGTCATAAATCTCGCTCCGAGGCTGTTCTATTAGAGACGGCATTGCATCAGCATGGCCGCAAGTTGCTAACCTAATAAAATTTACACTAGAAAAGCCCGCGGGAACTGTCAAATTCAAAGTTATTCTATTCCATTATTTGTAAAAGTTTTGTGTTTTGGGATTGTGAGTGTTATTATAGAGGACTTTTTGTTTTTATTGCACATAATGGACACGTTTAAGATTGTGTCGGTAATAAAAAAGAAACGCATTGAATATTCTTTCGTTCCCCACCAGTGGGAACAAGGTAATGTGCTATGACGTAATAATCCCTCGAAAACTATTTTAAACGGAAATCACCCCGAGGAAATTAAAAAAGGTAATTTTTAACCTGCCGTATGTCTGACTTTCTTCCAAGTCGAAAAACTAAGTTACTTTTACCTTTAAAGCACAATAGCGACTTATGAGGTCGAAATAAATTAAATTTTCAACCTAATTTGAACTCCTCCAAATAAGGTCCCATTTAAAGTTATTAACAACTAAATTTTAACATAACTTGAAAACCAAACAATGCTTTCGATCCCCGAGACAAATTTGAGGTTATAATAAAGTAACATTTGACCTACTTTAAGTCCCTGTAGTCTTAATGCCCTCAATAGGTTATCAGTAACTAGATTTTAAAAATGCCAGCTAACTCCAATGTTGCGACTTTTCAAAGGCATAATTTTAGGTTATTATTAACTAGTTTACGACCTCATTTTTAGATTTCTCGCACTTTATTCTCTATAAGAAACTTATTAAGTGAAATATAAGTAAAATTGAACCAAATAGTGATTAATTTTCCGTGGTCAATGGTTTTTTCTCCTTCCTATGCTACTTGGGCAGCTTCATACAAAAATTGTATTTTGTGGTGAATGGTATAAAATATGAGGAAGAAATCTACACTATATCGAAAGAGGCGTACAACTTATTTTAGATAGGAACTGTCGGAAAAAAAGAATTGTCCGATATTCAAGCAACCTTAAGAGCGATCAACTCAATAACCATCACTTCGAAGTTGTTCAAAGACTGTATAGAGAAGCTGAACATATTAGACAAAGTATAAAAGTTCTCCTATACTGGGTGCCAGCACACCAAATAATAGAATGTAATAAAAAAATCTAAAGCTAGAAAATAATGAAGAGAATACTCCAATAACTGGACCAGAAACGTTCTGCTTGGTGGAAACTAACTTAAAACAGAACTCAAGAGCCTGGAAGATTTCATCCGCAAACTGGAATGGGAATCTTCCAACGGTCTAAGACACTCAAGGGAATTCATCAGGACCTACGACTGAGAGACGACAACCATTCGTGCCATAAACTTTGGTACGATTGTAACCTTTGTAAAACCATCTAGATAATGGCTTTTGTTAAAGCCCTGAGATGGTATGAGTTATAGCTAAAGAAAGGGGGACACAGTATATCTATAAGGTCGAGTGATTAAATTATCCCCTCCGATACAATCTACATTGAGAACTTCAGTGTATTGAAATGAAATATTGTGAGCATAATATGTAAATTGTTATGATGGGATTTAAAATATATAGAGTTACAGTTTGCCCCCCACCCAAAAAGTTACATGTCAAAGTTTTATTTTTTATAATAGAACACCCAACGGTACTAGTAATATGGAATAACCAATAGTACCAATTTTTATATAATAAAATACAACTAAGCAACTTCAGAATAAATATAATTTAATTTTCACCTGTCTTTATACAGGGTGTTCCAGAAATAAGCGCAAATATTTTAAGGGGTGATAGATCTCGATAAAAGAAACATATTTTCTCTTTATCGTTTTTCAAATAAGTCCAAAATAACGGAGTTATTTTACTTTGAAAATTTCAAAAAAATGATTTTTTGGTAAAATTTTGAGAACTACTGGATCTTTTCTGGATTTTCTTTCTTGTAAATTTAATCTAATATCTATGTTGCCATATTATCAAGAAATTATGTTTTTTAACTAAAAACTAAAAAAAAATTCCACAATTTTTTTTCGCCAAAAAACCTCATAGGCGTGTTTCTAGGGTTGAACGATACTACCAGCTAAAATACTGGCATTTATTTCTGAGACATCCTGTATAGAGATACCTATACTTGTTTTATTGCAAATGTATTTTAAAGCAACTAACAAAAACTTAACACTAAAAAATCTTTGTTTCTAATGCCCATTGGATTTTTTAATGTCGCATTTTGTATTTATGGCCGCTATAGCATTTTTAAGAACTCGTTATTTTGCTTTTATGGCCACATAAAAATGAACGATAATGATCAGAATTCCACAGATAATAAAAGATTTTTAGTATTCCCTGTTTTTTCTTCTCTATATATTTGGTGACTTTAGTGATGTAATAAACTTTTAATGGCCTTATTTTAAAGATTTATTTTGAAAATCAAAAGCATATAAAATTTTTATTAACTAGAATTATAAAAACCGAATATAAAATTTGGGACATTATTATTAGCCGACCATACCAATAGGTATGTATATAGACGGACAGACAGACGGACGGACGGACGGACGGACAGACGGACAGACGGACAGACGGACAGACGGACAGACGGACAGACGGACAGACGGACAGACGGACAGACGGACAGACGGACAGACGGACAGACGGACAGAACGGACAGACGGACAGACGGACAGACGGACAGACGGACAGACGGACAGACGGACAGACGGACAGACGGACAGACGGACAGACGGACAGACGGACAGACGGACAGACGGACAGACGGACAGACGGACAGACGGACAGACGGACAGACGGACAGATCGGACAGACGGACAGACGGACAGACGGACAGACGGACAGACGGACAGACGGACAGACGGACAGACGGACAGACGGACAGACCTTGGACAGACGGACAGACGGACAGACGGACAGACGGACAGACGGACAGACGGACAGACGGACAGACGGACAGACGGACAGACGGACAGACGAACAGACGGACAGACGGACAGACGGACAGACGGACAGACGGACAGACGGACAGACGGACAGACGGACAGACGGACAGACGGACAGACACCATGAAAATATTTTGTATTTAGGGTCATTTATGAACCAAATAACTTATTTTGAGTGAAATTAAAAAAACTTTTTGCCGATCTTAATAGCCTACCATACCTATTGGTATTACGTAGTTATTTATAACGGTTGGTAAACAACCGGTATAACGGAGTTATTTTACTTTGAAAATTTCAAAAAAGTGATTTTTGCTAAAATTTTGAGAGCCACTGATCTTTTCTGGATTTTCTTCTGTTAAATTTAATATAATACCTATGTTGCCATATCCTCAAGAAATTATGTTTTTAACTAAAAAATAAAAAAAATTCCAAAAAATTTTGAATTTTCAATTTTTTTTTCGCGAAAACCAAACTATACTACCAGTTAAAATACTTGCACTTATTTTCTGGGATACCCTGTATAAAATCCTTAAGTGACTCACTGAATAATCACGACCCTGCTCAAACCACTAAAACGTAAGAAGCTCAATTTTGGCATACAGGTTGATTCTAGGGTGTAGAGGTTCGATAAGAAGGAATTTTCGAAATTCCAGTTCCAAGGGGGTGAAACCACCCCTCAAAATATTACAATATTTTGATTCAAAAAACGGTCAAGTTTCCGAAAACGGCTAAACACGTATATTTTATTTTGTTTTTTTACATATTTTAAGATTTTTATAAATGTAAACAGGGTGTTTCGAAAAATCTGGTCATTGATTAATCACGATTCTGCTTAAAGCGTTTGACGTAAAAAGCTGATTTTTGGAAAACGGATTGACTTTAGGGTGTAGAGGTTCGATAAGGAGGGTATCTCGAATCTCGAATTCTAAGGGGGTGAAACCACCCTCTCAAATAATAGAATATTAGAATATTTTTATTTAAAACCGGTAAGTTTTTCGGAAAAACTCTTAAACACGTATATTTTATTTTGTTGTTTTACTATTTTAAGATTTTTTAAAAATTATACAAGGTGTTTCATAAAATAAGATCATTGAGTAATCACGATTCTGCTTAAAACTGCTTGACGTTTAAAGTTTATTTTTGGCAAACGGATTGACTGTAGGGGTGTAGAGGTTCGATAAGGAGGGTTTCTCGAATCTCAAATTCCAAAAGGGTGAAAACGCCCCTCAAATATTACAATATTTGTTATTTTAAAAACGGTTAGTCTTTCGGGAAAACACTTGGACACGCATAATTTACTTTGTTTTTTTTTTCATATTTTGAATCTTTTTAAAAAATCATACAGGGTGTTCAAAAAAGTTGGGTAATTGATTAACCACGACTCTGCTTAAACTGCTTGACGTAAAAAGCTTATTTTTAGCAAACGGATTTTTCGAAAGTCAAATTCCGACGAGATGAAACTACCCCTCAAATATTACCAAGTTATATAATAATATCGCCATATTGTTTTTTCCCATGCTGACATAAATGTGAGAAAATTTTATTCAGTTTGTATGATAATGGAAATTCTTGCTTTGCTTTATCATCACCATTACAAATGATTAATTCGACGCGAACGAGGTCGCGGGTACACGCTAGTAAATATATAAACAGTTATTATTTACATCAATAAAACTCACCTTCTTAAGAGCACTTAAGGGCCACAAAAGGCCATTACCATCGCTAAATATTCCAATAAAGTTGTGAGGAGTTTTTATGACTATTAAGTTATCTTGTACCCCCATTTCGCACTAAGAAGTTCTAAAAAGAACAATATTCGAATGCAAGGCCTGCTAGTAAACATTTCCAAGCTTAAAGTATCCCAACACTATTTATTTAAACGAAAAACTCGTAATACAAAACTAAAGTGTCAAAACGAAAGACAATGTCAGGAAATAAATAAATAAATCTCTTTGAATAAGAAGACTAAGAAAGGAGCATATCAAAAATCTTAGGTCCACCGCGATAGGCCTCAAATATGGCCGACTTAAATTCCGGTTTATCAGTGCCGTTCTAATTTTATTTAAAAAATGTAAAACTATGATGTAGGGTAGACGTCGGGTAGACTCAATAATTTGTTAGTTTATCTTACGTTGTGAATAAATGTTGGTAGTTATTAAAATTGTTATCTTCTCCTTCTTTTAGAAGGCGTATCGCCTGTTTAGTTCCGGTTTCCTCCTCGTCTAAGCAACTCTTGCGAGGTTGACTGCCAACTGTCTTGCCAACGTTTAGGTGGTCGTCCAGTAGGTCTTCTGCCATGGGGTACGTTGTTGCGAATTATTATGGCCATTCTGTCGGGGCCCATTCTATTGACATGCTGGTTCCATTCTCTTCTTCTCTGCCTTATCCATCTGACAACGTCGTTTGTTTGGCACTTTTCTCTTATGTCTACATTTCTCTGTCTGTCCCTCAATGTGTATCCAGTTATCATTCTTAAGGTCTTCATTTCAGTAGTTCGTAGGATTCTCTTTGTTACTGATGTTTCAGCTCTGGTTTCCGCACCATATGTCATCACTGGTCGTATGCAGGTTTTGTATATTCTTGACTTACATTCTGTACTCAAATGTTTGTTTTTCCATATGGGATATTTAAGATGTCCTGATATTGCGGCAGCTTTATTGGCTTGTTTCCTTACTTCTTCTTCCAGGAATCCTGAGCTTGTAATTTTGCATCCGAGGTATTCGAATGACATTATCTGATCAATAGTTTTGTTTTTTATTACCAATTTGCACCGTAGAGGCTCCTTTGTAATGGTCATGCATTTGGTCTTATTTGTGGAAATTTGCATGTTAAGTTTTTCTGCCTGTCTGTTAAAAGCTTGTAGCATTCTTTGGAGGTCGTCCTCTGACTCTGCAATAAGTACTGCGTCATCGGCATAGCATAATATGTTTACTTTATGCATTCCCATTCGATATCCTAATCCAGTATTCTTGACGGTTTTTATTACTTGATCCATGATTGTGTTGAATATCAGAGGGCTGAGGCTGTCGCCTTGGCGAATACCAGTTGTAGTTCGAAGATGTTGCGTTAAGGTAAAGTTTGTTCTTATTTGGGTTGTTGTGTTTGTGTTTAAGTCCTTGATAAGTTCTGTGAGTTCTTTCGAGACATTACTGCTTTCCAAGATGGTGATGATGTCTTTTAGTTGGACTCTATCAAAGGCTTTTGTTAAATCTATAAAACATAGATAGGCTGGAGAGTTATATTCTAAGGATTTTTCAACTAGCCTGAGTATGAATAGTGCATCGGTAGTTGATCGGTTTCTTCGGAATCCTTGTTGTTCCTCGCTTATTGGCACTATTGACGATATTTTGTCCGCAATGATCTTAGTCAGAAGTTTTAGCGAGGTGCTCAGTTGCTAAAATTGTTATAAAATATAAAATTCCAATAAAAATAGATAAGTTATAATAATTATTTATAGCCATAAACATCCGATACGCTACTGAAGCAGGCAAGTCAAATTGACGTATCTAAATTCTTTGACATCTAATCTTTGACAAGTAGTAAATAAAAGCAAAAATGCAAGAAAAAATATATAATTAGTTAATTTTAAGTGAATTTCATCGGTTTACTACACGTATGTATATTATATAGTCACTTACTAGCGAAAAGTTGTTCCATTATTTCACTCGATTTTTGCCGAGATCTACCGCACGCTACACAACAAACTATTTTAGAGTCTTTTTCGATAAATCGTGATAGTGTCACTGTTAATTTAAGTTCTGCCACAATTTCCATCTAGATTTACGACCTTTATACAACTATCAGTAGTAGAGTAAATGATAAATAACATAAAATAAGCTCCGTAAAGACTGACAAATCCACAAAATTTCAAATCAAATTGCATGAATACATGGATAGCATTATGATGTATATCACCATGCATGAATACATGGATAGCATTATGCTCCTTCCTTAGCCTTCTTATTCAAAGATAAATCTAATCTAATAACCTGAATCTAAAGCTCGAAATTTAAATTCCCTCTCGTCAGCGCAGCGCGGAATATGTCAATGGTTGGCAACAATGAATTTAAAATCGCGCCCTCGATTACGTAACTAAAAGTTTAATTGATATCAAATATATATAAATAATCTAATGCAGGCCACGAAGCCGTTGTAAGAAACAGACGGGCATCGTAAATCAGATCTCTGTTGCTTATGACCATTAATGATATATGATTTGAATTTTTACCGAGAGAGCACTTCCCGCTTCGACATGATATATGCGAATCTCTGGCAAATTATTGCATATAATTTCTTGCAACAGGTAAATAAAATGGATTACGCTCATTATTAAATTTATAGCCGTTATGCACAAAAACATTTCGCTGATTAGACTATAAGCAAGGAACTGCGGCTAGATCGCAGATAGATACGTAGAGATAGGATTCTGGCTGGTATTACGGGCTTGGCATAAGGAAGAGCGTTACAGTTTATTAATTTTTACTGGGGAAGCAGTCGAGATGCGGCCAGTTTGCTAATTTGCCAACGATTTAAATCGCCAATCACGTTTTTCAGGAAATATTTGCTGAAGCTCCAATTTCTGTTATTTATTATATAACGGGCTAGGAAGAAAATCGATAAAAAAACTATTGACCAGCTCGTGCTTTTAATTAAAATTAAAATGTAAATAAATAATTAAAATATGAATAAATAATGAAGAAGCATAATATACATCGTTATTAGATTATATAGATTTTCATATCTACATTCACCGGCACGAAAAACGCACTGATAAAAAAGATAGACTTGAAGAACTAAAGTCGTTATCGTTCTTGAAAAAAAAACCAAGTAGCATTTGGACGTTATCTAACGTCAGGTATACGTCGCGTTCAATAAACCCGACGTCGGGTACCAACGTCGGTTCGACCGCCTGACGACCCTTATTTGCACCTAAATGGGGAATACAGATTCGGGTCGCCTCGACGTCGGTATCTGACCTAATAGGGAATGTAATTCTACCAATTACCAACGTCATATTACGTTGGATTTTAGTCGCTTAAAATTCGTCGCTAAGCACTTACGTTACGTTTGGTTTCATATTCGCTACCAAGAATACATAAAAAGCCTAACAAGAACTACCCTAATTACAAATGGATTCATAATCACCACTCGAATATAACTATAAGTGATTATTTAATTTCATATTATAATAATTCTGAATCATTAATCCAGACATCAGTGTTGTTAACGGAAGTCACTTTCTTGATATATCTGATTAAAATACTCCAGGAAAACAACGAGCGCCTTCAAATTTAGTAAGATTTATGAAATAAAAATATCTATAAAAAAGTAACTCGCAAAATATTTCTTTAATTTTCTAGCTGGTTTAATCATAAAACTGTACTGTGGTTCCCCCAAACTCAACCTTATTAATATTATTCTACTAGAAATCGAAATGTGAATATAAATTTAAAAAACAAAAAACGATTTTTTTAAAATGGCTGACAATCGGATACGTGTTAAGAATGGCGGATTTCTGTGTCCGACTTAATATGAACTACCAATATACCAATTCCGACCGGGTCTCCAACATTAGTCGTCTCACAGTGCTTTTAATTAAAATTAAAATGTAAATAAATAATTAAAATATGAATAAATAATGAAGAAGCATAATATACATCGTTATTAGATTATATAGATTTTCATATCTACATTCACCGGCACGAAAAACGCACTGATAAAAAGATAGACTTGAAGAACTAAAGTCGTCATCGTTCTTGAAAAAAACCAAGTAGCATTTGGACGTTATCTAACGTCAGGTATACGTCGCGTTCAATAAACCCGACGTCGGGTACCAACGTCGGTTCGACCGCCTGACGACCCTTATTTGCACCTAAATGGGAATACAGATTCGGGTCGCCTCGACGTCGGTATCTGACCTAATAGGAATGTAATTCTACCAATTACCAACGTCATATTACGTTGGATTTTAGTCACTAAAATTCGTCGCTAAGCACTTACGTTATTTTTGGTTTCATATTCGCTACCAAGAATACATAAAAACCTAACCAAACTACCTAATTACAAATGGATTCATAATCACTCCTCGAATATAACTATAAGTGCCTATCTAATTTCGTATTATAGTAATTCTGAATCATTAATCCAGACATCAGTTTTGTCAACGGAAGTCACTTTCTTGATATATTTGATTAAAATACTCCGGAAAACAACGAGCGCTTTCAAAATTAGGTAGATTTATGAAATAAAAATATCTATAAAAAAGTAACTCACAATTTTTTTTTTATTTTCTAGCTGGTTTAATCATAAAACTGTACTGTGGTTCCCCCCAAACTCAACCTTATCAATATTATTCTACTAGAAATCGAAATGTGAATATAAATTTTAAAAACAAAAAACGATTTTAAAATGGCTGACAATCGGATACGTGTTAAGAATGGCGGATTTCTGTGTCCGACTTAATATGAACTACCAATATACCAATTCCGACCGGGTCTCCAACATTAGTCGTCTCACACGACCGAAATCATCAAACCGTACGACCGACAATCGTATTATGACGTATATAATTCCAACGTACGCCACGTAACCTCACTTTGCGTTTTGCGTGTCAGTGATTTGTGGATTTGTGCAACTATATTTTAGTTTTTGTTTTCTCGTTAAAAAAATGGGCAGCCACTTTTTTAAGTTTAACCTCACATGTCGGAGGAGGATGGGGTCTGCTGGTATCCTAAGCTAAAAAATGAAATTAAGATGCACCAGTGTAATGCAGCATCTCTTCCGGATAAAAAGCATTTACGGGTGGAGGCAAGACATCACCACTACTATTATTATTTTGCAAAAGCCTCGACCTTTTTCTGTAAAATGTAGATGAATGTCTATCTTTTTAATGTTTTTTTAGGCATAATAAAAAATTTAAGTTTGTTTACAAAAACTTTTTATTAGGTTATGTTGATGATGTTCATTAGGTCGCAAATGCTACTTAATGGGTTGTATTTACGGACATAAATAGAGATACGTAAATGAAATTAGGTTATAAATATGAACATAAAATACAACAAAATATAATTGGAGGATAGTTTAGGGATTATCAGTGAGACGTATCATATTCGGACAACGGGTAGACGTCGGGCTAGTTCAAGTATATGTACGTCGTGCAAGCCAACGTGGACACGACGTTGCGAAATTAATAAAAATGGTACGTTGTTATTTTGTACGTCGACAGATCGTTGGATTTACCGACTCGGATCCAACGACGTCGCTTTTACTAAGAAAGCGGCGTCACAGGTCGTATCACGAGCACCCGACCAAAATTTGCACAAAGTCTGACGTCGCTTCAGGTCAGATTTAGTTCGAAGTCAGATAGATGCTACTTGGGAAATTGGTAACAAGAGAATTTATTTTAGCGTAAAAGAAAATATTTTGCCTGAAGAAAAACTCTCTTAACTCAAGGAAACTGGTTCTCTTGAAAAATTCGAAAATTTCTCTTGAATCTATTTTCATTCAACCAAGTGCAAGTTACTTTGTTTTAAGATAATAAGAAAAATACGCTAGGAAGTACTTCATTCAAGAAACATGGCCATTTTTCCAATAGCTAAATACTCTTTTGATGAAAAACAATAACGACACGCAAAGACGATGACGAAGGACGGTATATACAATCAGTCGGCAGTCCGATCATCATATCATAGTAATCACGGGTTTTGTTGCTCGGAATTTTGCATAATTTGCTTTTTAAACGCATATCGTATAACAAATTAGTGATCGTTATTAACATGTATTTGTAATTTTTTATGGATAAATTTTAGGATATATGGATTCTTTGAAGGAGTTTCTGAAAAAATGGAAATTAGAGCATTTATTTGCTCTATTTGAAGGTAAGAGACATTTACCTAATGCACCTGTTTAGATAATGCATGCGTGACTATAGATAGAATAAGAATATAGGTATCGATTTTTTTATGCAAATAATTACAAAAATTTTAGAATTTCAAGTCGTCGTATAAAAAAATCAAAATGTGACCAAAGCTTATAATTTTAATAATTTATTTGCTTTACTTTGATTAATCGCGATGTAACATTTTTTTGTAATTTGTAGAGTGATGAACCACCCCAAAAAATACCAAGGAGTGAAGAAGCAGAAATAACTACTATCGAGGAAAATAATATCACTTTACTTACTACAGACCAGGAAAACCTAAATTTATCAGAAAATAATATACCTCGTAATATGCCTGTATATGATAGACTTCTCTTAGATCAAAATAAATTTTAGTTGAGTCAATAGTATTCGCTATTGGTTTAAGAAAAGTGTCTCTTTAATCAAGAAATGTCCCTTTTCAATCAAGAATTTTTGCATGAATTAAAGAAACTGTTGTTCTTGTAGCAAGAACTTCTTTGCATATTCATTTTGGGTCAAGAGTGAAATACTTTGGACAGATAGATTCTTCTATTCTCTAAAGTAATTTTTTAAAGCTTATGAAAATATAGTTAATGTTTTGGGCAAAGAAACGTCGTTCTTGGCCCTATTGAAAAGCGCCAATCTTTTGGGTCAAAGTCATATTCATTTCGACTGAGAGATCTTTTTTTCAGTGCGGGCACCTTAAATTTTTCATGTATTTTAAAATTTTATACAGGGTTGTTCACCACATACGACACGGAGTATTGTAGCTAAAGGATTAGTTTTTTACAAATTGTAAGTTTTGGATTCGTTGCAGGACTATTAGGGCTACAATTTAAAAATAGTTTTACAAGATACAGAGTGTCCCAAATAAATAAAAATATCAAAGTTGTATTTTTTTAAATGGGATACCCTGTATATTATTATATTTTTAGTTTCTACGATTAAAATAAAGTTATATTCGATTAAGGTTTACCGCATTTTAATATTACCGTTCTTGAAATATTTTGATTTTTGTCAAAATACAGTAATAATTTTAATGCTTAATTTCTCCAGGAGTATTTAAGTTTTTCAAATAAAATATTGTACTGAAGTATTTTTTTTACTAAATTTATGTTGCAATAATAAAAATTATACTACTTTATATAGAGTGTCTAAAAATGTATTTAAATAATTACTAGGTTTAAACGGTAATAACTTGTTTATGTTAAATGGAACACCCTGTATATTTTATGAAAATCAGATGTCCAATTTAATTGTCTATCAAATTGTGTTTTACCATTTTTTACCTATCTCTTCAAGTTTTCTAAGCGCGTCAGATCAGAATACTTAAATCGGTAGTTAAGTGCGCGCTCAGCAAAAATTAACGACATATTATACGCTGAGTGTCTAAAAGCGCTTAGCGTTTCTTAAGTTACAGAATTCGGGCCCTGAGCCTATTAATGTCTTCAATGAGCTTCTTTGGCCATTCTTCTTCTTCTTAAAGTGCCTTCTCCATTCAGTGAAGATCGGCAACAACCATGGCAAATTCCTCTATATTTTTCGCTCTTCTCAGCAAAGTATGTGAGTCCAGGCCTGTCCAATCTCTAATGTTCTTCAGCCAGGAGCATTGCCGTCGTCCGGGTCCGCGCTTTCCCTCAATTTTACCCTCGATGATGAGCTGAAGGAATTCATACTTGCTGTGTCTCATGATATGGCCCAAATAGGCTGCTTTCCTCTTTTTTATTATGTCGAGGAGTTCTCGGTCCTTGTTCATTTGGTTTAGAACTCGTTCAATCGAGACACGGTCAGTCCATGGTATTCTCAGCATTCTGCGATATATCCACATCTCAAATGCTTCCAACTTATTCATTGCGCTTACTTTGAGTGTCCACGACTCAACCCCGTAGAGAAGTGTGGAAAGTACGTAGCACTTGACGAAGTTGTCTTTTATATGGATGTTGAGACGTTTATCGCACAGTAGGTTCCGCAATTTTAGGGAGTTTGATCTAGCCATCTCAATTCGAGCTCTGATCTCAATGTCTGGGTTTAGGTCTTCACTAAGCCATTACATCTGCCTTTGGCCATTACATCTGCCTTTTTGTTACCTCTGTGACCGTCGTTTTTTTAACAGCAATCTGAAATTTAGGGTATGCTTAAAGTGACTGACAGTAGACAATTTGTATTCGTTTAGATAATGATCAAGATAATGACCATCGTATACTTGGAAATAATCTTGGAGAATTTGTATCTGAAAATAGAAGCTGGAATTTGATCGGTCCAAGATGGTATCTGAAAGCCGTCGCAGGAGAGAGAAATCTCTCCAACGTTCTAGAGACAAAGTCGAGCTTCAGGTAAACGCGCACTATACGTATCCATTCACGGCGAATAAACGCCTACTTTGACCAAACAGGCCAGATATTATTAAATAGGTATTCTAGTATTTACTATATAAATGTTTGCAGCTTCTTGGGAGTTTGGAGCTTCTTGAGTTCAGCTTCTTGAGATGCGACATAACCTATGATAAAGATACACGAAAAAAAAAAAATTCCAGTCAGTGTGTGGAACTATCGCAAAAACATTTAAAAACAAAGCACGGCTAGAAACGCAAGTAAGACTGTATAATACATTACCGGTACCGATAGTATTATACGGAAGTGAAGCCTGGACTACCACAAAAATTAAAGAACAAAGACTCACAACAACGGAGATGACGTTCTTAGGAAAAATAAAAGGAATAAGTAGAGAAGATAGAATAATAAATGCTACAATATGAAATGAACTAAAAACACCATTAGAAGAAAAAGTAAGAGTATATAAAAATAAATGGAAGAAACATGTAGAATCAGATGACAGAATTCCACAAAAAATGCTATGATATAAAAAAATACTTGTTATTGTGGTGATTTAGTGTTTTTATTTTGCTGTGTAACACCAAATGTTCCAACCCTCAACTGTAATAGATGATTAAAACTGAGTTTTAATCATCTGCTTAAAGTAAAGAGTGGCGAATAAGTGTTTTATTTTGCTGTTGTAACACCAAAGTTTCCAACCCTCAGCTGTAATAAATACATGTAGCATTATTCTTGTGTAAATATTCTTGTAATAAGCATTCTAGTTATTTTATTACAATATATCTATGAGACTGGTCTTGGTTACTAACAATAATAATTTATAACAAAATTGTAGAATAGGTGCTTAAGTAGAAACTATATAAAATAAACTGACTTGGTTTGACAGTTTGACATGAGATCTCACAAATTTTTCTAGTGGAAGAATAATTTGCTCGACTTGGAATTTTTTTTACATTCTATGTTTTCGATGGGATCTCATTTATTCATTCTCACGATTCAAAATAATATTAAAGAAGTTTGACTAGTAAAGTCATATAATTCAAAAACTTTGAATTATTGTATAAAATCAGATAATATCAAACCGATTAATTCTAGTTTTCCGGCGACTTTCGTTATAATCCAAGCGAGGGGTGTCTCACTATTGGAATTACCTGTACATTTTCTTGGCAGTCGCTGGCAGTCATTGGCAGTCTTCCGGCATTCTCCTATAGTAATTACATGGCAGTCATTGGCAGTCGCTTGGCAGTAAAATGATATTTTGGCAGTACATGTACATTTTTCACCCAAGTGAGACACCCCTCGAATCCAAGTTTCAGCTTTAAAAATGTTTAATTCATGCTTGTTCAAAACCAATGCTTGTTCAAAATCATGTTTTTGTCAATTTTACACATATTTTATTTTTTATCTCGAAAACTTTAATAGATAGGTTAGTATAATAGAAAAAATATAAGATATAAAAGAAGTTTGCCAAAATGTAATAATATACTGAGTGTTGTATTTAAAATATCAAAGATGCTACCACTTTTCAAATTATCCGCCAATTCTGTTAATATTTTAGATAGATTAGAAACAACTGTCATTATGTAAAAATGGAAATTTTTAAAACAATTAGCGGTTCTCTTATTACCATTGCCGAAAAGTCAGTTACCGCTAGCGGGTAGACAGCTAAATTTTAGTCCATAAGGATATTTCGAGATTTTTCATTTTTTCCTTCTATTATAGGCTTAATGCTACCTAAAATTCAAAATTGAAGTTTGTGATACTTCTAGAAGCATGGTACAAAGAAAACAAGGTATGATCAGACAGCGGCTCCAATTTCGTTAAGTTTGCGCATACCACCTGTGACGTCATACGCCATACAAAAAAATATCCATATTGTTCAATTGCCACTAATAAAAAAGACCTAAAATAGGGAAGAATTAGGACATAACCCCAAAAGTTATGTCAAATCATCGAGCTTGACATTTGACAAATTAATTTCACATTTATTATGTGTCATCTGTTTGTCAATTTGAAATTGGCGCGCCGAACTTGCCGACTAATGGTGCCGTTTATCACCTGTGACGTAGTGACCAACCTCCGCAATATCATACCTTGTATTCTTTGTATCATGTCTTGAAGTACCTTGACGAGTTTAGACAAATTCTAGACATTTGGGCGACTTTTCAAAAAATGTTTCGCCTGTGCTTCTTTTTCACCCTCTCGTCACCCTCTATACTTCTTATTTTGAAAGTTGGCAACCCTACCCATAACCGTCTTAGAACTCTAATCTATCTAAGTTTTACACTTCTTCTAAAAGCTACGGATGAAGGACGAGGAGAATGTAACCTAGAGTTCAAAAGAAGACAACACTAGATCTGTGTGTGAAATAGTCCAATTTTCATCAAAAAAAGATCTAATCTAATATAGTTCGCCTTAAAATGATCTTGTCATAGGAATGGTCGTTTCAAAATCGTTGAATTTTACCTATGTGGTAGTTCTTCGGCCGTCGATGCAGATGGTAGGCCCGACTTCCACCTGTGATCGGCTGCAACCATCCGCGAACGGCCACCAGAACAGGTGGTCTCTAACTGGCGTACCGGCGCTCAGTCACTTGTTTTCACCGGCAAGAACACAACCGACAACGACGCGCCAATACGCGTTTCCATAGCCGACTTTTCGCGCCGACAGCTCGCGCGGAATTTCCCGAATTTCCACTGCAGTTTCCCCACGGAAAGCTCCAAGAGTTCGGTGTCAAAAAAAAACTTTTAAACTGTATTTTTGCCTCGAAGAACTGTTTAATTGATTTAACTAGGACATAAACTGTTTCATTTGGTAACATTTTTGTGTTTTATTTTGACTAGTGAGTTTTTTGTTTGAGGATGTTTGTTATTTGTGTTGGACAAGGATTGTTGCAGTGAATTTTTGGATTGATTTCGAATTGCCGAAATCCAATGGATAACTTTTGTTTTGGATAGTTTTGTCGGGTGAGTTTCGTTATTATCATTTTTACAAAATTTATATTTTGACAAATAAAATATACTCCCGGGTACAAAATTCCGCCACCCTAAAAATTTGACCAAGTTTGATGTTTCATAACTTTTTATTTTGTAATCCCATTTTTACGATTATAGTGCCAGTGTGAAGATAAATTTATCGGAATTACTTTTTAATATTTTAAGGGCTTATATTCTTCAGTTAGGTGGGTTCATATCGGGGTAAATCAAAACGGTTTTTGCAATAAATTCAAAACAGCCTGTGGAAAAAATGAGACTGGCATAATTTTGGACAAAAAAATAGTTTCTTGTAATCTTAGATGTATTCCTAACATTTCATTTTTTGATTATCTCTATTTTTTTATGAGAAAATTTTTTTAAATCATTTTTAAATAAAATATTGATTTTAGAGATTCTTTTATTGACAAAAACAGTAATTTTGTAATAATTTTAATAGCGTGTATGTCCACCTTTCGCAGCAATACCAGTTCGAGGTGTTCGTCGTATCGAATGTATCGAAGTATTAATGTACACTTTGGATGAAAAATAGAGGCAATCTACACTTATTACTTTGGATAATTCCTCCAAGATGATCATTAAAATAGGGACAAATTTAAAAGAGCTTTAATTTGAACTCAAAAAAATACAAAAAAATTATAGAAAAACTTCTTTCGGTCATAGTTAAAGAATATTTTAACGTGTTGTAGTTTTATGCTGTTATGCAGATATGTTGTAAAAAAATAAAATATTCAAAAATTTTGTACTATTAGGAAATTAAATATGTTAAAAAATAGAAGCAGCATTAATAAAAATCATTTCTGTATCGTTTTTTTGGATATATTTTTGGTCAAGGTTGAATTTTTATTCTAGATAATGAATATGTTAACCCTGATCCTAAAAACTAAAATAATTTATTCAGTGATCTATAATATATATTTTTTTTAATTTGCTTAATTTATATTAAATGAGATGAAATTATATCATAAAACAGCAGACCTCCGCTAAATTATTGTATGAATAAAGTTAAACTTGAAACAAACTGGTGTTGTGTAAAGGTTTGGTTTGGTTCAACGCAAAAAAAACTAGTAATCATGAAATGAAGACTAGTAATCATGAAATGAACTAAAAACGAAGACGAGGATGTTTATACTTTTCACTGAGCCTCCATTCTGGATGAATTATAGGATCGGAGAACGATTCTTTAATGAACAGTTGGTTTTGGGGATCAAAATGGGTATATAAAAAGATATAAAAAAAGAAATATAAGAGGTAAAATATAAATATGTACAAAAAACACACACAAAATGTGTAAGAGACCTATAAAAAAAAGAAAAATGTAGATACCGAAAGATAAACTTCAAGACAGTTACAAACATAAAATTGTAAAAAATAAAAAAAGAGAAATAAACAGATTATATACACTGAAATATTATCAAATTAACAATTCGCAAATTCGTAAATTCGCAATACAGGCGGCATTTTTCTGGCTTGAATCGTGTCGCACAGCGTGCGGGAAACTGGATACTTAGGATAGTTGTATATCTCGAGGTTTTGTCCTAACCTAACCACATTCGCATAATGTTGATGGATCTCTAAGAAAATTCTATATAACCTTCTGTTATATTCATATAATCTATACTTAATTACTTTGGAGTCTTACCACTTACCATTTTTGCCAAAGAATGCCTAGAGAAGCTAAAGAGTCCTATTCTGGGTACCAGCCCATCAAGAGATAGAAGGTAATGAAAAAGTAAACGACTTATCTAGAAAAGAAGCAAACATGGGAAGCCTCCAACTGCCCAAGACCAGGGAAAAAATTTCCTAGCACTGAAAACCAAGAAACCGAGAAAACCAAGATTTTCATTGTTTTGGTTAAGAACAATCTTCGGATTGTCACGGGATTTTTAACAGGACACTGTCGCCTCAACGAACACCTCAGTTAGATTGAAACTAAGAAACAACGGCGAATGCAGATTCTGTCGAGAAAATGGGGAAATGCCAGAACACCTCATCACTGAGTGCGTCGAGACGGCAACCATTCGTGTCATGAAGTTTGTTACGACTGATATCGGAAGAACTAACCTCTGTAAAACTGTCTCAGATAATGACTTTTATCAAAACCCTGAGCCTGTATGATGAGTAATAACTCGTTAAAACACAATAGATCTGTAAGGTTGCGGTGCCACTTTACACGATTCCTTCAAGATGACCATTAAAAGTGTTACCAAGACAAATAATCCTTTACTGATAAGTAGTGCAAGGTCTAAACTTAACATTCACAGAGTAATACCGATAAAAAAAGAAGAGTCTCGTTGACAAATCAACTGCAAACCACATTCCGATTTGAAACCATAGAAGAAGAAGAAAAAAACAATAAATCGGGACGTCCAATCGATCAAAACCGTTTCAAATTCATTTCGAATCGCTATTCGATTTGGTTTGATGAGAAATTTATCATGGACTCGAAATTTTGACGGTTCTTTTCAGATTGGGCTGCATTAATAAGACAAGGAACGAAAAAATATGATGTATGTGGTGTCAATCAAAAAACATTATATAAATAATTGATATCCTCTCGTGTTCTATGAATTTTTATTAAAATATTCAATGTTTGTTGGGATTTAATCTTTGGATTGTATCGTTTAAAATTATGATCTCTACAAACAGCTGCAGACACAATCGGTGAATTTAAAAATATTTCCTAAAAATTTCCTAAATATATATTCTTTATTACAGTAATTACAATTATTTCCTAAATAGATATTCTTTTTGAACAGCTAATGAAATCCACGTGAAAACCACCTGTTGCGAAATATACTGCGCATGCTTAATATATTCAGGAGCGTGTAAAAGTGTACAAATATTATCTGACTATAGTCATTTATTATCTGACTATAGTCATTTGTTACCTGACTATAGTCGCTTATTATCTGACTATAGTCATATATAAAAAGAACTCACCTGGCTCCTCAGCGCTTATATAGAGCGTCGGCTACCTCTCGCATGTACCTGTGATGTGTGTCATCAATATTTCACAAGTACACGGGACCTACTTACATGCAGTTTATCCCCGAATCCGAACGGCACTATTTGAGAGGCTGTACAAGGCAAATATACTCAAGGTGGTTTGCCATTGCCTTCCTTGAGGTAGCGGCTCGAGCGTCGCTCTATTTAGATAAATAAATATTTTTATTTAAATAAATAAAGCGACCGTACTGGCTGGGGATCGAACTCAGTACCTTCCGCTCCGCAGATCGACACTCTACCGCTGGAGCTACGGCCGCGGCCACTCTTTATAGAAACTATTAAGTTAAATAGTACTTTGTTGAAACTATTTTAACTATACTACTTCTTTTTTTTTTTTTTTTTTTTTTTTGAGGATGGTAAAAAATCTTCTTAGACGCCTGGTCTGTTGTTCTGGCGACCGAGGTGTGCCGGATTCCTACCGACTAAAAAAAATTCCACCCTATTTGGTAGACAAACTGCGCTGGAACTGCTCACGCATTACTTCGGCGCAGATGCCCCTCTCTACGTTAGACTTTGGTCATTCTTCAACCCTCCGTTGATCCAGCTCCTTCTGTCGTAGAATTTTTGATATAAACGCCACGAAAGCCTCCCATATATCTTCGTCCTCCACAATAGATGGTACTAAGTTTTCTTTTTTAAAGGGTACCTTAAAAATCCCCTTGATCTTTAATCTACCTGGTTCCCAGGCCGAGCATTCAAAAATGGTGTGACTGACATCGTCGATGGCACTGCTGCAATATTTACAGGCCGCACTAGCTCTTTTCTTGAAACGATATAAATAATGTTCGAAAGCTCCGTGACCGCTAAGTATCTGGGAAAGATAATAGTCTACCTGTCCGTGTTTTCGTTCAGTCCATCTTCTTATATTCGGGATTAACATATGTGTCCATTTTCCACCGTACGCCTCATCCCATCTTCTTTGCCACAGTTGATATAATATCTCCTTCGCTTCATTTTTGATATCAGCCTTATCTGTTCTTCCTGTAGTTTTTTGATCATATATATATATATAAGCCCTTTCCTTTACTACCAGGTCTATTGGTGGTATACCTGCGATTACGAATACCGCTTGCTCCGCTACAGTTCTGTAGGCAGAAACAACTCTCAAGGCGCTCCGTCGCTGAACTGATAGAAGTTTCTGTTTTTCTTTTTTAACCTCCAGTGCCTTTGCCCATATTGGAGCGGCGTACAAAATACTGGCGTGGACCACTTCATTTAAAAGTATCCTTTTCTCCTGCCTTGGACCTCCGATGTTTGGCATTACTCTTGCTAATTTAGCCACTGTTGTCTGAGCCTTTACCACTACTGCATGTATGTGTTCTTTGAAATTCAGCTTTTTATCAATTTGTACTCCCAGATATCTGAGGCTTTGACTAGGACTGAGGACCATTGATTTCCGTCCCATCCAACACAATCTTTGGATACGTAAAAGATCGCTTATCCGTTATCAGTACAGCCTCTGTTTTATGGACAGCCAGTTGCAAATTTTTCATCTTCAGCCAACGGTGTATTCTATCTAAACTGTCGTTAACTTCAATCTCCAGTTGTTCTGTTTTACTTGCCGTTGCCACAACAGCAATATCATCTGCAAATCCCACTATATCTGTGTTTTCAGCCATTTCCAGTTCCATAAGCTCGTCATAAAATATGTTCCATAGGAGGGGTCCTAGGACCGATCCTTGGGGAACTCCCATTGTTATGTCATACGTTTTTGTTCCTTCAGACGTTAGATAGAATATTTTTCTCTCTGTAAGATAGCTATTCACCATATTTTTCAAATATTCTGGGAAATCTTTTCTTTTCAAGGCTTGTATAATTTCTCCCCATCTTGCAGTATTGAAAGCATTTTTGACATCTAAAGTTACTAATGCACAATATCCTTTATTTTTCCAATTCCCTTCCTTTACACTCCTTGCAATGGTGATTACTCGATTGATTGCGTCGATGGTCGATATGCCTTTACGATATCCATACTGCCGATGTGATAATCCTCCTATGGTGTCCACATGGACCTCCATTCTTTGTAGTATTAATCTTTTCAGGAGTTTGGCACTGGTGTCTATTAGGCAGATTGGTCTATAAGATGACGTATTCTCTATTGGCTTGTTGGGCTTGTGTAGAAGGACCAAATTTTGCTGCTTCCATTTGTTTGGGAAACATCCAGAAAGAAGACATTCATTCACTGTGTGTAGTAGTAACTCCGGCCATACATCAATGGCTATTTTAAGAACTTCGTTTGGTATGCCGTCAGGACCCGGTGATTTATTTGCCGAAAGTTTTGTACTTGCTTGTTCTAGTTCGACTACACTAAAATATTTTAGTTCCATTGTGTTGTTCCTGCACACTTTTTTCTTTCCTCCGTCATATTTTTTATGCTGCTCCTTTGGGAAGAGTGTCTCTACTATTTGGCAAACCCAATCTGGGTCCAACAGTCCTGGTATATTTTCGTGTCCTATCCTCTTAAACACTATTTTGTAAGGGAGTCCCCACGGGTCATTTTCAATCTCTTGGCATAAATCTCTCCAGAACTGCTTTTTACTCGATCTTATAGCTGTTCTTAAAAGCTTTCTCCGACTTTTGTATTCCTCTGCTAGTGTGGTGTTTCCCTGGCTTCTTGTCCAATTCCTTCTAGATTGTAAACAATCTTTTCGTAAATTATCGATGTTTGATGTCCACCAATATACTGAGGTTTGGTCTGGTTTTGTTTGTCAATCAATGTCACATAAATGACATTGATTGGCAAAATAAACCAGAAAAACCAGCCTTCTCCCGCTGGTTAATTTGGTGCCAGTTATGACCGATATTTTTCAGTAACCGTGTTCCGTAATAAGAAAACTTTCAGGAAACCGGCAGAAACGGAACATAAAACCATAACCAAGGTAAGCCACGGAATACACCCTAAATGTGGCAACTTGACATTTTTTACAGCAGAACTACCCAGGGAGAAATTTAAATTCCAGTGGCGCCGAATATGTCCATGGTTGACAACAATGAATTTAAAAATGGCGTCCTCGATAACGTAACTAAAAATTTAATTGGTATTAAATATAGTTTAAATTTGTTTTAATTATGTGATGATAATGCTAACATGGTTAGCGAAACGTGCGTCCAGCGTAAAATTAAAGCGTTTGTGCTAAATTAGTGTATTATTTTGCCGATGAAATAGTAAAAATATCAATAAAAAATTAAAAATAAAATATTTGAAAATTAATATTCATTTAATAGGCTCTTGGCTATGATTTTTATTAGTTGTTAACTGTTTTAAATATTTTACTTTCATTGATCTCATTAAAAAATAATATTAAGTGATGATTTGCATAGAAAATGAGATGATCTATTGTATCTTGGTTAATTATTTAAAGAAAGGAAATTTATTAATTTCTCTTTCTTCTTTTATGGTCTACAATTTCGTTTCGATTCTTTTTTATTTATAAAATATAGCCTTTATTAATTTAAATCTTCATTTTAATTCTATTTACCAATATAATATATTTACAGTACCTACATAATAAAGTCACAATAATTTAAACTTATTTTGTTATGAAAACGTTTGTCTGCTATATTTATATTCACTAAAATATACAGGGAGTCTTAAAGTGTCATATTCTTAGGGGTGGTAGCCCAGGAACCCTATGAGGATTTTTTCGCGAAAAAAACAATAATTTAATTTTTTTCTTTTAATTTTCTTTTTTTTTTCTTTTTTTTCTTTTTTTTAATATCTTTATGTATCTTTATAATATATGGCAACATAGGTACTATATTAATTTTAGACGGCCGAGAATTCAGAAGATTCAAATGGTTCTGAAGCAAAAATATTCTTTTTTTAATTTTCAGAATAAAATAATTCGGATATGAAAAAACGAAGAGAAAATATGTTTCTATTACTGAGATCTACCAACTCTGTCATATGTGCACATATTAAAATATGTATCTGTCAAACCGACTCTGTATAGGTAAACATTAGCATAACTAGCAATTCATCCTGGGGGGGCCTAGGTTTGAACCTATGGGGTGCCTAGGGATTTTGTTTTTTAAAAAAAATATCATTAAAAATAAATACATTTTTTGAATAAAACGTTTACATGAAGTTCTCTATCAATAAATTTTATAAACTTGGTTATATCAACCCGTGTTCCAGTGGATTACTGAAATACTTACCAATTTTGTAAAAAAATAAAAACTAGCACACATTTTTTGAACACAGATTATTTTTAAATAATGTTTACTTCATCACAAGCAAAAAAAAATAATATTTAGCCAAGAGCCATCGTTCAGTCAAAATTCAAGATTTCTCTGAGGGATGCTCAGCAGTACCTATGGGGCCGGCACCCCTGTAGTTACGCCAATGGAGGTAAACTACAAACATATTTATTATTGCAATTATACTGATTTGAAAGTTTTAATTATCAAAGTAGTATTACACTACAAAAACCTACTAATTAACAAAACAAAACATATTCATATTTTCAATGCACAATTATATTGCAAATTGTCACTTAGTACAAGGATATATTATATTCTTGTATAACATTTGATCACAAACGTACATAATAATAGAATGTAAAAAAATCATATGAATTAATTTTAATATTTCTTTATAATAGTCAATTATTTTCTTATATAAGAACGAGTTAACTTTTCTTTATTCAATACACAATGATAGACTTTTTTTTTCTATTTAACTCTTTCTATTAAAAAAAACTTTATTAAAACGGTTGTATAAGAAAAATATAATAAAATATGTATGCCATTTATTGTCGACAACAATAATTATTCATTTTAAAACTAAAATATCGAGAAGAGAACCTTCTGTTACATTATTGGATAGGGAATAAAAATCATTAAAAGTTGATAGATGCTCAAATAGTTTTATGCTTATATACTACACTTTAGATGAAACAAATATTAGAGGCAATTCTGGAGATTTCTGCAAGATGATCATTAAAAGTAACAAATGTAAATGAGCCTTTAATTAAAAATATTTTTCTTAATTTATAAAAAAAATCTTGTATGTACTTGAGAAATAGATTTATATGTTAAAGTTATAATATATTATGTTCTAGTTTTTTCGTTATTAAAATTAAAAAAGCTGTCTAGACCTGAGTGAATGGCCTAAAATACACGGTACAATAAAAGTGTTTATATTTTTAATAGCAACGTATAATTAACAAGTTTAACATTAACACGGTAAGGCACCATTAAATATGAAATATGATAGAACGTGGGAAACACTGAGCTGCTGGTCAGTTATTTTCTTATATGTTTCTGTCATACTTTCGTATTATATATTATAGAATCCGAATATCACAAGAAGATTTTCTGAAATATTTTTTCTTTAAAAAAATTACTTGTACTTTACAGAATTAAATTATTTTTTGTAAAGAGCGATAAACAATAATTCATATAGTTGGCTATCCTGCAGGTTTTATTAATTTAATTATTGAATAAGTGTATTAAAAAAATACTTGTTAGGTTATGTGCTTGTAATATTTTTTTATAAAAAAAGGCAAATTAAGGTATCATAAACTAGGTTTATAAAAAAAAAAATGTTTGTTAGAAGGTATCCAATGTACAATAATCACTATCACTATCACTTCCACAAACCACTGGAGGTGAACAAAATGGATCGAGGAATGTGGACAGATATAACATTCCTTCAGGACTGACTAACCTAGTATACACACGGGTCAAAGACCGCTGAAAGAACAGGGGCTGGAGTATTTGGGGAAAGATCAAGGGTAAGCTTATCCTTTTCCTTGGGTAAATACAAATACTCAGCCGTATTCCAAGCAGAAATCTCCGCCATTCTACAATGTACGACAAAAAACAATGGAAGAGCTTATTCAGGTAAGATTGGGGTGCTTATGAGCCCAAAGGTATCGGCGAGATTCGTTTGGGAATTCCTAGGTGAACTGGAAGCTCTGGCACGAAGGAACAGAAATAAATTATTCTGGGTGCCGGGCCAGAGCGGCATCCAAAGCAACGAAAAATCCGATGAGCTAGCTAGGCAAGGATCATCGGCATCCTATCTTGTTACAGAGCCATTACTGGGAATAACCAAATATATGGCCCGTAGTGCACTAAAACTCTGGATGAGGATCCCAGAACAGAATACACACTGGAGAAACAGACAGGGGCACAAGCACAGCAAGGCCTTTATCCAAGGACCTAGCTATAAAATCGTAAAAGTATTTCTAATGCTTAGCAGGAATAAAGTGCGGATTACAACAGGCCTCTTGACAGGACACATGGTTGTCAAGTGTTACCTGAATAAGTTCAAACTGTATCAAGGAAGTCTTTGCTGCATATTCTGCGATGAAGATTCTGAAACAGTGGAGCACATAATATATGTCACTGCGAGGCTCTGGGTCATAAGCGACAATTTTTATTTGGGAAATCTAGGCTAGAACCGGAGGAACTTCCTATCAAGAACCTGCATAAGTTAGAGCAGGGCGCAGGGATAGGAGAATGGGTACAGATATAGAAAGGGGACAAACACAATAGACCTCACAGGTCGCAGTGTTTCCGGCAGGGGACGGCCCCTTGTTATTGAAAAAAACGTAATAAAATATATTTAAAATTAGAATTAAGGTGCAGATAATAAGGTGCCCGGTGGCGTAGAGGTACAGGCTCTAGTCTACCAATCTCAAGGTTGCGAATCGAATGGGGATGGGAAGGGGTGGGTTCGAATCCTACACCCGGCATTTCATTAGCCGGTTATTTTTATTAAAATAAAAATAGTTTGGGTACCTAGGGTGACTCAGCCTTAAATGAGTACTTGGGATTCACAATCCTGAGGTAATAATAGGCGGTTGAAGCGTAATGCTAGCCACATTACCTTCCTTGTATACAGAACGGCTCTAGTATGGCAAGCTGTACCTTGCTACTCCCAAGGCCTTAAACGCTATATACGGGAGCTATTGTTATTATTATTATTAAATTAGAATTAAGAAGTTCTACATATTTTTATAAATTTAAAAGGCAAAATGTACCTTTATATGGCTTATTATATTGTTCCGTCTTCGTTTGTTACACCCTGGTTAACAACATTTTGAAATCGTCAAACTATTATACGGTGCTCAAAATTGCCGATTTTGTATTGATCAAAAGATACTTCGCCGCGCCGGCGCCGATTATGTTTAATTTCTAACATTGTTTTGAACGTCAGCATGAAAAGAAGCTGTGATTATGTAAATATTCCTTTTCTATGTTGAATGCTATATCTGTATTAAAAAATGGCAATTTTTTACATTGAAAAAAAATTATATTGATATCACAAATGAGAAAGTCAAATCTTAGATGTAGATTATAGATTGTATGGGAGGGGGTAAGTTAATTACAGCAACCTTCTAGATCTATTTTGCTCCCCTTTGTTGAGTTATAACTTATCACACAGTCTCAGAGCTTTGACAAAAGCCAGTATTTGACACGGTTTTACAGAGGTTAGTTCTCCATCTCCGATATCTATCCTACCAAAGTTTAAGGTACAAATGGTTGTCCTCTGAGTGCACTCAGTGATGAGGTCTTCTGGTGTTTCCCCATTTTTCCTACTGAATCTGCATTCCCCATTTCCTAGCTTCAATCTACTGAGGTGTTTATTGAGAAGGCAGTGACTTGTTAAAAACCCAGTGACAATCCGAAGATTTATTTTACTGAAATCAAGGAAAATCTTTGATTTCTCTCGGTGATAAGTCCTTAGAAATTTCTTTGAATGTCTTAGACCGTTGGAGGATTTCCATCCAGGTTATGGATGGATCCTTCCAGGTTCTTGAGTTCTGCTTTAAGTTGGTTTCGATTTGGGAAGCAGAGCGGTAAGTTCATTTAGGTATTATTAGTTAAATACCTACTGTAGTTGAGATGGCTAAATTTCCTGTTAACCTCAAGTGATGGCATGTATAATAAATCTACTTAAAATGTCCTCACAATAATTTACTGATAATGCAATGTAAGAAACCTGCTTTGATTTATTTTATATTCTCCAACAGTATCAGCAAAAATAAATTGAGCCAAACTGACATTAAAATGTAATTTCACGGTTAAGATATTTTTTATAGCCATATAGCATTTTGGTGCGTGCAACTATTCTATATCAATTAAGCATAATTATACAATGTCAGATGTGATTTAATAATAACAGTCGACTAATTTGAAATGCACATTCTATGGAAAAGTGCAACAGCCAATTATGATCTAAAAGCGTACAGTTATTTTTCATAGAAACCGCTTCGGATTACTGTAATTCTATTACCATTCTTTAGTGGTTCAATACTATCATATTCTTGTTCTTTCTCTCGTTTTAAATACCACACAGTTCAACTTCACACAGTGGCGGGTCTTGGTAATTTTTTTAAGGATTCTTCAAATTTTATAAAAAAAATATTTAAAAATTACTTATTCCTAATTTCCCATTTTTTTAAATTTATTTACCATCTCGCCATGATCGGATTACTGTTTTGTTCTTTTTTTTAATTTTTCTTTGTCATGTGTGTCTTGGACGGCCAGTTCTTCTACTACCTCTCAATAGCTCTGTTAGCGATGTTGTTGCCGCTTCACTCGAATATGTGATCAATACACCTCTATTTCATCAGGTTGATCTCATTATACACTTACTTTTAGTTGGTTAAGCTCCATAAATCCTTATTTCTAATAGTGTTTGGCAAGCATATTCCTACAATTTTTCGCAGACAATGGTTTATGAATACTTGGTGTTGAATACTTGGAGTTGGAGTTGTCTCTGCACAATAAAATAATACTGACTTGACATTTGAATTGAAAATTTTAAGTTTGGTAAGTAGAGAGTAGACATCTAAATTTTGTTTAGCATTCCTAAAGTTATTCAAGCCTTATTCTATCTTTAATATCTTTCTCTGTGCCCGGTCTGTTATAATAATCAAGTAAGTAAAATTATTTACCTCATTTAGAGGTGTTGTTGCCATGATAAAGGGAGCCACACTATTGATACAGATTCTCATCGATTTAGTTTGCCTAATATTGATCTTAAGACCTGCAATTTCTGCTTCATTTGATTCAAATCAAATCTTCTTACTCAGCAGCAGCAAAAATACCATACTATCACGTGATATGCTGCTGCTTCCAAAACCAAAGCAAGAACAGAGGTAGAAGTATTTGGGCCGAAAAATAAATACCCCCAACCACATAAACAACCAACCCAGCATCCAGGGAGAAATCTACGCTATTGAAAGATGCGTACAGCCATTAGAGCCATCTAAAAGAAAAGAAGAGGCAATATATTTATCTATAAGTATTAAAAAGAAGAACGTTACTTGAATATGCGTTCATGTCTTAGATAGGAACTATCGGAAACAAGAAATAGCCGTCTTATCCGATAGTTAAGCAGCATTAAAGGGTAGTCAATCTAGTTATGGAAAAAGCAATGCAATGCTTGGTGTATCTCTAAGAGACAAGAAACCTAATACAGTTATAAAACAGCGTACACGAATAATAGATGCTGTATATCTGCTGAAAAAACTCAAATGGAACTGGGCTGGGCATATTGCCAGAAGAACGGACGATAGATGGACCAAGCTTATACTAGAATGGCGACCAAGACAGGACAGAGGCCAAGACTTAGAAACAGAAGCAGACCTCCGACAAGATGGTCAGATGACCTAAAGATATTTAGGGGAAACTGGATCCAAGTGGCGCAGGACCGAGAAGAGTGGAAATATTTGAGGAAGGCCTACGTCCAGCAGTGGACACTTCAGGCTGGTTGATGATGATGATGATGATGAATCTAGCTTTGCTCAAACTAGCTAGCTTGGCTAGCTAAGCTAAATCAAGTTAGTCACTATCAATTTGAAGTTGGTAAAAGAATGCTTAGAGAAGCTGAAAAAATTGAGTGACAGCTACACCACACCAAAGGATAGAAGGTAAAAGCAAACGATTTAACCTCTGCAAAACCGTTCCCGATATTGGCTTTAGTCAAAGAGACTATAATATGATGAGTTATACCCAAGAAAGGGACACAGTAGATCTATAATATTCCATATAATCTACATCTACAAGATTAAATTAAAAGATATATCATTTTTTTTTGGGTGCCTGCAACATTGCATCGCTTATGGACTAGCCGCCACTGACTCAAGGTCTATGACAGCAGGCGCGATAATCAAGAAACTAATTAAAAGCGCACTTTACATAATCAGCGGAGAGTACAATGAGCCCGAATGTCAGTTTCGTAATTTAACGACGAGCGATGTTCTCTGTCATGTGGCCGACCGACAGGTTGAACTAGGTGCGAAAGACTGTGTAATCGAAGACGGCAATAAGGAAGCGGTTCGAAACAATAAAAGCGCGGCTGGAGGAAGGAAGAACGACGAAAAGAAGCAAAAGAGAGTAGAAACGAGATGGGCATGTGAAAGTTGTTTCGAAATGTGCAGTGAAATTTGTGGGAAACTTATAAAAGGAACGTTTTAAAATTAAGTTGAAGTCATCTTTGTCCTCCTACATTTTTAAACTTGTATTTATAGTAGATTTCGTAAATAATGCCTATAACAAGCTTGGATTAGGTTTAGGTTATCAATCTTCTCTAGGTAGACAGAGAAGAGCTATTATGGTTCTTTTAGAGCTATTATAGACCTTCTCAGAGCTATTATGGTTCTTTTTTAACCTCTAGATTTTGTGGGGAAAATGGGAAAACACCAGAACACCTTATCACTGAGTGCGCCGAGATGACGAACATTCGTGCATGCTTTTTTATGACTCCAATACATTCAGACCAGCCCATTGCTGTTTTAGAGAAATTTTTTTGCAATTGCTCTTTGGGAGGCTGTAAAAAAGCATGTACATGCAAGCGAATAGGACTCACCTGCACTATGGCATGTGGTCAATGCAATGGTATTACATGTATGAACCCAACAAATGTGGAAGTGAATGAGGACTATCCTTAAGATAAGTTATCCCATTTTTGAGCTAAGGTTTTTCCTATTTTGTTATTAAACGTGTAAATTTTTCAATATACCTATGTCATGGGAAATTATTTGTAAAACTGCAATTTTTCTTATTCAATGTTTTTAAAATGTAAAAAACGCAGATTTAAAAAAGTTATCTCCGCCACTGGTAACTTACCTTTATTAAAAGATGGTTTTTATAGGAACTTGTATCCTAATAAATTTTTTGGTCTCGATATTTATCTTAAAAATGCTTTCATTTGAAGTTAAACACAGAATGGTGGGTTATTAAAACAATCCTCCTAAATTAAAGAATTCGCACCTGCGCCAATGAAATTCTAAAAAGTTTGGTTCTTTACCTATGTGGTAGGAAATTTTCATCTCTTCAATTTTTTACTCACGACTTCCTAAAATTCGTAGTTTTAGAGTTATTGAAGAAAAAGTAAAAAATGGCTATTTTTACCCTTTGTAGGGGTGGTTTTTGGGTGACGGGCTCAATGGTTCATCGCTGGGGTTTCAGAATGTTTAAAGATCTACTAAAAAATTGCAGCTTGTCTCTAACATGAGAAGTATAATTGAAAAATCAAATGACTTACCTGAAGGAAATTTGATTTAAATTATACGAGCATGTCCCATCCGAAATTATTACAATCCCACCCTAAACATGGTATCCCACCCTAAAGGCGGTCTAAGGTCTACAAAAACAGAATGAATTGGCTGGTACGGCGGAAGATGTGGGGGCGGCGTTGCCGCATTTTCTTTCTTTAAACGTTTGCACGAACACTCCAAGCAGACAGCTACTATACATGGTGAAAAATTGTAATAATTTCGGATAGGACATGCTCGAATAATTTAAATCAAATTTCCTTCAGGTAAGTTATTTGATTTTTCAATTATATGACTCTGCTTTCAGGTTCTCCCGAGGGTTCTCCAAAACAATCTCATTATTACTGCATACTCTTCATATCAGATCGGTTGATGTTATTGTTGTTAAGTCTCTTATCTACCATCGTTCTCTTGTCGAAATAAACAGTAAGAAGACGATTCGAGAGATGTTTTTGATGGGAGATGCGTGGAATCACGTCTAGATGGAATGTGCATTTTCTAAATTGTTTCTTTAAAACAATTTCGACATCACTATTCGTAAATAATGTCAGATGATCTTATCTTATTTTGTTAAATGTTTCGTTCTTTTTAGCAAAATCATTTTGGTGTTGCAACATCTCTATATTTAAGTAATTATTATCAGGCAGTAATCGTTAATTTAAAGCTTGATTTTATCTAATGTCATCAGATTATCAGAACTTCTGAAACTGTTTTATTAGACGTGGCTGTGCTAAAAAGATAAACTGTTGTCGATGTAGTTATACTTAAATATTTTGAAAACTTTTTTAATTTATTCTTTTTGATTTTTTTTTGCTCCCTACCAAGGGATTAGGTATGCCTCCTAAAACATTAAACATTTTACGGGATTTTTAAGTCTCCCAATGAACACCTAGAACCCACGGTGAATGCAGATTCTGTGGGAAAAATGGTGGAACACCAGAACACCTGAACACCTCTTCACTGAATGAGCCGAGACGACAACCATTCGTCATAAACTTTGGTACGACTTATTGACTGATAGCGGAGATGAAGAAATAACCTCTGCAAAACCGTCTCAGATACTGGCTTTTGTCGAAGCTCTGAGACTGTATGATGAATTATAACTCAAGAGGGACACAATAGGCTCTATAAGGTCGCGCTGATAACTTCCTCACTTTCATATGATCCAGTGACGGTGGAAATCACTAAATTTGACATTTAGACTATAAAAATTTTTTTGACAGCCAGTTTTTTTCCTCCAAAAATTTAGATATTTTTTTTTCAAAAACGGATAATGTTACCGTACACCGTGTTTGATATCAAAGTTCATAAAAAAATTACAGGGAATTTAAGTACGTAATAAAAAATGGGGATACCCATTTAAAATAAGGAACTGGTGACAACTTCCGGTATTTCCGGAAGTGCCGCCATAATGAAAATATTTTCAGTCGATAGATCGCGTTGTGCAAAAAATCTCCGATCTAGATATTGTAGTTCTCTAGAAAATTTTAATGAACGCTCCAGCCTGGGACATCCTCTATACTAGTTCTACATTTAAACATTCTATAAAAGTTATAAATAAAAAAATCAATAGCCATTAATCATTAACTTGAATGTAAGTAGGTACCTTCTTCTTAGATACTTTTATATTATGCTATTTGTAAGGAATTTGAATTTGTGTACTTAAAAAATGACTAAATTAACATATTTGATTAAAGTTAGATAGGATAATGTCAGATAAGATAATAGATAAGATGTGATTCTTAAGAGACTTAATTTGTGACTCTGCTTAGCCCATTTCTTGGTAGGATTATTGAAACAGTGCCTTAAGGCATTCTAGCCATTCTGGTACAACTCTTCTCGCCACCAAACGCGTTCGAACTTTTAATTATTCCCCTCGTAGCCATCTTGCAACAGTTAGACGTCTCGCCTAGTTCTCTCCTAATTGGAATCCTTATTTACGATCATAATTTCGATAATAAATCCTTTTTTATTATCATCTTCGTTCGGCTCATTTAACTCGAGATTTACAATGGTGTCTCGATGTTTCCCTACTGCAAAAAAGTTCAGTGCATCGAGGGTTTTATCTATATTTTCAGTGGTACAGTCAAATGTCAGTTTATCGGTACTAGTAATTTTACATGCAAAATTTATAAAATCCAGATTTGGTATGTTAGTATATGACATAAATTAGAATTGATTGACGTATTCAATTGTTTTCGGTCACTTCCGGTTTCACCGGAAATGATTACAACTTTTGATTTATAAATGGCACCCTCGGTATTCTGTTACATTATTCGATAGAAAATGGCACTCTGAATAGAATGACATACAAATGCCAACTTTTGACATTTTCACATATGGCTTATTTGAAATTGCAACACGCGATTTGACTCGAAATACCAAGTGTGTGGTATCAAATTATTCGTAAAAAAATGCTTTTTCCAAATATGCTAATGAGTCACCCTCGTTCCATTTGAAAAAATTGAGATTTGATTAAAAATACCATTTGGGCATCTTTAAACCGGCCAGGACCAGACACCAAAAACATTAGACGGTCAAATCTATTTTTCCCAGGCTCCTTGATTAAAAATTGGTGTTTTTAACACAGCCATGGCACTCTAGATTGAATTTTAAAGTACAATTTTTTATTAAGCGAGAATGTCAAAATTTGACATATGATATGTCATTCTATTCAGAATGTTATTTTCTATCGAATAAAGTAAAAAAATACCGAGGGTGCAATTTAAAAATCAAAAGTTGTAGTCATTTCCGGTGAAACGGGAAGTGGCCGAGAAGAATTGAATACGTCAATCAATCCTAATTTACGTCATATACTAACATACCAAATATCGTTTTTTTACCTGAAAAAATAAAAAAGTTATAGGGTTGAACCTCTTTTGAGATGCACCCGGTATAATAGATCAACAATGATTGAAAGATTTGGCGATAAATAAAGATTCGCGTGACAAATTTGGGTTCAGTGTTAGTATTATAAAGATGATAAGGGAGCTTATTCTTATACCGCTAACAAAAATAATTATTTTGTGCTTTAGGGAATGCATTTTCCATGTTGTCTCAAGGAGGCTGTTGTCGTACCTGTCTTCGAAAAGGGGGACAAGAATGATATATCTAATTATCGCCCGATTTTACTGCTTCCTGTTTTTTCAAAAGTCATTGAGAAGTGTATGGCCTCAAGAATGGCGTTATTCCTTGAAGAGAATTTATTGCTGAACGACCAACAGTTCGGCTTCAGGTCCGGACACAGCACTGTGCTGGCGATTCTGGACCCCGTGTCATTCATCTTGAATGGCTTTGAGGGTAAGGAACATGTTGGCGCGGTATTTTGCTATTTAAGTAAAGCCTTCGATTGTGTCTCACGAGTTGCTCATTAAAAAATTCGACTATTATAAATTTAGCGAGGGTAGTGTTGCCCTTTTGAAATCCTACATGGAGGGCAGAATACAGAGGGTGGTCGTTGATGGTGTGTGGTCGAGCCCAAGACCTCTTAAAAATGGTGTTCCACAAGGCTCAGTACTGCGCCCTTTACTTTTTTTGATTTATATAAACAACTTACCACATATCCGACGTGACGACCACTACGTTTTGTTCGCAGATGATACAGCGGTCTCGGTCAGAGGAAAAGAGCTAAAAGACCTAGAGGGAAGCGTGGATGACGCTCAAGCGAGGGCGGCTGACTGGTTCCGGAAAAATAACCTAGTTTTAAATGAGGCCAAAACAAATCGTGTAATTTTTTCTTTGAGGAGTGTGCCTGAGGACTGTCGCTTCTCCAGGGAATCTGTTCCATTTTTAGGGGTTCAGTTGGACAATGAAATGCGATGGGATGCTCATATTGAGCAACTATGCAAAAAGCTAAGAAGCGCGCTCTTTGTTCTGCGTAATTTGTCAGGTACTGTTTCCTGTTGCGTATTGCGGACGGCTTACTACGCTCTTTTTTATTCTTTATATTTTATTCACTTATATGACTCACCCTGTATAAGTTTTTTTTAAATTTCTACTATCATACCTCTAGCTTCTAGCCACCGTATCTCTGTTAATTCTGATTTGAGCAAAAAAAGTATAGAGGTCATTTTTATGTAAAATTTGACGTTCTACAACTTTTATTTGACCGTTTTTTCTAATCCTTACCGTTTCTCCCAAATTTTTCCCCCTCTGGTTTCTCATTTCTAAAAAAAATCTTTCACAATTATTTTTTAGATCTTTCAAAACAACTTATATAAAAAAATTGAAGTTTTTACCAAAAAATTCGTATTTGAAGACCTATTTTCTTGGGCTAATATTTTGCTTCTACGTATTAACTTGGTTTGTTCAGTATTCCGTATAACCGTTGGCATTTTCAGCACACAACCTTTCTACCGTATTTTAGGCCGAATAACATTTCGCAGCGGTATTTCTGTAAATGTTAGAACCCATCTTACACACATACGTACATCGTCGTGCTTCAACAACACGATCCGTCATTGTAATGGCGCACATTTAACTCTTTGCGTACCTAATTTTCCACATGTCGTCGCATAATTTCGTTGAATTTGTTTGTCTTGCCCAATAGAACATCGTTCTTTCAGCCACAGCAATAAACCTACATTTTGTCGAACATAAATACCTCAAATTGTGACTTATATTTTAAGGTTACAATGTGCAACATTGCATAGCGAAATAGATAACACTTGGTATAAAATGTGGTAAACTTATCTATATCAATTTAAAAACGGATTTAAATAAATAAACTTAAATAGGATTAAATATTAAAACGATAAGTTAATGTCAAAACTTTAATTACATAAAAGCACACCTATTTTTGCAATATCATATTCAAATCTAGAAAATGCCACTTTACCTAAAGACGAAAACATACGACCAATGTGTACTAACAGTCATGACCTATCAGGAAAGACCGTAAAAGACTGTAGTGGATGCGACAAAAGACCCAGGTAATAGATGTCATCCACAGAATCAAATCCCTCAAGTGAGTAGGCAGGACACCTTGCAAGAAGGACCAATGTATGGACCACAAAACATGGTACTTGCGAGGAATTAAGAGACCTGGAAGCTGGACGGAGACCAAACCTGAAGTGGGACCATTAGGAAATTAGCAGGGATAACTTGGGCCCGTATAGCCAACAATAGACAACAATGGTCCCAACTTCAAAGAGAGTGAACTAAATATGGGAGGGAGGCTGCACCATAATTGGAAATCGTTGAATAAGCTGAAAATGATGATGATGATGATTCAATATAAGCTTGCTCAATGAGAAAAGGAACTACACACACCGGAAAAATCTAGGGATATAATTTTATTAAAGTTAAAAATAAATGTTTTGAATAAACAACCACATATTTGTAGGCCGATTCTTTCTACTTCGATTGAAACGAAGTAGTCACACTAGTTATTAACTAACTACTCACACTAGTTCGAATTTAACCTGTACTGGCTATGTTTTTATGATAACTGGCCAGAATTCATTCAAACAACTCTGTTTAGTATTAAACGACATTATGGAGCGTAGACATCTTAACAAAGACGAAATGCTAAGGGCCATTGTTATGCTTGAAGCTGGAATGCGCCAAATATACGTAGCTAGAGCATTAAATACAACGCAAAGTGTAATATCGCGATTAAGTGCACGCTACCGTGAAAGTGGTGATGTTGCTGAAAGGCACACAAGGCGACATCGCATTACTACCCCTCAGCAAGATCATTTTTTTACAATTAAATGCTCGACGCCGACCGACTCTTACAGCACCAGAGCTTAGTTTAATTCTCCAGGAAACACATAATGTAACCGTTAGTCCTGACACTGTTCGCAATAGATTAAGGGAGGTCAACTTAAGAAGCAGACGCCCCTGGAGAGCTCAACCCTTAACGAGAGGAAATCGAGAGGTACGATATTTGTGGGATCAAGATCATGTTCAGTGGTCGAATGAACAATGGGCCAATGTTCTCTTCACGGATGAGTCACGCTTTGGAATTCATCCGGATTCGAGAAGGCTTAGGGTATGGAGAGAACCGGGAAATCTTATTCGGTTGGATCATGTTCAGGAAGTACAACCTTATCAAGGTGGAACAGTTATGGTCTGGGGAGGAGTCCAGTTAGGCCGAAAAACCGATCTCGTTTTTCTTGAAAGGTTTCTAACAGGAACCACATATCGTGATTTAATTCTAGAGCCTGTCGTGTTACCATATGCCAATGATTTTGGGAGAAACTTCATTCTCATGCATGACAATGCACGGCCTCATACAGCCAGAGTGGTAAATGTGTTTATCAATGCTCATCAATTAAACATCTTACCCTGGCCGACACAATCTCCTGACCTCAACCCCATCGAGCACGTATGAGACGCGGTCCAAAGAAGAATTTTAAGAATAGGTATGCCTCGTGAAACTCGTAGGGATCTGGTTCGGGCCGTGAATGCAACGTGGCAGGCTGTACCTCAAGAAGAGATCGACAACCTGATCAGGAGCATGGAGAGACGATGTAGGGCTGTAATGAACAGTAGAGGAGGCCATACCCTTTATTAAGTAAAAATGGTTTTATCTTTTTTTTTTTAATTCACAGTTAAGAGTTAAAAAAAATGTGTGTATTTTTTTGAGTTCAATATAAATCAAGGTAAATTTGAAAAATTCGGTAAATTTCGCATTCTTATTTCCAATACGTCCTGTAAACTATTTGTTTATTTTAATTTTATTATATCAGAAATGCAAATAATAAAATTACTGACAATGGGTGGATAAAATTGTAATATCCCTAGACTTTTCCGGTGTGTGTATTTTGATTAAACCTTTGTATTAAACTGAGAGACAACGCCAGTCTTACTATTTTTTTAATAGAAAATCGTTTTGCTTTTGAAATAACTTGCATAGACACTTAGTACTGACCCTGTATCAATGGTACTGTATAAAATGGAATGGAAATAATAAAAAACGAGTAACCTACGCGAGTTTCAGGAAGTCACTTAAAACGTGATTCATTCATAGCAGGTCTTAGCTGAGGCTCATCTGTCGGCAAAGATGATTGCGGTTGCAATTTACCACAGACGCCACGATTGAAGCATGATAAATGATAGGGATCTAAAAGATACTAGGTAAATACTGGGATGAATCAAAAATTAAATGTACACAGAAAGAAAATACCGTATGCTGGAAAAAAGGCGTCTTCGAGATCAAGTAAAAATATTGAAGACATATGAGCATTTGCTTATACGAAACTTAGCTCAAGCGTGTGACGCAGGGCAGATGTCCCTGACAGAGAGCTGCATCTTAATATAGTTAATTCAAGTGATATATAAAAAATAATTGACAGAATAAAATACGTCAAACTAGAAAAAGGAAGAGAGATCTGATTATGAGTATAATAGTCTAAGAGCTAGCAACGTTTTCGAGAAAGTATTTTAAGACGTCTGGCTCTTTGATATATCTTTTACTATGTTCTCTGGAACAGAATGCGGCCCGTCTGGCTGCCGATACCCGTTGCGTTCACTACTGCGCATCGAAAGAGGATCCTATATTTTTTATTAATTTAGTCCTCTAAATTCTAATATTGAATATAATTGGAGCATGTCTCAATAGCGCAGTGCTTAGAGTTTCCGACCACGAACCGATGATTCAGAGTTCGAATCCGGGTCAGGTCCAAAGACTTTTTTATTTTATTTTCGTTTATATTCTGATAGTAAAGTATTAAATAATTCTGGTAATTAAAAAAAACAAATTAAAAAGTCTTTGCCCTGATCCGGATTCGAACTCTGAATCATCGGTTCGTGGTCGGAAAGTCTACGCACTGCGCTATGGAGACATGTTTGATTAATATTCAATAATAGAATTTAAAGGACTAATAAAAATATAGGATCTTCTTTCAATGCGCAGTAGAGAACGCAACGTTTACCGGCAGCCAGAAGGGCCGCATGCTGTTCTAGAGAGTATAGTAAAAGATATATCAAAGAGCCAGACGTCTTAAAATACTTGTTTTTCCGACGTTGCTAGCTCTCGTACTATAAGAACGAGAAACTCAAAGCCATTTCTGATCTATGTCAGTCATAATCAGAAATGTCAGGCTCGTGCAAAGCAACGTCTTGTGTGACAGTTTCTTCTTAATTCTTTGATTATTTTAGGCGTATTATTTAATTTTGATCTATCGATTTATAAATATCTTTTTAATCTTTTTAATTTTTTAATAATGACCTGATGATTATTTTGAACCATAAATACACTGTTATCGGGCATTATAAATAATTTATGTATTAACTAATGACTTAAACTTCATTCAGAACCTCGTAATTAGTGGAATAAATTAATGGTTTCAATTACACTTTATACTTTTAAGTTTACGATCATTCACAATACTTATTTCAAAGCATAATTAAAATTAATAGAATATCCTAGCAACAGCTTGCGTTAGTCAGTTGTATCCATAGAGAAAGCCTAATATGTAGCTTATAAAACAATTAACGTTTGATTTATAACCACAATTTCTTTTGACGAAAGATAATCAAAGGCGAACATGACTTTTCTGGCAAATTTTGAAGTATACCTTACACCTTAATATGCATTTCATTTTGTATGATTTTAGATCAACATTAAAGACAACTTTATACGTCTTAACACCCTTTACAAATAAATATTTTATTATTTCTACCGTTTTTACTGGCTGTAAACGCGTTCTCTCGAGATCTGGGTTATGGAGGCAACAAATGGCATTACGGATTTAATGAATAAAATATTTTACAGTGCTCGACTTTATCGACGTACCTAAATCTCGAAATAATCGACTTATAGAACAAGCACAAACTATTTATGATATTTGTAATTCTTGTTTGATTTTATTGGCCGATAGAACTTGTTATAGATACTTAATGTTCTCATTAAAAATATTCCATTTCTTTAAGTAGGTTAAAGTTTGTTTTTATTTTATATTGAAAATAATAAAAACATATTTATTTTCTTTAATACATTTTTTTAAGAATACATAGTTTTCTATTATTTGTATTTAAAAAAATTGTGTTGGGTTGGTGAAACCTCTTCTTACTACTCCATTCAAGTACCTCTATCTAGGTGCCGAGTTTTGTTCCAATCGATCCATAATTAAGAAAACTCCTGACGATTTCGTCCATTTAGAGGCATCGGTTCGAAACGCCGAGGGCGTCATCTTGTAAAAAACCCGTCCCAATTATGCCGCAATCGACCAACTTTTTTTCTTCAATATCAAATCCTTAGTCCCACACTGATGAAGATGTAAACGAAACGTCGTATCCGACTTTGCATGGTGGGACCGTGTGCACCGTCGCTCACATAGCCTACCTACCAAATTTGGTCGCGATCGGACATCAACTTTTGACGTTCTTTACGTCAAAACTAACTGTCACAGTGACACGTGTCGGACACGGTGAAATTGGTCTTGATTCAATCCAAAGACATCTAAATGGGTAGACAGAACACTCCATTCATAAAACTCATTTTATTAGAATCATACATGGTTTGACACTTTTATGAGAGTTAAAAAGAGATGGGTACATAAATATGACAACATAGTTGAGTCACTTGGCTCTATCAGGGGCGTGACGGTGGCGTGATGTTTTTTTTTTATCAAAAATTGATGAATTTTATCAAAAATTGGCTGGGATTTTTGATAATTTTCCCTCAGACCAATTTTCCATTATAACTAGTTTTGCCTGAGGGTAACTCTAATTTCACAATCGAAAGCGCCAACACATAAGAAAATCTACGTATTTTTGTAATAATCTACTTATAACTAAAAGTAAGCATGGCTAAAGGTAAAAAAAACGACAACACTTAAAAACGAAATGACACTTACCGTCGAAATATCATTTCCGGGTTAGAATAGTCCACCTTTTTACAAACTATGCACTAGCGAATCATCGTAGATAGTTAAAAACTACTTTAAATAGTTTTCTTTGCAATAAACACTAATAATTATTAGAAAGTTGTTCAAAAGCTACGAAAACTTTCAACTACCGCAGAAAACTCACATCCGCGCGCTGTCAAATATATAAGTAGAATGAAAACAAATGAAAACGTCAAATGTCAGCGTAATTCCTACAGATTTCGACAATTTCGTAGTAAAGATGAATCCACAGCGATGCCGTTAGTTGTCATTGTAATTTCCCTAATATAATTTAATTAGAAAACTAAAAATAATTTCAAAGATGTAATCCTGGCACAATTTATGTATATTAATTAAAGTTATATACCTATACAAATATTTAGTTTAACGTTTCTATAGGTACCCAAAAAGATTAATAACAATAATAATATACCGCGTAAATCTGTCATCATCGATTTTTGTTGAACACGGTTCGTGATCGCGATAAAATGTAAATTGTTTTGGCTCCCATTATTTAGATGCCTTTGGTTCAATCCTTATCGACATACCAAAGTTCATTTAAAGGACGATTTTTTCGCCGTTGTTGATGGAGTTTCATAGTGCAAGAAAGGTCGTCAAAATATTTTGAAAATCATCTACATTCCGACTTTCAACCCCTTAGCTGACATAGGGCATGAGTTACGATGCTCCTAGATCGTTACCATTTTTCCTCTCGCGTCTGGTGTGTCATGACCGTGTCACGGTCACGGCCTTCAATTTTTATTCCCATAAACGCGTAAAGAAGACATTGAAGAACATTTGCGCGTAAAGCAGTTTCACTTTAAAAAAATATTCGATTTATATTTATTTTTTGAAATTTTAAAACAAGTGAAAATATGTGATCTACCTGATACCCTACCTAAAATTTAATAATGCATTATGCATTATTATTCAACAGAGTATGTATTCTACATACTATGTATTAAATATTGACCACAATTGAATTGAATAAGTAAAACATGGTTTCCGTGTAAGAAGGAAAAGGTATGAACAGGGTCGTTAAACCTCATTAAATGCAAGGATAACGTAAAGGTAAAGGTTGACACGATGCATGTTTACCGCCATTTTCAATTTGAATTTATAAAATGTAACGGTTAAGAGGTCGACTTAACATATTCCTTTCACATTTTAATTTAATATACCAGCAACAAATACATATATTTCTACAAACTTTATTTCTAAAACAAATTGTATATTCTTCTTCTTATCACGCCCTCTCCTGCCGAAGGTTGGCGATCCAAATGGCAATTGTGGCTCTGGAAACTGCAGCCCGGAAGATTTCCGCAGACGAGCGTTCAAACCATCTCCTCAAATCTTTTAGCCATGAGTTCTGGCGTCTTCCTACTGATCTTTTCCCTTGCACTTTACCCTCTATTATGAGGCGCAGTATTTCGTAGCCACCACCTCTCATCACATAACCCAGGTATTGCATTTTTCTTTCCTGGATGGTGTTCAGTATCTCTTTTTGTTCCTGCATGCGCTGGAGTACTTCATTGTTGGTGATCCTTTGTACCCATGAGATTCGCAGCATCCCCGTCTGTATATATACATTTCGAAGACTTCTATTCTCTTCTCGGTCTGTGAATCCAGTGTCCAGCTCTCACATCCATAGAGTAACACAGAGAAGACGTAGCATCTGGCCATTCGAGTTCTGAGATCCACACTGAGGTCTCTTCTTGTAAAAAATGATTTCATTCTCACGAAGATTTTTCTCGCTTGCTCAATTCTTGAAAATATTTCTCTTTTCGGGTCGCACTGACTATTGATGTTAGCTCCTAAATACTTTATTGAGGTCACTTGTTCGATTGTTTGTCCCTTGACACGCAGGTGTGCATTTATTGGAGTCTTAGAAAAGACCAATAGTTTGGTCTTGGAGACATTGAGATGCAGTCCAAACATCTCACTATAGTGGACTTGTATATTACCGTATACCAAAATGCTATATGCAGGGTAGATCTATACAAGGTATCCCAGAAATAAGTGCAAGTATTTTAACTGGTAGTATATAGTTCAACCCCAGAAACGCCTGTGAGGTTTTTTTCACGAAAAAATTGTTTTGAAAATTCAAAATTTTTTGGAATTTTTTTAAATTTTTAGTTAAAAAACATTGTTTCTTGATAATATGGCAACATAGGTAGTAGATTAAATTTACAAGAAAAAAAATCCAGAAAAGATCCAGTGAGCCTCAAAATTTGAGCAAAAAATCATTTTTTTGGGAAATTTTTAAAGTAAAATAACTCCATTATTTTGGACTTATTTGAAAAGCGATAAAGAGAAAATATGTTTCTTTTATTGAGATCTACCACCCCTTAAAATACTTGCACTTATTTCTGGGACACCCTGTATATCTAACCGGGAAACTTGGGCAATATATTTTACAAATAAAAATAATGGTGTAGAACATTTTTATTTTGTGCTTTTCCTAATAATTTAAGTGCTAATATTGATGTTTGGGCTAAAATCGATGTGTGGGTGTTTTTTGACATGAGAAATTCTATTTCGAAGCCTATATGACTATATTTTTTAACTGTTTTGAAGAGTAATAACTTTTGTCCGTACCTGTATTACCTATTACATTAGTGAAAATCGTTACAAGTAATGATTCTAAAAATATTTGCAATTGAGATGATCAATAAATGTCATCATTGATGAATACATATTCAACATGTTGATTAGATAGTTATTAGACTGAACTCAAACACATAAATTTGGAAATGTTTTTGTTGAAAGGTTCAACAGAAACCGTTTTGTCATAAGTTTTTCTAGAAAAATAATGATTATCTAATTTAAAAAAAAATAAATACCTAGGTATATCCCACATTTATCATTACACTCAAATGACTATCTAGTCAGCATGTTTATTTTTTTGTCAATGACGACACGTATTGATAATTTCCATTCCAAATATCTTGAGTAGTGTAATACAGGTACATGCGAAATTACTCTTCAAATCGGTTAAAAATAATATTATTTATACCGGGTGCGTCTCAAAATTGGCTCACTCCTATAACTTTTTTATTTTTCCAAATAAAAAAACGAAATTTGGTATGTATGATATAAAATAGGATTGAGTGACGTACTGAATTGTTTTTGGTCACTTCCTGTTTCATTGGAAGTGACTACAACTTTTGATTCTTAAACGGCAGCCTCATTTCTACCGTATGATCGAATAAAAACGGCGTTAGCGATGGCTGTGAAATGAAGATCGCTGTCATTTTATATGTAAATTTATTAGGGAAATATTATCGATCGTCATTTCCCAGCCAACTGGACGCCGTTTTTTTTTTGATCATATGGTATTTTATTTGATAGAAAATGACTCTCTGAATAGAATGTCAATTCATATGTCAATTTTTGACATTTTCGCATATGGTTTATTTGAAATAGTAACATGCTGTTCATAACGACAACTTGACTCGAAATACCAAGTGTGTGGTATTAAATTATTCGTAAAAAAATGCTTTTTCCAAATATGCTAATGATCCACCCTCGTTCCATTTGAAAAAAATGAGATATGATTAAAAATACAATTTGGACATCTTTTAACCGGCCAGAAAAAAAAACACTGAAAACATTAGACAATCAAATTTATTTTTCCACGGCTCCTTGATTACAAATTAGTGTTTTTAACATAGCCATGGCACTCTAGATTAAAATTTAAAACAGAATTTAGTTTTAATCGATAATGTCTAAAGTTGACATATGATATGTCATTATATTTAGAGTGTCATTTTCTACCGAATAAAGTAAAAAAATACCTAGGGTGTCATTTAGAAATCCAAAGTTGTAGTCATTTCCGGTGAAACAGGAAGTGACCGAAAACAATTATTGAATATGTCAATCAATCCTAATTTATGTTACATACTAACATACCAAACTTTGTTTTTTATTTGAAAAAATAAAAAAGTTATAGGGGGTGAGCCACTTTTGAGACGCACCCGATATAACAATTTCAAAAATACCCAAAGCAGTTTTTTTTTTCGCTGTTTTTCCACCTAAATGAGGCATAACCTTCAGGCCTGTAACCAGAAAAATTAAAAAAATTAAAACAATAAAAAGATCAATAAAATCAGGCAAATATATTATTATTACCGATAACGACTGCACTGTTCTCCAAGCTCAGACTACTACCGTTTTAATCGATCTTTCTCGTAAAATATTTAGGCAATGCCAAGCGATTCGTTCCGTCAATAAAAAATTCGACAAATTTGCAAGTAGCCAATATACCTAATGAGTGGCCGGAGTGTGTTTTTCCGTGACATACTCGTCAAGTCCACGTAGACTCTCCTGTATGCCGCCTGTATGTAGGTAGCTATCTATAAAATATATTGCTGTTTATTTAAATGTGTTTTGTAGTAAATTGATCAAATTCCAATATCGTATCAGCATTCTTGAAATTCCTTTCATAGACACAGATCCAGGAGACGTACTCTAGCTTACGTAACGCCCGCTAGATGATGCTTTTTTCAACTATAACAAGTTGTTCGTTTCGCCCACTCTCTCGACCTTCTAATCGTCCATATTTAGTATCCCTCGATGGCAAGAGGAGCGCGAATGCCGACCATCCGACGGCAACGTTAACAACAACCGATATTTTTGCCGGAAGTGGATTTCCTTCTCCTTCTGGTGAAGTTATTATTATTGCCGTTCGTTCGGAGCCTTGACCATAATAAATCGACGAGAAAAACATAAAAGCATTGTTGCGCGATGGTGATGAATCAATAGGTCGACCGTGTATAGGACGTGCCAGCTTGCGCCTATTGTTCTTCATACAGGGTGGACGAGTACTAGAATATATAAGTTCTTATGTCTGTCCAAGGAGTGATGGAAGATTTTTTTCTCTATATTAAGGAACAACCTCTAAGGCCTATTTTATTTATTCCGTTTCTATGTCTGCACATGTTTCTATGTCTGCACCAACTTGTGTGGGTCCTTGATAGGATGGGAGCATAGTTCCTCCACATTTAGCCTTGCTTTCCCAAATGAAGAGTGTCGCTGGCAATCCAGAGCCTCACAGTGACATATATTATATGCTCCGCTGTTTTTTTTTTTGATACCAGATTAGTCCGGTCTGAAGGAACGTTGTATCTGTCCACTTTCCTTGATCCATTTTATTTATCTTGAATGATTTGTATGTGAGGTAGTGATAAAGAGGGGCGGTTCCTCAACAAATGCATATGTGCACGTGAACTCCCAGATTTAATACCTCTCCGTTAGAAAAAAAAATAATTTAAATTCTATCTTTTTGTCATTAAATTTATTTATTCCAAAAACTATTCATCGTACACTCGAAATTTATACAGTATGTCCCGAATTGTCTTTACAAGAGGAAAAACTACACACACCGGAAAAGTCTAGGGATATTACAATTTTATGCAGCCATCGTCAGTAATTTTATTATTTGTATTTCTGATATAATAAAATTAAAATAAACAAATAGTTTACAGGACGTATTGGAAATAAAAATGCAAAATTTACCGAATTTTTCAAATTTACCTTGATTTTTATTGAACTCAAAAAATACACACATTTTTTTTTATTCTAAACTGTGAATTAAAAAAAAAGATAAAACCATTTTTACTTAATAAAGGGTATGGCCTCCTCTACTGTTCATTACAGCCCTACATCGTCTCTCCATGCTCCTGATCAGGTTGTCGATCTCTTCTTGAGGTAAACCACGGCCCGAACCAGATCCCTACGAGTTTCACGAGGCATACCCATTCTCAAAATTCTTCTTTGGACCGCGTCCCATACGTGCTCGATGGGGTTGAGGTCAGGAGATTGTGCCGGCCAGGGTAAGATGTTTAATTGATGAACTCTGCATGAGAATGAAGTTTCTCCCAAAATCATTGGCATATGGTAACACGACAGGCTCAAGAATTAAATCACGATATGTGATTCCTGTTAGAAACCTTTCAAGAAAAACGAGATCGGTTTTTCGGTCTAACTGGACTCCTCCCCAGACCATAACTGTTCCACCTTGATAAGGGTGCACTTCCTGAACATGATCCAACCGAATAAGATTTCCCGGTTCTCTCCATACCCTAAGCCTTCTCGAATCCGGATGAATTCCAATACCTGACTCATCCGTAAAGAGAACATTGGCCCATTGTTCATTCGACCACTGAACATGATCTTGAGCCCACAAATATCGTACCTCTCGATTTCCTCTCGTTAAGGGTTGAGCTCTCCAGGGGCGTCTGCTTCTTAAGTTGACCTCTCTTAATCTATTGCGAACAGTGTCAGGACTAACGGTTACATTATGTGTTTCCTGAAGAATTAAACTAAGCTCTGGTGCTGTAAGAGTCGGTCGGCGTCGAGCATTTAATTGTAAAAAATGATCTTGCTGAGGGGTAGTAATGCGATGTCGCCCTGTGTGCCTTTCAGCAACATCACCACTTTCACGGTAGCGTGGACTTAATCGCGATATTACACTTTGCGTTGTATTTAATGCTCTAGCTACGTCGATTTGGCGAATTCCAGCTTCGAGCATAACCATGGCCCTCAGCATTTTGTCTCTGTTAAGATGTATACGCTCCATAATGTCGTTTAATACTAAACAGAGTTATTTGAATGAATTCTAGCCAGTTATCATAAAAACATAGCCAGTACAGGTTAAATTCGAACAATTGATGCTAGGTGCTTTTTATACATTTGACAAAAAATGCACAAACACTTCTGCAAATATCCCGAATTTAGAAATAACAGTGTGACTACTTCGTTTTAATCGAAGTATAGAAAGAATCGGCCTACAAATATGTGGTTGTTTATTCAAAACATTTATTTTTCACTTTAATAAAATGATATTCCTAGATTTTTCCGGTGTGTGTATTTTATTATTATGGAGAAAAATACATTCTTCATAAGAAAAGTTGCTTGTTCTAAAACGGTTAACCCCGTTTATACTTTTTCAAATTTCCATACCGTTTTAGGGAAAATAAAAAACAGCTTGAAAATATGGTTGAATTTTTTCAAGCCTTAGTCCTAAAAATCAAAAGGCGTTTCTATCTAATTTTATATATAAGAAAAATTCTCGTTTCACAGTTTTAGATACTATACTCCTCCGAAACGGCTTGATCGATTTTGAGGAAATTTTATATGTATATTCATATTGAGTAGGTCTGAGATTAGGTTGTTATCTATTTTTTATATCCTTAAACGATAAGGGTGGTCCATCCCATTTTTTTTATTTTTTGGACATTTTTTTTTATGATGTGGTATTAAAAAATACATACAACCCTAAATTTTCACCTGTCTACCATCAACAAATCAAACCAAATCAGCCTAATGGTAATATAATTTTGATTTCATTTTTTGATAGATGTTTATTATTAAATTTGATTAACATCATATTTTTTGCTGTTTTTAGAAAAACTAAAGTGTTCTCGAGATATTTTAAATAGTTTTTTTCTTTGTGTTTTTCAGCAGTGTTTACAAAAAATAACTATTTTATTTTGTAGATTTTATTACAGTAGCCAAATACCCATACGACTTTATTAAAGTATACGTCACAACAGTACAGAAAAAAAAATGAATTAAGTTGACCTATTCCAATTTCTTTAATAATTTTATGTCATTATTCAGAAAAAGGGTTTTCTATACAACCCTGTCCTTTAGTCATGTCTGGAATGCGACTATGCAACCGTCTAGATGGGAAAACGGTGTAGTCGGCCGATACTTTATGGACAATTAGTTCGTGGGCCGAGTGGTTCTCGCGGTAAACCGTAAGTCATGAAGCAAAGCCAGTGCTCGGTTCCCATATAAAAACACCTTTTAAGCATGCTTTATTATTTGGAGTGTCGTTGTTGCTTTTATGCTATGTGCGAGGATGAGTCTGTTGTTTCTGAGTGGTTTATTATTAGATGTTAGACGTTGATGTCGTGAAGAAGGGGCTTTAATATGAATTATTAAGGTGGGCATTACTGTAAGTATTAGAGTGAGAGAGTTACCGTTATACTGAATAGTCTTAACTATTTGATTTTTAAATAGTACCATCGTTATTTTTTTACTTTATTCTATACCGGGTGCGTCTCGAAAGTGGCCCACCCCCCATAACTTTTTTATTTTTTCAGATAAAAAAACAAGATTTGGTATGTTAGTATATGACATAAATTAGATTGACTGACGTATTTAATTATTCCTGTTTCACCAAAAATGATTACAACCTTTGATTTTTAAATGGCACCCTCGGTATGTTTCTACTTTATTCGATAAAAAATTACATTCTGAATAGAATGACATATCATATATGTCAACTTTTGACAAAAATCGTATTTTAAATTTTAATCTAGAGAGCCATGGCTGTATTAAAAACACTAATTTGTAATCAAGGAGCATTGGAAAAATAATTTTGATCGTCTAAATTTTTTTCGTATCTTGTTCTGATTGGTTAAAAGATCTACACAATTGTATTTTTATCATATCTAATTTTTTTCCAATTGAACAAGGATTGCTCATTAGCATATTTGGAAAAAGCATTTTTTACGAATAATTTGGTAGCACACACTTGGTATTTTGAGTCAAATTGTCGTTATTAACCGCATGTTACAGTTTCAAATAAATCATATGCGAAAATGTCAAAAGTTGACATATTATATGTCATTCTATCCAGAGTGTCATTTTCTATCGAATAAAGTAGAATAAAAAAAAGCTAAGGTGGCTATTTAAAAATCAAAGTGTGTAAAAAACAATTGAATACGTCAATCAATTCTAATTTATGTTATATAATAACATACCAAATCTGGTTTTTGATCTGGAAAAATAAAAAAGTTAGGGGTGAGCCACTTTTGAGACGCACCCGGTATAGAAAATTATATTATGAATGACATTTCTTATTAACTTTTGATATTTTTGCTTAAAAATATTGTATTTTAGATTTTAATCTAGAATGTCATGATTGTGTCCATAACGAATATTTGACTCTTCATACCGTATATTGTAGGTATTTGTATTTTACTAAGAGTGGGTTCCAGGTGGAACCCTCCACTGCGGCCGCGAGGGCCTATTGTGGCTCAGTTTCTACAAGCTCTTTAATAGAAAAAGAGCATTAAAGTTCACCCTCAAGACCCAGCCTTTTAACATAGCCCGTTATGTCCGAGGGTGATATGTCTTCTAGGTCTGATAGGTCTAGCTTGGGTTTGCCAAATACCTCAAACCTGGTCGTGCCCCCAGCGGGGCAGGTACACATAACGTGCCTTCATTGTTTCTTCATCTTCCATACAGAGTCGGCATTCGGCGTCTTCCACCAGTCCCATCCTCTGTAGGTGTGATCTCAGCCGGCAGTGGCCCGTGTATACTGCAACTGCAGTAAGCGTACGCGCTCCGTTCCTACCAGCCTTTAGGAGTTCATCTATTGTACGTTTGGATGGCCCTGCTAGGATTGTCTTGGCATGTTTCATTCCGGGACTGTCATACCAGTCCCGAAACGTCGCACCCCTAACCCATTCACAGAGCCTGTCTCTTGCGAGATTTTTTGGTACGCTAAGTATCGGTTCTGGGTCCACGAATGGCGAGCCTGCACCAGTTTTGGCGAGGGAATCAGCACGTTCATTTCCCTCTAGGCCGACATGTCCCGGTATCCATATTAGCGACACTTTGTTTCCATCTTCTAATATATTGAGTAGTTTCTTACAATGAAGAATCGTCCTGGACGTGCTTTTCGTTGCCTCAAGTGCTTTCAACGCGGCTTGGCTATCCGAAAATATGCTTATTGTTTTCCCGGTGTATTGCTGTTTTACCAGCAGTTGCACACAGGTTTCAATCGCATATAGCTCAGTTTGGAAAATTGTGGTGTGTTTTCCAAGACTGTGGTAGATCTCAGTCTTTGGACTGCTGCAGTAAATTCCTGCGCCAGATCCTTTATCGTTTTTTGATCCGTCCGTGTACCAACACATTTCCGCAAGTAACAAGCCGTTTCTTGGCTTATCCCATTCGTCCCTATTCGGAAAAAGGACGTTGTAGGTGCGCGTCAAGAGTTGGATTGGTGGTGTGAGATCCGAGACCATTCCCAGAATCTCATCCGATTGTAGTTCGTCTACTACTCGGTTTTTTATGAACATGATTGTTCCTTGGCTCTCTCGTGCCATATTTAGAAACCTATATGTAGCCCATCTCGCCTCTCCCTCCAAAAGAATTTGAAGAGGAGGTAAGTCGAGTAGGGTTTCCATAGCCTTTGACGGCGTAGAATGAAAGGCACCAGTCACCGCTAAGCATGCTTGTCGTTGTAATTTTGACAGTTTATTCTTTGCCGTTGTCTGATATGCCCCATTGAGCATTTTATTCCTTTAAGGAAAATGTGTTCTAGATGACGTCGTTGTTACGTCACCAGGCCCTTCTTTTGCCTGATAAAAATAAACAAAACGCTGATACGTAACTGTTCCATAAATGTCACTAAATGTGACAAAACTTTGCTCACTGGGGTGGTACCAATATAGCAGTTGTAGTATAGTAGCAGTATGCGGTACCAATGAGCCAACCCTCGTTCAATTAAAAAAAATAATTCAAATACGATTTGAACATTTTACCCAGCCAGGAAAAGTCACAAAAATATTAGATCTTCGTTAAAAATTAATGGTTTTATCACAGCCATGGCATTCTAGATTGGAATTTAAATACTATTTTTAAGCGAAGATGTCAAAAGAATGTGATATGTGATTCTATTCAGAATATTAATTTTCTATCAAATTAGTTAAACATATTCCGAGTGTACCATTTAAAAATCAAAAGTAGTAGTTATTTCCATTGAAACAGGACGTGATCGAAGCTAATTGAATACCTAAATCAATCCTGATTTGTGCCATATACATCATACCAAATCTCGTTTTTTAGCTCAAAAAATATAAAAGTTATAGGTGTGAGCTACTTCTGAATAACACCCGGTATAGCTGGTTTCCATTTGGATTCTAACGTAATGGGGCATCTTACAAAAAATTACTTTTTATAATTCTGATTCAGTGGCGAACTACAAAGGTCGTTTTGAAGAAGAGAAATAAAATAATTTTGCCTTCTTAACGACTCTATTAGTATAGCTGAATATCCGTTTTAAATATATAACAGCCATTTAAGTCCTTCCAAGTCCTTCAATACGAATTACAATACTATATCAAACGTAGCGCAAGAACATTCTGTGCATTCCCTTCTCCGATATTATGCGCGTTGCATTATAAGCCACTTTTTTATTTCTGCTTGCTTTTTCGTTCGCTTCGAGAGGTTTCCATTGATGAATCAGAAATAAAAGGTATTTTACAAAAGGAAATAGTTAAGATACGTAGTACTCGTTATATAGTGAATAGTTTGTTACTTGATACTTTACGGATGTAAGAAGGCAAGATCGGGTTGCATGTTTCACATTGCTGAGTCTATTCAGAGTTTTTTCATGGAAGAACTAACAAGATAATATACAGGGTGGCCCATCGAAAACGTTCCGCAAGGCATAACGGCCAGGGTATTCTTTTTTTCAAAAAATCCAAAAACACGTCAATTTTGTTTGTGAGGGGGACAACTTAGACAATCTTTAACCCTCTGAGCGGGGGTGTCCTCCTCCAACTTTTTTCAAATGGGAAGGGGGGTCAAGTGGCGCCGCAATGAAAAGAGCTTTCTATTCTCTATATTTCCCCGCCTCGTTTTTGAAAATCGGTCGAGTCATTGAGGAAATATGAAGGATTGAAATTTGAAAAGTTTATTTAAACATTTATCAGAGTAAATGATAAGGATAAATTCCTTCCATCAAGTTACTGTGGTTTTTATCTTCTGATTTCTAGGATGTGTAGCTTTTTTTTCCACAAGGCTGTCTCAGATACTCGGCTTTTGTTAGATAGCTGTTCTGAGACTTGTATGTTGAAGTTATAACTCGTTATAACTCAAGATACTGGGGAACACACAGATCTATAAGGTCGCTTGGTAATTACCTCCCCTCCCAAACATTCTACATTCTACAACTTTGTTAATTATCATTCGCCAAACTCTGTTCACTCATATCTTTTTACAAAATTGCAAGCGACGATCAAAATGGATGTTTTCCTTGAGTTATTTACCAATTGAATTTTGTACGGGTGGAACTTGCGTTTTAATTAATATTACTTAATATCCTTTGGACTCTTGTACGATTCACGCCGGTCTCATTGGCTAATTTCTTGCCTTCTATCCAACAATTTGCAGAATTGATGTCGGGATGTTTCATTGAATATCTGCGCAACCCGATTGCCACATTCATTTTTTTTAAAATAAAAGTTCGATTATTTCCACATTTTCTGCAAGTGAGTATACCATAATACCTGTTAAAAATTTAACGATACTGAGATGAACTTCAACGCATAAGTCACAGAACAGCTATCCACGAGGAATTAAAACACCTAGAAGAAGTTCAATCTTGTGGAAAGTGAAAATTGGTAACATCTAGAAATAATAAGCAAAGTCAACAATTGGTCGAAGGAAAATAGCCTCTATCATTTCCTCGATAAATGTTTAGAAACTTTCAAAAAATAATCCTGCATATTTTCTCAATAATGCCACTGATTAAAAACATCTGCCTGAAAGTATAGAGAATAGAAAGCCTTTTCATTGTGGTATACTTGAGGCCCCCTTCCCATTTGAAAAAATTGGGGATGACACTTTTTATTAGAGTTTTAAAAAGATCTTGGTTCCTTTGGGGCAAAATATGCCACACACAAATTACTTTTTTTTTGATGTTGATGTTTAAACCCATTGCTTTGCTCTGTTCTCCTACCTTGTTGACCAGTTGTTGTAGGTCGTGTATATTGTCTGCAATTAAGACCGTATCGTCGGCATAGCGAATATTATTAATCCACACTCCATTAACTTTGACCCCCATTTCCACGTCCTCCAGAGCCTCTTGGAAAATAGCTTCTGAGTATAAATTAAATAGGACTGGAGACAGCACGCAACCCTGTCGCACCCCCCTTCTAACTTGTATGGGATTGGACATGGTATTGGACAATTTTATTTGTGCTGGTTCCAGTATAACTTCTCAATGCATTGGGTGTCTTTATGATCTATATTAAGTCTTTTCAGGAGCTGCATTAATTTGTGGTGCTGTACGCGATCGAATGCCTTTTCGTAGTCTATGAAACACAGGCACACATCCTTTCTCTGATCGTAGCAGTTCTGGACAAGCACCTGTGTTGCAACTATTGCTTCCCTGGTGCCTAACCCTTGTCTAAACCCCATTTGCGAATCGCTTATGTCCCTTTCACATTTTTTGTAAATTCTCTGGTGTATTATTTTCAGAAATATTTTTAGGGTATGCTCATTAGGCTTTTATTGTGAATTTGAAATTCTCAGTATACGATCTAACAATATGCATAATATTAATCGTAGTTATTATAAATAAATCACTTTCTACAAACTAGTTTCTAATGCTCTACATGTTCGAAAGGGTTACCACCTTGCCTATTGCACAAATTTATTATTCTTTCAATTTTATTTATAGCTCTTTGAACATATCTTCTTACAAAAGAGTATCTAAATATGTGAGGGAGGCTACACCATAATTGGAAATGGTTGAATAAGCTGAAAATGATAACCAAAATAAAAGCTAGCCAAATTCATACATTTTATTAAATACAGAAACACAAATAAAATACATTCATAAAACCATTTAAAGAGTGAATAAAAAATACTAATATTCGATAAAACTTCATCATTAGTTCTCATAACCACTCAGACACCTCGAAATGGATGAAAATCCGATTAATGAACGCACCGTATTGTTTAAATCCTTAATAATCATTTAAATTCATTAGGTGCGGTACTTCTACATCGAGAATAAGAGAGATAGAGAGAGAAAAAAAAGTATTACAAGGTAATAAGAAGAGAAATTTATATGTTAAGTGTTGCTCCGGGCGTCAAACAAGTCTTACTAATGTTTCTGCGTTCGGTTTTGTCTGTTCTGTCGGATTTCGTTTTTGTTTCGATGGGAACGAGAATTGGAGTTGATTGAGAATTGAGATTTCTTGTAGAGGTAGTAGGTACATAGTAGGACAGTGATGACGAACCATTTGAGCTCGATGTGTCGAAATTTTGAATAATTTTGATACATAATTTTCATGGCGTGTCACACATCATAAGAGCAAAGACTAAAAAAAAAGATTTAGATCTCTTTTTTCTATTAACAATCCCGTACGATTTCTTACGTTCATTCAAGATATATGGACCGTTCATAACAGCCAAAGTTGGTTAATAATAATACTATTATATTATTATTAGCGCCTTAAGAGCATTCTGGAAATTAAAAAACAGGGTTTTCTACAACTTGAGCACAAAAACGAAACTTGCAGTGTAATAATAATCCCCACCATGTTATATGGAAGCCTAGGTTCCGTACCGACGGTATACGAACGCGTTAAACAAGTTGCAACAGAGACATCTTAGACAACTGTTAAGAATCAAATGGTACCACTATATCTCAAACATATTGATCCTTGAAAAAGCTAGCTGCGAGAGCGCTGAAGTCGTGATTACGCGGGTTGTCTGCCCAAAAAAACGCCCGACTGTGCAAATCCCTGCCCATACAGCAAAGGACATTCACGATGTGTTTACATTATTAGATGTAGACACACGGTGACACAATTCCCCCGATGTAAATATGTTACGTTTACACATTGTAGTTCAACACGTATGCACAAAGGTTAAACGTCCGCCTCACAATGTAGCCACAGTATAGCATTTACGTATACACAAAGTAAGGGATACACAGTGTGCCGTAGGATACACAGTGCTTGTGTATTACGTTTAAACTCTGTTTACAAATTGCAGTTGTGACTACCGCGTGTATACGTATGTATTTTGCTTCGTATATACATCTTGTGCTAGATAAAACTACTTCTTATGAAAGAATTTAGGAAATAATACAAGTTTTGATGCCTAACTTTCCGTTCTTTTTAAGAAATATTTATTCAATGATACCAATTATATCTTTTTAGAACGAAAATTAGGAAGGCAAAACTTTGTATTTTCCAAAAGTATCTCGATCGTAAGTTCAAGAGAAGTAGCCTTAAAATTGTTCCATTTTCGTTTTGTATTAAATGTACTATTTTTCTTCCATAAAATGGATTAAGTGTTTAAAAAATAAAATTCTTATATTTCTTTATATCATGGGACGCAATAGCGCAAATAACACAATAATAATAATTATTTACACTGCAGAAACCAGAAGTAAGAAAACACTGTAAAAGAACAGAATTTGTATCAAAATGTATTAAAAATATAAGTACCTAGTATAACAACATACTAAAATGGTAAACACTGGTATATCGCCACGATTTGGTGGACTTCGTTTATTCATTTTTTCATCCTTTTTTTTCCTCCAAGCAGTTGGTTTGTTAGCATACTCATTCATCGAGCACTCTGTTGGACTTTGTTGTATTTTATTTCCAGATTAACAATCTCACCCTTAAATTTTATATGAAACTGATTATTTAATATTAAACATATCTGTATATTGATCCATCAATAACTTACCGAATATCAGTGTAAGATGTTCTTTCAAGTGTTTTAATCTTTCTTTTTCTGGTCCATTTAGATTTTTATTATTTCCAAATTAAAAAAAAAATATATTGCAGAGCTAACCACTTTATCATTATATGAGAATATTTGGAGTCTTCATTCATTGGAGTCAAAATTTGGTAAATTGGGTATCGAGTAAGGGAAGAGTCGCTGCTATAATATTAATAATACTCTTAGGAAGGTATAACAAGGTAATTAAAAACTTGTGCTTTCCTTAAAATCTCTTTTAAACTACACACAAACAGAACATGTATATAGAGCTTCCGAATGATAAAACAATAATGGCTGCTAACAGATACCACTCCTAGAAAGGAGAAAGGAGAGAGGACACATAAGATACACTTGCTCGGTGTGTCTACGCTGAGGTTATACGCGCGTGCGCACACATTTTATGCTAGAATGTGGACACAACAGTACACTATTACAAAGTGTATAGATATTTATATTATGTGTATCGTCACATTTTTACAAGGTGTGTACTATAGGCACAACTATGATACGAAGTATCACACATACATATGACTTATACATTGTATGTCTCATATACCGACGTCAGATTTCATCATTTTAATAATTATTTGTTAAGTTACAAAAAACTCTTTAGAATCTTGAGTGCATACGGTATACAACTATTAAACACTGTATCACACAATTCTATCAATATAAACCTGCGTGTATCTCATTTGTATATGTTAGAACTAGATGAACACTTAGGTTCACTTTAACATATCTTATTTCTCATGTGTCTCCCATGTAGAAACGTAATTTCATTTGGACGTGCTGTATGGGTGACTCAACTGGAGTGGGATCTTCTGGAGGAACCTAACAAACTCTGGAATGTCAAAAAGACATTCTTCTGTGGTTTCGTCACATCGAGTTATGATCGTCGCAAAGCCGTAGTAATTAACAGACTCATGTTAGGACATTGTAGGTTTTCTCATCAATTTTTACTTAAGGGCCAACCACCGCCTCTATGTGATAAATGTAGTAAACCTTTAACTGTCAAGCATATCCTTAAGGAATGTAGTCAGTTAATTAACCTAAGAGAGGCCTGCAATCTTTCGTCAGACATGTTGGTTATTTACTCTACAAGTGAGCAACCAAAACTTTTTGATTTTCTGGAAAGATCGGGATATATATCTAAAATATAGGTATCTAAAAAGCTACATTTTGGTCTAAAGCAACCAATTACTAATTCAATTGTATATATTTTTACGTTTTATTGATTTATTCCATGTTGTCTGTACCATTTACTTTTTATTTATACAAAATCAGTGTCTGTACTCTTAACATATAGATACAATCTGTCTATAAAAGTGTTGTTTAGTAAAATGTCAAATATTGTACTGTAATAAAATAGCAGGCGATACGCCGCTAAATAGCCTTTGATGCTGATGCGGCTTGAAAGCTAAATTTCTTCTTCTTCTTCATACCTCTGCCACGCCATAAGCCTCTGCCACTTCTGTGGGCGCTCTGCCTAAGACCTACAAATGGCATTGATGAGCCTTGTTCGGTCATTTAATCTGCCTTTCCGTTGTCCCTATAACCTATTACGCCAACATATTATATATTAAGAGAATATCGTTACGTAATAAGGATAATAATTATCGGGCATTAAATGAAAGGCTGGTCGCGTTAGCTAGCTGCCTCGGGTTTAGAGAAGAAGAATAAAGGAAGAGAAAAGAAGAAGAAAACACGCTCTAACGGATTAATGCAGTTCGGTACCGATATTTTCTTCTATTTGGCTGCCTCGGTAGTGAATGGTACCGACATTGAAAGAGGAACGCCGCGCCTGTGTCGATTTTAATTCCTCGATTTTGTTCAAGCTTGATTTGAGCCTTCTCTATTTTATGTAGAATGTAAAAATAGTGTCCCAAACTTCAGTGGGTGATAATACAGATAAAAATAATCAAAAAGTTTTTCGGAGTAAGTTATAGTCCTTGAAAGGGAAGATCAAAATAATATAATCTTTTGTTTACAGCGTGATAGACTCTTAATGGATAAAGTAATTTCAACATAATATGACATAACAATCTAGGAGGTTTTTACGTAGGTCCTCTTCTTTTGATCCAAAACGGGAACTGTTTTCAAGATATTTATGTTAATATACGTTAATTTTTGATAGGTAACTAGTAGGAATTTGAATTGAGTGCATTAACAATTTTTATCAATGTAGTTACATACCAGATATGCCCTAAAAATTAAATATATTATTTGATAAAAATCTTTTTATGTTATTTATATGACAGCATCAGACATGATTTCAAAGCTTGCCTGTTTATATTTGAATATATTCGTAAGCTTTTGAGTCACTGTTTAAAATAATCAATTACCACTTTTGTTATATTGTTATATGGACAAATAAATAAATATTCTTAGTGATGTTGAACTATCCTGTATGCCTTGTTTTGTGTTAAAGTATATATGATGGAAATGTTTTTTTATAGGTTTGCGAATTAGTACCTACGTTTTTGTTTGACTTATAGATGACGGTCACAATGCTAATTAAAATAAGTTCGCACTTTATTAACATAAAAAATAAACATATTCAAGTTATTTTTGTGTCTATTATATCAGTTAGCGAGTTTATACTATTATTCATAGATAATGAAGTTACTGTTTATTCCTTGTCACGGGTTCATTGAAAGCAAATTTTTATTAAATATGTAATACAAAGGCTAACTGAAGTCTGTAAAAATAATACAAAAAGTTCCTATATCCTGAAATACTTCTCGATGAAGTATTTTAGGGCATAAGAACTTTTGTATAGTCTATAAAATGATTAACTTTGAATTTTGACCGTTATTTTTAACAATTTTCTGCCAAAAAAGTTACTGATATTCTTTAAATTGAATGCCTGAACGAATCAGATAGGTAACTCTTTTTACTTTCGTGAAATAGAAAAGGAAAATAATAAAACAAGTGACAGTTCTTCCTCTTCTTGCAAAAATCAACACGAAATGTCATAATTGTCAAAAGTAAAATGTCATCAGCTTTTGATATTTCTAAATATCAGACCAATACCGTCTCTAATAGAACAGCCTCGAGATTTATGACATCGCGCTAGTTAGATACTACGGATTAATAAATATGTTGTAGAATACATGGAAAACATTCCTCGTATTTTTGGTTTGTATTTTAAAAATTATATAGTTTACATGAAATATACATAATATACAGTTAATATTCTTCTTCTTCTTCTTATCACGCCCTCTCCTGCCGAAGGTTGGCGATCCAAATGGCAATTGTGGCTCTGGAAACTGCAGCCCGGAAGATTTCCGCAGACGAGCGTTCAAACCATCTCCTCAAATCTTTTAGCCATGAGTTCTGGCGTCTTCCTACTGATCTTTTCCCTTGCACTTTGCCCTCTATTATGAGGCGCAGTATTTCGTATCTACCACCTCTCATCACATGACCCAGGTATTGCATTTTTCTTTCCTTGATGGTGTTCAGTATCTCTTTTTGTTTCTGCATGCGCTGCAGTACTTCATTGTTGGTGATCCTTTGTACCCATGAGATTTGCAGCATCCGTCTGTATATATACATTTCGAAGGCTTCTATTCTCTTCTCGGTCTCTGAATCCAGTTCGAGTTTTCTCTAGTGAATCCAGTCTGTGAATCCAGTTCGAGTCTTCTCTATTCTCTCGGTCAGTGAATCCAGCTCTCACATTCATAGAGTAACACAGAGAAGACATAGCATCTGGCCATTCGAGTTCTGAGATCCGCACTGAGGTCTCTTCTTGTAAAAAATGATTTCATTCTCACGAAGATTTTTCTCGCTTGCTCAATTCTTGAAAATATTTCTCTTTTCGGGTCGCACTGACTATTGATGTTAGCTCCTAAATACTTTATTGTGGTCACTTGTTCGATTGTTTGTCCCTTGACACGCAGGTGTGCATTTATTGGAGTCTTAGAAAAGACCAATAGTTTGGTCTTGGAGACATTGAGATGCAGTCCAAACATCTCACTATAGTGGACTACGGAATCTATAATGCTTTGCAGTTCTTGTATATCGTTGGCTATTATAACCGTATCATCGGCATATCTGATATTGTTTATTGGGATTCCATTGAACTTGATTCCGCCCTGGATTCGATCCAGTGCTTCTCTAAATATAGTCTCCGAGTACAGGTTAAACAGGAGCGGAGACAAGACGCAACCCTGCCGAACACCCCGTCTGATTTGTATATCTTCCGATGTTGACTGCTTCATCTCAACTACCGCCGTTTGATGCCAATAAAGTTCTGATATGAAACGTAGGTCTTGTTCGTCAACTCCGGTTGTTCTTAGAATTTTGATCATCTTCTGATGATTAACACAGTCGAACGCCTTACGATAGTCTATGAAGCATGCAAATACATTCACATTCATGTCCCTACACCTCTGTGTCATTACATTTAAGGAGAAGAGTGCTTCACGCGTTCCGAGTCCGTTTCTGAAGCCAAACTGGGTGTTGTCCATCTGATTTTCGCACTTCTTGTAGATTCGAGTGTGGATGATTCTAAGAAAGGTTTTGAGGAGATGGGACATAAGACTTATCATCCGATAGTCATCACATTGTGAGGCGTTGGGTTTCTTTGGCAGGGTTACGAATGTTGATTTAAGCCAATCTGACGGTATTTTGCTTGAGCTATATAATTTGTTAAATAATGCTGTTACCAAATCTAGACTGCTGCTTTCGTTATCTGCAATGAGTTTAAGTATTTCAACGTTTATTTTATCGGGACCGATAGCTTTTCCGCTTTTCTGCGCTTTTATTGCATGAACAACTTCGTCTTTGGTTATTGCTGGAGCCTTTTCATTCAGTATGTGATCTATCGGTGGTGGGGAACAGGGGATCATTCAGTATGTGATCTATCGGTGGTGGGGAACAGTTAATATATTCAATATATATACCTATTTGTAGTAATAAATAGTTTGACAAATAAACTATGAACCATACAAATGCAGCAAATGTTTTACAATATACAAATAATGAATAGGTACATAAGATAATGGGTAAAATGTAAAATATATTTTAAATTTAGTTTACATGAAATATACATAATATACAGTTAATAAATACAATATATGTATATACCTATTTGTAGTAATAAAGAGTTTAACAAATAAACTGTGAACCATACAAATGCAGCAAATGTTTTACAATATACAAATACAGAATAGGTACATAAGAAAATGGGTAAAATGTAAAATATATTTTAAATTTTGGTGTTTTAAAATCGATCTAATTTAACAAAAAATATTCAATATCTACTAATAGTCATGTATTATTATTTACATTCACAAAATTTATATGTATATTTTGCAAGTATCAATGATCGAAAAATTATATTTGCAAATAATACAATATCATAGAAAAAAATGCGTCAGCGATGGCTATGAAATAAAGATCGCTGTCATTTTATATGTAAAATCATTCTAAAATTTTTGATTTTCGTGGGATTTAGGTTCGGGAAAAACGCTGATTAAGTTTTCATTTCGTTTTTCATTATTTTTATTTGGTTTAAAAAAAACGTTTCGGCTAACATTATAGCCTTCATCAGTGTTGTGTCATATGAAAAAAATAGTGTCGAATATAATCCAAAAAATTACATAAAAAATACTCATGGCTCAAGTCGTACTCCATAGTCAATGTAGATAGTTTTAGTGTTAAGAATAATAATTTTAAAAAATATGTGGGCATCTTTTGACCACCTTATGATTTTGGTCTAGTTGTTTTTAATTTTTCAAATTTAGCATACCATATTGTTATCTGTGATTGAACAATTTTTGTGATAGATATAACTTTTTGGCTTTGTAAAAAAATTTTGACTTTTTAATTTGTTGTGATTGTATTTTATAAATTTGACCTCTGTAATTGTTTTAGCTTTTGGGCCTGATGATGGGAATAGTTTAAATTCCCGAAACATGTCGCCCCCTTGCTTTTTTGAAGCATTAAAATTTAAATTATACAACTTAAAGATTGTGAGTTATTTGTCCTTTTACCCGCCTTCAAAGGTTTTGCTTTGATAATATGTACTCACACTGGGTTAGAGGACGTTTAGAGTTTTACAACCGTTTAGTTATAACGTTTTTATATCACTACTTTTCTAGTATTTCAGTTACGTTATGAGATTCATAACACAACTAGTGGTGTTATGAATCTATAACACAACTAGTTTTTATAATAATGACAATTCCCCACAATTATAATTAAAAAAATGAGACAAATGTCATAGTTAAAGGTGGGCGACTAATAAACAAAAATTAAAACAGCATTTTCTTATTTTTCGGTTGTAGATAAAAAGTTGTACATGACACGTGCGTTTAAACATGATTACAACACTCGTGTGATTAGAACGACTCGGTCTACGACCTCGTCGTTCTAATCGTTCACACTCGTTGTAATCATGTTCATAAACACACTTGTACTGTAAATAACTATTAACAACATTTATTGACAACGTAAAACAAACTGAACAACTTTGAGTCTTGCCTATTATATTTTTACACGTTTGAAATAAAATTGCAGTGGCACTGAGAAATCGGAATTTAAGTCGGCCATATTAATTTAACGTTAATATTTTTTAAGTTTGTCGATAGGCTCCTTCCTTAATTTTTTTTATTGGAAGGGTAATCTTATAGCCGGCATACCAAATCATGAGCCGAAACCGTTGGAAAATCCATTGCTTCATTCCGAAACCTTTATCGCCTTGTACGATCAAGGAACTAATATTTGCCGTAGCTGCTGCCGCTAATTTCATTTAACGACGTTATTAAATGGCGTTAATTAAATCGATGACACGGCGATCTTCCCTCTATCGCCGGCACCAGGTTACGTTTGCTATTGAGCGGTCCAAACACCAGAGAAACAAGTTAACCTAGAGAGGTTTTAAAATACTTCTTGATACAGTTGTCACTGATTTTTTGATGGTATTAACGCAATTGGCAGCAGCCCAACTGCAATATGGAATAAAAGAACTCAATAGGGTTAGCAATTCGGGAGCGAGACTGGTCTTGCTCATCACTAGCGTTAGATCTGCAAAAACAAGGCCAAGACCGACCAGTGCAAGACATACGCAGGACTAAGATCCAGTATGCAAGACGCAACAAAGACAAACTCAAAGAATAGCGAAATCTTTATTTACTTATTACTCCTTTTTTAATTTATTCAATAAAAAATAATAAAAAATGTCAACGAATATGTGATCTCTGGTAGGCGTAACAATAAGCTAAATATATTCGGTAAATTTGCAAGTATAGCCAATATAATGAGAGGGCGGAGTGTTTTGCGGTGACATACTCGTCAAGTCCACTCTCTGCCACGTGTATATAGCATATGTAGAAAAAGCATTTTTTACGAATAATTTGGTACCACACACTTGGTATTTCGAGTCAAATTTTCGTTACGAACCGCAAGTTATAATTTCAAATAAACCATATGCGAAAATGTCAAAAGTTGACATATGGTATGTCATTCTATTCAGAGTGTTATTTTCTATCGAATAAAGTAAAAAAATACCGAGGGGTGCCACTTAAAAATCAAAAGTTGTAGTCATTTCCGGTGAAACAGGTGACCAAAAACAATTGAATATGTCAATCAATCCTAATTTATGTCATATGCTCACATACCAAATCTCGTTTTTTTAACTGTAAAAATAAAAAAGTTGTAGGGGTGAGCCACTTTTGAGACGCACCCGGTATACCAGAAAACCATAATACCAGATCTATTAATATCTAATAATTAAGATATCAATGACAGTTAATAAGAAACGACGCCTCAGTGAAGTCATGGTAGGCTTTGGAAAAAAGTTGCTTTTGACGTAATAGTATAATCGTCAAAGTGTTATTAGATCAACATTAGCTAAAGCTCTAAAAACAAACATGTTTTCCAAAGAGACATAAACATAGTAGAGAATCTTTCTTCACAGACTTGATAAACAAGAGCTCAGTTTATTAAACAAAGGTTTAAAGTTTGCATTGCCCAACTCTGGTAGCGCTTTGGAGGAAATCGTCGTTGGTGTTGAAACTGCTATTCAGCACTTGCCCGAGGCTTCTAAAGTATTTACAAGAGAGGCTTGTAGAAATCAGTTATCAAAAAATATCGTTTCAAGTAAATCATTAAAATCTAACAAGGAGCACAATATTGTCAAGAGTTTGCGTAACAAAGATTGTTTCTACCTAAAAGCTGATAAGGGAAATAAGGTTGTTATATTAGATAAAAAAGACTATTACGATAAGGCTAACAACTTAATCGATAATGGCCCCTACATAAATTTGAAAAAGAATCCTTTGTCTAAGATGGTAGCAGACGTTAAAAAAACTCTAAAAGAATGTAACACCCTTATTGATCTTTCTTTAAAGAGGAAATTGCAAGTATCCAATCCCTCATTACCAAAATTGTATGCTTTGCCGTATTAGCGGTTTTTTTACCGAAGAAAGGCATTTTTAGAAAAGCAATCAAAAGATAAAAAACGCTGCTAAGACTATGAAAATATTGATATAATAATATTTTGATGTTTAAACTATCTATATAAAAGCAACTTTTTTCCAAAGCCTGCCATGAATTCATTGAGGTATCGTTTCTTGTCCACCGTCATTGATATCTTAAATTATTAGATATTAATTTTTGAATAAAATAATATTTTTTATGTTATTTTTTATTAAAATGGCCATAATCAAGAGGGCTAGTGATACTGTGTTAGAAAAATAAGGCAATTAAGGTCTTATATTTTCGTATTTATTATAATTTTGCTAATAACTTTGGTTTGGAAAAAGATGTCTAGATGCGGTTTTCGCTGACTTGTTAAGCTTTTACTACTCTAGCTAAAATTACATATACTATCGCATTTATTTTTTTTTGAAAAAACGCGCAATAATGTTTGTTGGATTGTAAGACAGCGCCCCCTAGCGTCTACATTCGAAAGCTTATTATTATTGTTTATACCGTAGAATATAGAGTAAGAAACGCTCTTTTAAACGAGCTTTCATTTGTTGGATTCTGATCATCCAGTCCGGAGTTATTAACATTTAAATAAAAACAGATCTAACCTTTCTCCACCACTTTATTAGCAGATAGGGAAAATGGTTCTAACAAAAAAGATCCAAAATTTACTGAAGAATTTGAAGCTATTATTTATATTACACCGTATCTAGGCAAAATTTCTTAAAAATTCCATTTGGATATTTTCCATAGAAGTTACGCCCTCTAGCGGCCGTCCTACAAACTTGAAAATAATTTCTAGTAATTTCTCATGGTCTCTTTAGTTATAAATCTTTTTTTCTAGTTTCTACGACTAAAACTTTCCGAGATACAGCCGAGAGCTATTCTTAGTGGGACACCCTGTACATAATAATATTTTTATCAAAGTAATTTCAAATAATCTGTGCGATAAAATCCCTTGGTGTATTCCAGCTTAAAATAGGACTACGAACGATATTACAAATGAACAGGCACCTTTGTATTTACTTATTTCTCTGGGAACCCGACGGAAGAAAAGAAGTCGCGTACCATCGATGAAAAAAGAACACGTCCGATGCATTCTTCGGCCCGATACGGAGCTGATAGGGCGTCGATAAAATCGTGGAATTTTCTACGGATTTTTTGTGTAGCCTGTGCAATCCGATGTTACGAAACTCTCCGCTTAGGTATCAGTTATGTAAGCTAATTTCTTCTGCGAACATACATGGCATAGATGAAGTTCCATATTTTACATTTTTCATATATCAAAAAATTAGTACATTCTTGAGCCGTATAGAATTACACTTTTTAATTTATAATCAACAGTGCTTTAACATTTTAGTAGAATGTAGATTGCAGAATGTACGGGAAGGCGGTTAATCACCGCGGTTTTACAGATCTGGGGCAGGCCCAGGACTTTGACAAAACCCAGTAACTGAGACGGTTTTACAGATGGTATTTCTCCATCTCCGATATATTGTATTTTGTGTTTTACTAAGAGTGAGTCCCAGGTGGGACCCTCCACTGAGGCCGCGAGGGCCTATTGTGGCTCAGTTTCTACAAGCTCTTTAATAGAAAAAGAGCATTAAAGTTCGCCCTCAAGACCCAGCCTTTTAACATAGGCCGTTATGTCCGAGGGTGATATGTCTTCTAGGTCTGATAAGTCTAGCGTGGGTTTGCCAAACACCCCAAACCTGGTCCTGCCCCCAGCGGGGCAGGTACACATAACGTGCTTCATTGTTTCGTCATCTTCCATACGGAGTCGGCATTCGGCGTCTTCCACCAGTCCCATCCTCTGTAGGTGTGATCTCAACCGGCAGTGGTCCGTGTATACTGCAGTAAGCGTACGCGCTCCGTTCCTACTAGCCTTTAGGAGTTCATCTGTTCTACGTTTGGATGGCTCTGCTATGATTGTCATGGCATGTTCCATTCCGGGACTGTCATACCAGTCCCGAAGCGTTACACCCCTAACCCATTCACAGAGCCTGTCTCTTGCGAGATTTTTTGGTACGCTAAGTGTCGGTTCTGGGCCCACGAATGGCGAGCCTGCACCAGTTTTGGCGAGGGAATCAGCACGTTCATTTCCCTCTAGGCCGACATGTCCCGGTATCCATATTAGCGACACTTTGTTTCCATCTCCTAATATATTGAGTAGTTTCTTACAATGAAGAATGTCCCCTTACAATGAAGAATCGTCCTGGACGTACTTTTCGTTGCCTCAAGTGCTTTCAACGCGGCTTGACTATCCGAAAATATGCTTATTGTTTTCCCGGTGTATTGCTGTTCTACCAGCAGTTGCACACAGGTTTCAATCGCATATAGCTCAGCTTGGAAAATAGTGGTGTGTTTTCCAAGACTGTGGTAGATCTCAGTCTTTGGCCTGCTGCAGTAAATTCCTGCGCCAGATCCTTTATCGTTTTTGGATCCGTCCGTGTACCAACACATTTCCGCAAATAATATGCCGTTTCTCGGCTTATCCCATTCGTCCCTATTCGGAAACAGGACGTTGTAGGTGCGCGTCAAGAGTTGGATTTGTGGTATGAGATCCGAGACCATTCCCAGAATCTCATCCGATTGTAGTTCGTCTACTAGTCGGTTTTGTATGAACATGATTGTTCCTTGGCTCTCTCGTGCCATATTTAGAAACCTATATGTAGCCCATCTCTCCGATATAAGTCGTATCAAAATTTGTGGCACGAATGGTTGTCGTCTCAGTGCACTCAGGCGATGAGGTGTATTGGTGTTTCCCAACAGAATCTGCATTCGCCATTGTTGCTTAGCTTCAATCGACTGAGGTGTCCATTGAGGAGACAGTAACCTGTTAAAATCTCGTGACAATCCTAGATGTTCTTACTTAAATCGAGAAAAATCTTTGACCATCCAGGTTACGGATAGAGGCGGGAATTCTAGTTCCTTGGTTCTAGTTCCTCTAGAGTTCCTTCCTTAAACTAGATCTTTAGTTCGCAATAGTTCACGACTAACATTGACATTCCCGTTGCTTGCTAATAGGTCTCGTTGTCAGTCAGAACTATTCACAGTATGATCTGTATAATTTTTATAATGTACGAAATATAACGAGACGTGTAATTGCGTCTGTTAAAAACATATTGGTAAGTTTTATTGCAGAGAAAAAAAAATAAACTCAAATCAGAGTTTAAAAACCTGTATCACAAATCAATTGGAGCAAATAATATGAAATTTTTACGAAAAATTGCATTTTCCGCACTTCAAGTTTGTTATTTTTGTCTAAAAATTCAGAATATCTACTTCTTTTTATAAGATATTTCCTAATTTTAGGGACATATAGTGAAACATTCCATAAAATATAATAAAACCATAAATTCCATAAAGAACAAACTAAAAATCAAAAACAGTATCCACAACAATTTTCTGTGGTAATTACGCCGGCTGTGGCAATAGGCAATGCCGAATCCATCGTCGTCGCCTTGTATTATATCTCGGTAAACCTGTGAACTAGTCTTTTAATTAGTTCCTCTCAGTCCTTTCGGTACGGGACAGATAACATACGGCTGGCACTCTCCATTCCCGCTTAGCATCGGTATACGATCGCGCTGGCCGATCCGTATGTAAACTAGTTCTTTTATTCTAATTCTAATAATTTATTATATTTAGTTCCTCTAGGTCCGGATCCGATAAACACTCTCCACTCCTGCCTAGCATCGGGCTAATATCGCGCTGGCTGATCCGTCGCCGTCGCATATTATTATATATCGGTTACAGTCTCGATCCCGGAATAGGTTCTGGGGAACTAGTTCTTTGAGAAATCGGGAACTAGTTCCTTTCATTCCGGGGTCGGAATAGTTCATTGGAACTAGTTCGTTCACGAACTACACACCTCTAGCCTCTAGTTACGGATGAAGCCTTCCAAGTTCTTGAGTTTCGCTTCGGTTCTGGTTCAATTAGTTTAGTATTCGCTCCTTTTCTAGCTAAATCGTTTACTTTTTCATTACCTTCTATCTCTTGGCGGGTGAGATGGATATTTCTTGTTTCCGATACTTCCTATCTAAGATAAGCTGTACGCATCTTTCGACATCGTAGATTTCTGCCTGTAGATTGCTGAATTAGGTGTCCATTATTTCGGAGTATTTAGTTTTCGTCCAAAATACCTTAATCATCCCTATTCCCGTGTTGGTTTGGGAAACATCAGATTTCCAAGTTATGGTATGGTCTTCTTTAACTGCGGAAAAAACGTTTCTCTCTTCCAATTCTTTGTATTCCTCCATACTACATTGAGGTGTTTCTCAAAATTGTACATTCTTAGTATGACAACATTTTAGGAGCGGGCAGAACGCTTTTTTTGTTACAAATACAAGTATTTTTATTAAAATTTGGTTCTTATGACTAATCAAAAACATCAACGAATAATTTTCTTCGAATAGAACTGTATACGAAATTAAGTTTGTAGCTCATATTCCAGTTAAGTAAATCAAAAATTAATAATTGCTAAATTTTTAATGATTTAATTACATAGAAAAAGAGTGTAAGACCTAGTAAACTTAGAAAGTAGAATCCGCCATGTTATTTTTTCTTTTTACCTAATATATTAACTTTAATTACTTACGTAATAAAAAATATGGGTTAATATTTACGAATTCACCAGAGACATAATAAAAGAACCAATTAAGAAAGTTCAGAAGAAGGCGATCTAATTTTAATTTTAAGAAAAACATCTTGAGAGTGATGCTTTTCTAAAAATTGTCACTTTAATCGCAATAACGCTTTTTAAGTTAATGTAGTTTAATGAGTTGACAGTTTAAGTAGGTATAAGCACACTTTTTTATAATTATAAATGATTTAAGCTTCATTCATCACCTCCAAATTAGTGGTTTCAATTAGCATAGAAGTTTGTTTCTCTAATATCAATGTAAGCACTCACACCGTCAAAATTAGTGGTAGTAATATTCAGTTAAAAAAAAAGTTAATAAACTTTTAACTTTTCCACTAACTATACTTCAAAATTTGCGAGAAATGTCATTTTGGCCTTTGATTATCATCCGTCAACAGAAATTGTGGTTAGAAATCAAAATTTGATTGTTTTTTAAGCTAAATATTAGGCTTTTTCGATGGATACAACTGACGCAAGCTGCTGCTAGAATATTCTATTAATATTAATTGTGTTTTTTAGACATTGTGAATGATCGTAAAAAATCGTATAAAGTGTAATTGAAACCACTAATTTATTCCACTAATTGCGAGGTTCAGAATGAAGCTTTAGGGCATATTAAATCATAACACGAAAGTATGAAATATAGCTATTTCATAAAAAATTGGATGTTTAATAAATAATAATGATGAAATTATTTATTTTTGTTTGTTTGAAACTTGTAGACATTATAGTATATTGGAGAGATTAGTGATGAGATGATGATCAGAATGATGAAGAATATGATGATGATGACCCATATAAATCTATAAAACTAAATCCCTTTGAGTAAAAACATTCCAACAACGCAATCTAAAATCCGTTTAGGAATTTTGCAATCTCAGATCGTTTCTTGACTTGTTCGCGTCGACCCACAAAGACAAGACCTAGAAAAAGCCAAATATTCCACCTTAAGAAACATTGCTCTACGTGTAAACAGGCCTTTATTAATCGTCTTACTTTACAAACACCGTTTGACATCCATTTGCATTGCTAATGACGATTCGAACAATCGGTTCGACGTTTTTTATTCTGTCCAAGGTACGCGCACGTTATTGGACTGGAATTAAATTTGTCGCAAGACAAATTTATGTACGCCCCTGGAAAAAAAATAAGAAAAACAGGGCTTGAGATGTCGGTTGCAGGAAGCAGAGGTTTTTGTAGGACGTCATTGGTATGACTGGGTCGTTGTGTGGCATTGCACGAATATAAATCGTAACAGAATTAAATTATTGATTGGCGGGGTAATCGAGTGTAGTAAGTGGAGTTTTGGTGATAAGTTGATAGCTGACATTGCACGAATGTAAATATAGTTTAAGAGAGTTTCTGATGGAAATTTGACGAATTCAAAACATTGAGTAATATAGTGTTCTGTCAATGTTCTGAAGAAATATAATAAACACTGGGGGCACGAAAAATATTTTCATGTATTTTAAAGTTCTATACCGGGTGCTTCTCACAAGTGGCTCACCTCTATAACTTTTTTATTTTTTTAGATAAAAAAACGAGAATTGGTGTGTTAGTATATGACATAAATTAGGATTGATTGACGTATTCAATTGTTTTTAGTCACTTCCTGTTTCACCGGAAATGACTACAACTTTTGATTTTTAAACGGCACCGTCCGTATTTTTTTACTTTATTCGATAGAAAATTACATTCTGAACAGTCAAATTTTAGTTACGAACTGAAAGTTATAATTTCAAATAAACCATATGCGAAAACGTCAAAAGTTGACATATGATATGTCATTGAATTCAGAGTGTTAGTTGTTATCAAATAAAGTAAAAAATACAGAGGGTGCCATTTAAAAATCAAAAGTTGTAGTCATTTCTGGTGAAACAGGATGTGACCGAAAACAATTGAATACGTCAATCAACTCTAATTTATGTCATATACTAACATACCAAATCTTGTTTTTTAACTAAAAAAATAAAAAAAAGTTCTAGGGGTGAGCCACTTTTGAGACGCACCCGGTATACAGGGTCCGGCAACAGTTCGTCGGGCATCTGTAGCTCCTAGAATAAAAAAAAATGAGACTTTTGTTTAAGTGCAAACCTAAAGTATGTATGAGGATGTATTTTAGGAAAATATTTTTACTTCTATAGGGTGGCTCAAAAAAGTGTGAGTGGATCGGGATGATCTTTTTAAATGTAACACACTGTATATTATTGCATTTTTGGCTTTCTTTCCGATTACTTTACATAATTCTAAGATATGAGTAAATATATTTCGAAAATTTGAAAGCTATTAAGAAATAAATAAAAAATATGTACCGGGTGCGTCTCAAAAGTGGCTCATCCCTATAACTTTTTTATTTTTTCAGATAAAAAAAGGAGATTTGGTATGTTAGTATATGACATAAATTAGGATTGATTGGTGTATTTAATTGTTTTTGGTCACTTCCTGTTTCACCGGAAATGACTACAACTTTTGATTTTTAAATGGCACCCTCGGTATTTTTTTACTTTATTCGATAGAAAATGGCATTCTTAATAGAATGACATATCATATGTCAACTTTTGACATTCTCGCTTAATAAAAAATTGTATTTTAAAATTCAATCTAGAGTGCCATGGCTATGTTAAAAACATTAATTCTTCATCAAGGAGCCTTGGAAAAATAGATATGATGGTCTAATGTTTTTAGTGCCTTGTCCTGGCTAGTTAGAAAATGTTCAAATCGTATTTTTAATCATATCTCAGTTTCCTGGGGGTGCCATTTAAAAATCAAAAGTTGTAGTCATTTCCGGTGAAACCGGAAGTGACCAAAAACAATTGAATACGTCAATCAATCCTAATTTATGTCATATACTAACATACCAAATCTTGTTTTTTTAACTAAAAAAATAAAAAAGTTATAGGTGTGAGCAACTTTTGAGACGCACCCGGTATTTTTCTACCTTCTTTAGAAAAATTATTACAAATACAAGAACTGTCGTGAAATTAAAACTATATTAGGTATTTACTTTAGATGATCTATACTTACTTTGCTTTAAATATCTTCAATTATACAGGGTATATAAAATTCTACGCCAAACTTTCTAAATTATAAAATAATTTTTCTTTGTTTTTTTTTTAGATAGCAATATCTCGGAAATTGTCGAAATATATTTACTCATTTACTCATTATAACATCAAGATCTGAAAGGAAGTCAAATATGCAATAATATACAGGGTGTTCCATTTAAAAAAAAATCATCCCGATCCACTCACACTTTTTTGAGTCACTCTGTAGAAATTAAAATATTTTCCTGAAATACATCCTAGTACATACTTTAGGTCTGCACTTAAAAAAATTCTCAAGTTTTTTATTCTAGGAGCTACAGATGTCCGACGCACTATTGCCGGACCCTTTATTTTGTTATAGGTAGTTCTTTTTTCTTGACATTAGTTCCCATCTTTTTATTATACGACAAAAAAAACAAAATTATTTGGGAAAAGTTTGAAATACCATGTGGAATGGTTTATGGAAAGGTTATGAATAAATATCTTCTGTGGGAGTGTAGTGTATAATTTTATTATACAAATGTCTTTTGCTATTTGAGAAGATAAATTTAACGTTTAGTATGATGGTAAAGCTTCAAAAATCCATAAGTTTCACTAAAGGCCTGGAGGCACTGGAAAATTATTCTGTCTTGGATAATTTGTTGTGATATGATTGTATATTTAATACACAAGCATAACACACCAATAAAATACTCTAGGAGAGGAAATGTAAATGTTATTATAATCTTACATATGATTCTTAATTTCATTCTGAGTTATTTTCCTTGGAAGAAAATCGAAACTCCAACAAATAACTAATCCCCTTTTGTAGGTACTATAAAACGCTTAGTTCAACGCCTACAATAATCAGTTTATCACAAGGCCTATAAGTTAAGGTGTCAAATGTTTCTGAAAAAAAGCTCCTTCAAGAACAAATTTTCATGTAAAACATACAGCTTAGCATTATAAAAAGGAATAAGACCTTAAAATAAATTACGATGACATTTATTGTATTTATTAGGGTATAGTTTTACATTGGGATAAAATACCTGATGGGTTTAAAAAAAGCTGGGAGACGATGATGTTACACCTGTGGTGTTTGCTTACAGTTTCGTTTCGCAAAAATACATAAATAACGCAGAAAATGGGGAAACGCCAGAATACCTCATCACGGAGTGCGACGAGACGACAACCATTCGTGCCATAAACTTTGGTACGACCAGTTTCGGAGATGGAGAACTAACCTCTGTAAAACCGTCTTAGGTACTGGCTTCTGTCAAAGCCCTGAGACTGTATGACAGCTCAAGAAAGAGGGACACAATGGATCTATATCAATGACTAAAGATACAAGGACATGTAACGCCCATATACGGGCTGCAACAGAATTTGTAATGTTACACGCCATTTTTTTGGTTGTAACGAATAAGTCATGAGCTGGTCATCAGCGACAATTTTAGCGATTTTTAACAGTTTGTGTGTAGTGAACTTTGTATAAACTTTATTACAATGGTGATTAGTTCTTCAGCTTTCAATAGCGATAATAAAGGGCCAGGAGTTTTCCATAGGTAAATAAACAGTCCCCTCCACCTTTTTAGAGTTTTCTTAATTTTCTTATTGAATTCGATACTTATTTTTCTGATATTAGATGTACTTGATATGGGCTAAACGTCGATACTAGTTTTGTACCTTTTTTTAACATTTTAATACGTTTTTTTCGTAATTAAGTAATATAATACTACAGCAGGACTACCATGGACTGACTGTGTCTCGAATGAACTAGTTCTAAACCAAATGAACAAGGACCGAGAACTCCTTGACATAATAAAAAAAGAGGAAAGCTGCCTATTTGGGCCATATCATGAGACATAGCAAGTATGAATTCCTTCAGCTCATCATCGAGGGTAAAATTGAGGGAAAGCGCGGACCCGGACGACAGCAATGCTCCTGGCTGAAGAACATCAGAGATTGGACAGGCCTGGACTCACATACTTTGCTGAGAAGAGCGAAAAATAGAGAGTAATTTGCCATGGTTGTTGCCGATCTTCACTGAATGGAGAAGGCACTTTAAGAAGGCACTTCAAGAAGAAGAAGAAGAATACTACAGCATACACCATAGGCGTAGTCAAAACATTTGTCAAAAATATAAATATCTCTTCAAGCAGCTAAGTTAAGATAAATATGTGCCACGGCACATATTTATCTTAACTTAGCTGCTGATGTTAAACTGATATTAGCTGATGTTAAACGTTTGGTGGTATGGTAACAATTTAGTCTCGGGTGTTATTATCCTTGTATTCTTTAGTCATTACAGCAAGAATAATGGCAGGAAATAGATGTGTTAGTGCACTACAGAAAATTATTAAGAGTAAGTATCTCTAGAAGTTTAAAAATCAGAATGTACCAAACAATGATAAGACCAATAGTGCTGTATGCATGTCAAACGTGGACGTTCAATGCAACAGAAAGTTTGAGGCTAGAGATTTTGGGAAAGAAATACTGACGAAGATTTTTGGAGGAAAGAAGATAGACAACATATGGACCAGAAGAACAAATGAATAATAAAAGAAACTATATTGGGCACCGAGTATAACGGGAGTAGGAAGAGCACACAGACTGAGATGGCTGGCACACATTGAAAGAATGGCTGAAGCAAAAATTCCTAGTATGATAATGAAACGTGAAATAGGTGGAAAGAGAAGGAGGGGTAGACTGAGAACCAGGTGGAAAAAGGATGTTGAAGAGGACTTCAGAAGGTGTTTATAAGTGTGGATGGGTGGAGAATAAAGGCAGACAGAAACAAATGGAGAAAGATAAGAGCTTTTAGAGCTGTTAATTATTATAGTATATGTTCTTTAGTCATATAATCAACAATATATATATTAATTGAAATAAAAATGTCCACAGATAGGGCAATAACCAAAAAACTCGAATTTTTCTTACAATACAATAGACTATGAGGTCTTTATCGAAATAGGCTATAAATATAATTTTTTCCAAAAAAAAGTAAGCTGTCAATATGATATAAAAATGTATGATACTTTTTTTGTGTTTGTTTCCCCAAAAACATGAAAATGTAAGAGGCAACTATAGGAAGAGGGGTGATATGGTCGAGAAGTTGTGTCTAAAGACATGTCGGCCCGGCTTCCGGAATCCCATTGTTTTTTCGGTGTCCGTCTCGGTTGACGGTCCCGGTGAATCACCCACATGGGACACGAGACGTCTGGTGGAACGGCGTGGACTGCGGCCGACATTATGGGAATTTTTCTCACCATTATACCGTGTCGAGACTCTTTTTACAGGATGTTCGTAAATGGGTGCTCTTTGTCGGATGAAATCAAAACTGAAAGTGATCGTGGTTTAGTTTTTTCTTCTAGAGGCTTTTTAGTACAATCTAATAAAAATAAATGTATTGCTCATGCATCTGTAGATGTTAGTAATGTATGACAATTGCTTCTTTGAATTTAAAGAACATAACATACGTAAACATTAAAAACAAATTAAAAATAATCATACAGAAAGTTTGAAGCACTTTGATTTTACCCTTTTAGTCAAAGGTTTTACCTCATTAAATAATTATTATCAGGTAGTATTTTTTTTTGTTAATTTTGAAGTTTAACTTGATATAATGTCATTTTAACAGAACATCAACGGTTTTTGTAGACGTATCTGTATATAAAAAAAAACAGTGTTCTCGAATAGTTGAATTTAGATATTTTAAATAGTTTTTTTCTTTGTTCTTTCTATTTTTTTGCTTCCGACGACGGAAAGAGATATACTTTCTGAAACGTTAAGCATTTTTTTGTCCGTTAGAGGCAAATTTGTTTACTAGTAAGCCACTGCTGACAATTAGTCTTCGTTGGATTAAGCAGCAGTGCTAAAAATAACTATTTTATTTTGTAGATTTTCATATAGTGGCGAAATACCTATAGGACTTTTTTGGAGAGTACCTAGACTACTATTACAAAAACAATAAACATTGTTTCTTTGGTTTACTAATTACCAAAATTGTTGTAAATCGTTACTGTTTTTTTTTTCAAAAGCGAATATCTCTAAAAAAGATCTTGAGTTGAATAAAAAACAAATTATTGCAAAAGGTCCTACTCTAGCAGTGATGGTTTAAAGTCTGTAACGTAGTAACACTAGTCGAACACTCCACTGACTGGACCATCACCGTTCTGCTTCCCAAGTTGAAACCAATTTAAAGCGGAACTCAAGAACCCAAGAACGGTGAACTAATAGGATTGCTCATCCTCATAAGACGTACGTTCGCCTCTTCCCGCGCTTCAGCTGACAGTTGCGACGTCATTGTAGCCCTTGTCAAAGCCTTCGTGGCCTTGTCATGATAGTGTGTATTATTAGTTGCCTATGGTAAACTTATAAAAAAAGTATAAAAATAACAGCTGAGAAATTGATTAATCACGATCCTGCTTAAAGCGCATGACGTAAAAAGCTGATTTTTGGAAAACGGATTGACTTTAGGGTGTAGAGGTTCGATAAGAAGGGATTTTTCGAAACTCGAATTTAAGGGGGTGAAACCAACCCTCAAATATTAGAATATTTTTATTTAAAAACCGATGAGTTTTTCGGAAAATCTCTTTAAAACGTATATTTTATTTTGTTGTTTTACATATTTTAAGATTTTTAAAAATTTATACAGGGTGTTTCATAAAATATGACCATTGAGTAATCACGATTTCTGCTTAAACTGCTTGACGTTTAAAGCTGACGATTTTGGCAAACGGATTGACTGTGTGGGGTGTAGAGATTTGATAAGGAGGGGTTTCTCGATTCCAAGAGGGTGAAATGCCCTCAAATATTACAATATTTGTTATTTAAAATACGGTGAGTCTTTCGGGAAAACGCTTGGACACGCATAATTTATTTTGTTTTTTTACATATTTTGATTTTTTTTAAAAAATCATACAGGGTGTTCCATTTATATTACTACTTATTTTAAAAAAAGCTGTAAATATTTAATAGCAATCAAAATACGGATTGCGCTGGTTTCACTCTTTTTGGTGGGGTTAGATTGATTATTTGGTGGAGTTAGTTGCGTTGGTTAAGTTGGTTATTTGGTGGTATTGATTGCATTGGATAGGTTTGCTATTTAGTGGGGTTGGTTTGGTTTTTACTAATTTACATTTGTTTAGCGTTGGTTAGTCTCTGGGGTAAGTTGACATTTTTATTTTCGAGCCGGCATCTGTAAGCCTGAATTGTGGAACCCGGCACCGGCAGCGGAGTCACTTCCCTATATATACTTCCGATTACAGGGTGGTCTGGTCACAATTTCTTTCTTCATAGTCTAAATACATTTGTAAAACATAAATAAGGGATAAAATTTGTTGACACACCCGGACCTCCGTTTTCCGTTTATTATAGGCGCTCTGTGCTCTCAGCTCCATTGGAACGAACTATAATTATTATAATTATCCCTAAATTTCATCTCCCAAAAAAGGGCAAAAGTCGGTACAAACATTCCGTAAAAATTGGTTCTGGGAGTTTAATATTTTGCACAAAGGTAAATTCATCCCCTAGAGAGGTGAAATTAGTGGTGGAAATTTATATTTAAATTTGTAAAAATCTCGTCCTAAGAATATACAATAATTTTGTTATTAATAATTTCAAAAGGTTTCTTAAGTAACGCAATGACTATATGAGGGGCGACTATGAAAATTCATCCCCGAGGAGGGTAAAATTAGGGCTGAACAATTATAAAGCAAAACATAAAATAAAAACCTGTTCATTCAAAACATTACACAATAAAGGTTTCTCTAGGGATTCAATAAAAAAATTCATCCCTTAAAATAAGGGAAAATGATTGTAAATATTCGTTAATATTTGGTATAGAAGTATGATATTTCGGTGTGGCATACTTACGAAGCGTTTTCTCGAAACTCATTTCCTAAAGGGGTAAAATTAAGGGCAAAATTTTATGAAAATTCGTTACTACTATGTGGTTTAGAAGTACATAATATTTATGAATTAAAATTTGGCCAAATATGCTTAAGTATAATTGGGAAGCAATAGTATAGAGTAGAAGAAACGATTTTTGAAAATTCCTCATCTCGGGGTTGATATAGGGGTGAAAGTTGGCATGAAAATTTATTACTACCTGGCATAGAAGTATAATATTTTTACAAAGTTTATGTAGTTAATAAGTCGATTATTTGATCGAACTGTATGTCTATTTAAATTCGCTTTTTTCATATTAGAAAATCTAGGTATTTTCGGAAAAAAACACTCACAGTTTTTGATATAATTTAGTCCTAGAAAATCTAAAAAATGTATCTTCTTCAGTTTTTAATGAAATGTTTTCTCATCCATTGAAAGCACATTTTTTTAAAAGTATTTTAAATAAAATCAAAACAAGAAACTTAAACTGAATAGCTGAATTAACTAAAACAATACTAAGAACACCGTGAACTAACTAAATGTAAACCAACAAAACCCAACAGAAAACTAAAATCGGAAACAGCTAATAATAATGATGTATGTAATATCCATGTGAAACAACTGAAGAAACTGACTTAAAAATAGGGATGTGCCAAAATAACCGGTTATTTCGATAACCGGTTTTTTTTCAGTTAGTAACCGGTTATTAACCGGTTAATTTCTACGTCAGTTTAACCTAATAACCTTCAGTTTTGGTCAATAACCGAGGTCGGTTATTTTCATTTTAGCTAAGTTCGGTATTTTTATCTTACATATTTCACAACAGTTTTTCTTTTATTTATCGAGATTTGTCGGAGCCATAGACAAAGAGTCGAAGCATAATACTGAACACTTCTACTCTACTACCCCAGCTACTTCTTCAAATATGAAATGTCAATAATCTGTGGTCAATAATGTCATCATAATATCATATAATGTCATGTCAAAGTCAAACTGGCATCCTTCGTTAACCTTAAAAAAATAAAAAAAAATAAAACTCGTTCTCTTCTCGTTTTTGCTTTATATTTCATATTATTTTGCAGTATTTAGTGATAGTGCTTTTTATTTAAAATTAAATACCATGGCAGACAGCTCAGAACAACACCTAGAAGGCACTTCTGGCACTTCCACTTGAAAAAAAGAACTTTGACTTTGGACCTTTTTCCAGAAAAGGTAACGGCATTTAAAAGTGCATTTTGTGTAATAAAACTTATAAGACTGGTGGAGGCACAACAAATTTAAAGAATCATTTAAAACTTAAGCATCCATAAGTAGTGTTTTTCCTTCACTTTTTGGTGTGTTTGAGTTTGTATTGGTTTTAATAAATTAATTACAAATATTACAATTAATTGTATCTTTTATTTTTACACGGATTACGAATCTAATTATAGATAAAATAACCGGTTATTAAGATAACCGGTTATTTTAATATACATTAACTGGATCAGGTTAAATTATTATGTAAATTAACCGGTTAACCGATAACCGGTTATTTTACAATAACCTCCCATCCCTACTTAAAAATCCTCTGAAAACCTTCAATATTCCCATCTTAGATTCCCATATTCTTTTTCTAGGACACTGTTGCCAATTCTACTTACCAATTTGTATAAACTATATCGGTATCACGGCACATGCAAACAATATGGTGTATCTGTATCATAAAAGTACCTATTTGCTATATAAAAGATCAGCTGCTAAATTTTAAATCAATTTAAAATATCAAATAAAATGATAGTAGTGCATAAAACTATTAACAAGCAGGATATAAAAATAATTAAAGATAATTTAAGCTGGCTAATAGTAGATAGACTTTAGAAAAATATTTGAAATTAACAGCTGGAAGTACAGCTAAATACAAACGGCAAGCTGACAACAAAGATCCTATTCTTTAAGAATTTTATATTTCTGATATTTTATATCATTTTTAATTTTAAAGATATCGTCATTTTCTTTATACATATGTATTGATCTTTAACCCATTGTTAAAGTTTGTAAATCTTCATACTTTACAAATAAATATTAGCTGATATTTCCTAACATCATGTAATTATAGTTATTTATTGTTATCCAGGAGAAAGCGCTAATACAAGTACATATAACATTTAATTCTCACATAAAAAAAGTTCAAGCTGGCAATCTCGCTTTGACTTTATAATCGTGCGGCGGCTGCGACGGCCAGACGAGACGGCGCGGTGTATCAAAGGCAAGGTTAAAGGCGAGAAAGAAACGAAAGAAATGGAAGCTTAGGAAGGGGGGGAGTGCGGGAACGATTTGAAGTGACCACGGCTGTTTGTTTGGCCGAATATTTTGCCTTCATCGACGGTATCGCCGCTCTGTCGTCGCACTCCCGAACATAGGTCTTTTTGAACACAAAATTTCCCATAAGGTGTCGCATCTGTTTAAGTTAGTTTGTGGCGGAACTCAAGAACCCAAGAACGGTAAACTAATAGGATTGCTCATCCTCAGAAGATGTACGTTCGCCTCTTCCCGCGCTTCAGCTGACAGTTGCGACGTCATTGTAGCCCTTGTCAAAGCCTTCGTGGCCTTGTCATGATAGTGTGTATTATTAGTTGCCTATGGTAAACTTATAAAAAAAGTATAGAAATAACAGCTGAGAAATTTTGAGTTAATTATTTTGTCAATTTTAAATGCGAAAAAGATGTCTTTAAAGTTTTTAGAGCTATAGAGTGTATAAATACGTTCATTTTGTGTTGTGGATTGTGACAAAGTGCCCACGATTTTATTTATTAATTATTTTAAAGGAAAATATGGAAGTACTCTAAAAAGAATGCTTGTAAAAGGTGATGCTGGGATCTGCTGTTCTTAAAAATGCATTATCCGAGTATTTAATACGATTTATACAGTTAATTTTCTTTACTGCATATATAAGGTGCTTAAATAAATAAACTAAATAATGAACGTTTTGCATTCGGTAACCAATAATGCACGTGTGTGTATTATTGGTTGCAGGATAAGGACTAATAACCATGACAAGGGCTACAATGACGTCACAAAGCGAGTAGTTTTTGCATACACCTGGCGGACACTTTTGGCTGAATGAGCAGTCCTATTAGGTTAACTGTTCTTGTCAAGAACCTACAAGATTCTGGAATGAGAATCCTTGAACGGTCTAAGACACTTAAAGAAAGTTCTCAGGATTTACCTTTATAATTTTTATTATATACAGGGTGGTCCGAACTGTATTCCGGAAACTTCGGCAGCATATTGTATGTCCTAAAATGCTTAGTTTCGGAGATACAGAGTGTAGAAGTTTCAATTTTATTTCAATTTTTTCCAAATAGTTTCTTATAGTGTATTTCTTATAGTTCCAAGTAACGTCAATATTTGGATGAAAATTGGTGTGTGGGAGTTTTTTGACATGAGAAATTTGATTTTGATGTCAATATGATTCTTACTTGTAGAGGGCTCCACCTACATATTTTTTAACTGGTTTGAAGAGTTATAACTTTTCGTCCGTACCTGTATAAAACTATTAATTAAAAAAATATACATTTGCGACGTGTTTTATGTAAAAAAGGTATCTTGGTAAAAATCGCTACGAATAATATGGCTCTCGAGATATTTGGAATCGGAATTATCAATACCTGTCATCAATGACATAAATTAAACATGTTGACTAAATAGTTATTAGGCTGAAATCATAAATTTGAAATGTTTTTGAGCCAAAGGTTCAACAGAAACTGTTTTGTCATCACTTGTTCGAAGTAAAATTTAAAATTAATTATAAAAAATAAAAAGTTCCCAAATTTATCATTTCAGTCAAATAACTATCTACTCAACAGGTTTATTTTTAGTCAATAATGACATGTATTGACTATTTCCGTTATAAATATCTTGAGAACGGTTGCTCGTTGCGATTTTTACAAAGATATATTTTTTACGTAAAAAATCACGGAAATGTATATTTTTTCAATTAGCAGTTTTATACAGGTAGGGACGAAAAGTTATTACCCTTTGTTGAAGATTGAACTTTTTCTTTGTTGATAGTATTACTCAGAGGTATTACTATTGCAATTAAAAACTTGTATTAAAACAGCGGACGTATTACTGACAACTTTATTGTTCCGCCATCTTCTTTCGTCTTTTTTGACAGACAGACTCTTAAGGTCGTCCCACACGTACAATAACTAAAGGCAACTTTACATATAAAAATAGGAAAACAGGAAACAATAAAAACACTGAATGACTATTAAACACCCTTCAAAACAGTTAAAACACATGTAGGTGGCGCCCCCTGCAAATACGAGTCATATTGACATGAAAATCGAATTTCTCATGCCAAAAAACTCCCAGAAACCAATTTTAATCCAAATATTGACGCTACTTCAGAAATTATTTGGAAAAAATCGAAATAAAATTGAAACTTCTACACCCTGTATCTTCGAAACTAAGCATTTTAGGACATAGATTTAGACGATCTTTTTTACTTATTTTTATGTGCAGAATATGCTGCCGAAGTTTCCGAATTACAGTTCTGACCACCCTGTATATATATATTTTTTTACCGAGAAAAATCAAAAATTTTCCTTGATTTAAGTTAGAACAATCTTCGATTTTTAATAGGACACTGTCTCCTCAATGCACACCTCAATAGAATGAAGCTAAGAAACAACGGCAAATGCAAATTCTGTGAGGAAAATGGGGAAACACCAGAACAACTCATCACTGAGTGTGCCGAGACGACAACCATTCGTGCTACTGATATCGGAGATGAAGAACTAACCTCTGTAAAACCGTCTCAGATACTCGTTTTTGTCAAAGCCGTCTGAGACTGTATGATGAATTATAACTTAAGAAAGGGAGATACAATAGATCTACAAGGCCCAAGTAGCATCTATCTGACTTCGAACTAAATCTGACCTGAAGCGACGTCAGACTTGTGCAAATTTAGGTCGGGTGCTGGTGAAACGACCTGTGACGTCGCTTTCCTATTAAAAGCGACGTCTTTGGATCCGAGTCGGTAAATCCAACGATCTGTCGACGTACAAAATAACAACGTACCATTTTTATTAATTTCCCAACGTCGTTCCCACGTTGGCTTGCACGACGTACATATACTTGAACTAGCCCGACGTCTACCCGTTGTCCGAATAGGATACGTCTCACTGATAATCTCTAAAGTAACGTCCAATTATATTTTGTTGTATTTTATGTTCATATTTATAATCTAATTTACGTATCTCTATTTACGTCCGTAAATACAACCCATTAAGTAGCATTTGCGACCTAATAAACATCATGAACATAACCTAATAAAAAGTTTTTGTAAACAAACTTATGCCTAAAAAAACACTAAAAAGGCATTTAGACATTCATCTACATTTTACAGAAAGAGGTCGAGGCTTTTGCAAAATAATAATAGTAGTAGTGATGTCTTGCCTCCACTCATAAATGCTTTTTATCCGGAAGAGATGCTGCATTACACTGGTGCATCTTAATTTTATTTTTTAGCTTAGGAAACCAGCAAACCCCATCCTCCTCCCACATGTGAGGTACTGGTTCCAATTCTTTTAAATTTTGTATATACTATCTTAAAAAAGTGGCTGCCCATTGTTTTAAAGAGAAAACAAAAACTAAAATATAGTTGCACAAATCCACAAATCACTGATACGCAAAGTGAGGTTACGTGGCGTACGTTGGAATTATATACGTCATAATACGATTGCCGGTCGTCCGGTTTGATGACTTCGGTCGTGTGAGACGACTAATGTTGGAGACCCGGTCGAAATTGGTATATTGGTAGTTAATATTAAGTCGGACACAGAAATCCGCCATTCTTAACACGTATCCGATTGTCAGCCATTTTAAAATCGTTTTTTGTTTTTAAAATTTATATTCACATTTCGATTTCTAGTAGAATAATATTGATAAGGTTGAGTTTGGGGAACCACAGTACAGTTTTATGATTAAACCAGCTAGAAAATTAAAAAAATATTTTGCGAGTAACTTTTTTATAGATATTTTATTTCATAAATCTACCTAATTTTGAAGGCGCTCGTTGTTTTCCGGAGTATTTTAATCAGATATATCAAAAAGTGACTTCCGTTGACAAAACTGATGTCTGGATTAATGATTCAGAATTATTATAATATGAAATTATATAGGCACTTATAGTTATATTCGAGGAGTGATTATGAATCCATTTGTAATTAGGTAGTTTGACTAGGTTTTTATCTATTCTTGGTAGCGAATATGAAACCAAACGTAACGTAAGTGCTTAGCGACGAATTTTAAGTGACTAAAATCCAACGTAATATGACGTGTTGGTAATTGGTAGAATTACATTCCCTATTAGGTCAGATACCGACGTCGAGGCGACCCGAATCTGTATTCCCCATTTAGGTGCAAATAAGGGTCGTCAGGCGGTCGAACCGACGTTGGTACCCGACGTCGGGTTTATTGAACGCGACGTATACCCGACGTTAGATAACGTCCAAATTCTACGTGGGGGGGTCGCGGTGATTAAACTACTCCCTTCCATACAATTTTCATATCTACATCTACACACAGACTAGACAGATGGGCTTGTTAGAAATAACATTTTATCTGACTAGCATATTAGTTTGTGAGTGCCATTAAACCATTACTCCCATTAAAGTAGAGAAAACGTAACTTGCTCGCTTTGTTCTACAAATCAAATAACTGGAGCCCGTTAGTTCTGCTATCGTCGTCACCAATAACGCTAATAACTATTTTTGTCGTTTTGTATTTATTGCGGGCTCGCGCTCCGCTTGCCGCCGTGCATTTTTGCCATGATCTGCCAGCGTTCTTTCACTCGTTTTTCACCCGACCATCGGTTCGTAACACTTAACACAAGTAAAAATTTGTCGAGAAGTCGACCGTTCCCATTTAAAAGTAGCACTCAGCACACTTGTTGCATAAATAAACGGTTTCGTCGTTTTGCGCGAGTACGTCAAGTGCTGTGACGATCGTTATATTTGTAGTTTTTGAAGGTTTTGCAAATGAAGGCGCATGTTATAGTTATTTAATTACATATCAAGGGAATTATAAGGAATTATATATTTTATTTCTTACTGAATTTAGTATATTTTGTTCTATTTTAAAACGACACAAATGTTGCATTTGTTAATCTTCCAGTATATTTTTATTAACGCTTCTGGTAGGAACTTTGTTGTCAGGTTACTATTGCTTGTTGCAATGACATTCTCCCTATAATTTTACATATAAAATCATAAACTTGGAAAATTTATTATTCTTGAACCTTGTAATTAAATATTCTGTTTTTTTTTTATTTTCTTGGGATTTAGGTTCGGGAAAACTCTGATTAAGTTTTCATTTGGGTTTTCATATTTTTATTTCATTTTTAAAGGAAATAACCAAACGTTTCGGCCAACATTACAGCCTTCATCAGTGTAGCTAGTGTCTATAACAAAATGCCAATTTCAAATTAACTTATCACAAAAATCTATTAATTTTTTTTTTTACACATTATTTATACAAAATCACGAATACATAGTTAAAATTAAGAGTCAAGTAGTTAATGTATAAAAAACCTTAAGTAGCTAAGTGTGACAAAATTTATGTAATAAACACAATAATTATTTACAAAAATTTTTATTTTTTTTTTCATACTTATTTACCCGCTATTGAAAGTTAAAAATAAAATCTTACAACACTCACCAAAATCAAAAAAACAGTGCCGAACATAATCCAAAAATTACATAGAACAAATTCACAAACACACACAGCATAATGTTTACTATAATTAATAAAACTAATATCAACTTGTCAGAGGATGGCTACATATTTTTTTTTTAAATGATTATTCGTAAGACCAAAACGATCCACGTATGTATATTGACTACGGCTGAAATCGCACTAAACCTAATTTATATTTCATTGGCCAATAAACTGTAAAAACACTATTCTTTTTATGGTTTCCAAAATATTACTTCTTATATATACATGATTTTTTTTTATATAAAACAGGGAGAAAACAATAAACAAATTAATTTACAAACTAAAATACACTTGATTCAAGTTTTTTATGTCAGTTCTATCATTCATAGATTCAGGTTCTTTTTTAATATAGATCATTTCCAAAAATTCTCTTTTATGCTTGTTGTATTCAGTGGCTAAAATTTTGGTCTCCTGATAATTCATTTTGTGATTTGTCGTGCTTTCATGTTTAGTCAGAGCAGTTTTATTTTTTTTGTCATACTTATGACCTTTTAACCGGTTTTCTAAATATTGTGCTGTTTGACCAATGTAGACGTTTGGGCAGTCTTGACAGGGAATTTGGTATACTATATGAGTTTTTTTATTAGTAGGTATTTTACTCTTTAGGCGACTAAAATGCTTTTTTAACGTGTTATATCCCTTGTGACATACGGAAATATTGCTTTTTTTGAGTAAATTTTGGAATCCCTCAGACACTGTTCTTATATAGGGGAGTGGTAGATATCCGTTGTCTTTTTTGTTTTTATTGCTACTAATATTTGAGTTTATTTGTTGTTGATTTTCTAATAGTTTTTTTTCCTAGATTTTATGATACCATTTATTAATTTTTCCGGATAGCTATTCTTCATTAAAACTTCTTTGATTTTTTTTAAGGCATTTAATCTGTATGGAGGATCACTAAGGATTAAAGCTCGGTCTGTCAAGCCAATAACCACAGATTTTTTTTGGGATATGTGATGTTGAGAGTGGAAATTTAAGTATCTGCCGGACCATGTATTTTTTGTATACCATTCTGTTAAAACTTTATTATCACTGTGATGTAATGTCATATCGAGAAAGTTGATTTTGTTATCTGTCTCTTTCTCGATAGTGAATTGTAGTTTATGGTTATAACTATTGAAGGACGTTAGTATAGAGTTGCATTTATCATTTGGTACTGCAGTAATAACGTCATCAACATACCGATAATAAAACGGAATAGAAAAATTAAGATTTGGTATTATTGAGTCTTCTAGATCTTCTAGAACCATTTGTGCAATAACGCTTGAGATTGGCGAGCCCATTGCACACCCTTCGATTTGTTTGTACACTTGTTGTTCGTACATAAAATAAGTGGAGGTAAGACATAATTCTACTGCTTGTTTAAAATCTTGTATAGGAATATCTGTAAATTCTTCAATTTCATTCCATCTTTTTTCGACAATATCTAGTGCCAATTTAATTGGTATATTTGTGTAGAGAGAAACGACGTCTAAAGATATTAATGTATAATTGCTCGGAAGTTGTACATCTTTAATTTTGTTTTTGAAATCCCATGAGTCTTTAATATATGAATTTGTAGTACCAGTTACTTTTTGAAGGATATCTTTTAAAAACTTTTCAAAAAAAAAAAAAAATTAACAGATTTTTGTGATAAGTTAATTTGAAATTGGCATTTTGTTATAGACACTAGCTACACTGATGAAGGCTGTAATGTTGGCCGAAACGTTTGGTTATTTCCTTTAAAAATGAAATAAAAATATGAAAACCCAAATGAAAACTTAATCAGAGTTTTCCCGAACCTAAATCCCAAGAAAATTAAAAAAAAAAATCATAAAATGACAGCGGTCTTCATTTTATAGCCGTCGCTGACGCCGTTGTTTAGATCGTATGGTATTAAATTACCTCTTTGTTGGGTACCTAGGTCGACTCAGCCTTAAATGAGTACTTGGGATTCACAATCCTGAGGTAATAATAGGCGGCTGAAGCGTAATGCTAGCCACATTACCTTCCTATCAAGAACCTAGTAGCTCATAACATGTAAAGTATGGCAAGAAAGATTACAAGGATACTCTTCTAAAGTGGTTTGAAGGGACTGGCAGCGATAATAGCAAAATAGTGACAAAGAATCCGAATGTGGGGAAAATTTTGCCATAGAGAGCGATCATAATTCTGAATTCGAATTAGAAGGTAAAAAACGGTTTTTAACTAATGTCTAATGGTATGTAGCTGTATATGTTTTGATATAGATGATGAAAATATGGATGTGAACGATCAGTAAACTAATATCGAAGAAAGTGAAGAGAACAATTTGTTTGGAATGCGCAAAAAAGTGTGTAGGGAACAAGCCCATCTTTAGGCATTGTCATTTTTTTATTCTTTATATTTTCTTTTGCTTTTTTTGTGCTTAATCGATAGGTTTTTATATGCTAAATATAATAATCAATATATTTTTTCATTTTCCTTTCGCTTTTTTTTCTATCTCGATGAGAAACAAAGATATGTCAAAAATCCAAAATTAGTACTTTTATTTCAAAAATATAAAACATGTTCGCATAATATAAGCATTAGATCATTTTTTCCTGTAGTTTTAATGCTAATGATTCACTCCACTTACAAAAAATCTGTTAGACACGAACAAAATATGATTTTTTTTTAATGCGTCTCTCAGACGGTCTGTTAGTATAGGAGCGACTATTTCACATGTTAGTACTTAAGGGTTAAGCGGCCCTCACACGATCAATAATATTGTCAACGTTTTTTATTGTCAATATTTTATCAATATTTGAAAGTTGGCCTGACGCGGTCAATACATATATCAATATTAAGTTTTGTGCAGATATTATGTGAATCTATGCCAAAAATTAAAGATAAAAAGCGTTTCATTTTGGCAGTGAGTGTCAGCCAGTGAGAAAAATAGAGGAAAAAATTTAAGAAAATACGTTATATAAAAAATGGATATCTAAAAAGAAAAGTTCGGCCAACTAAATCTTCTAGAGTACGTTAAGAAACGGGAGCCTGATGATTGCGATCTAAAACTGGTGAAAACAACGACGGCGATGTTTCGTCTTCCGCCATGGTTACGAATACACTATGTTCTAATGTTATTCCAATTCTTTTTTATCACAGGGATTTATTTAATACTTACACCGTTTTCATACTATAAATTATTATTTCCTTAGATGGAACACAGCTCCCACATTTTTATTATTTATAAGATTTTTTTTCATAAACGTGGGACTAAGAACATCATCATTTAGTACAATGAGAGTAGTCATCATTTGTATCAAATAAACCTAGTTTGAATAAATTGCCTACAATAAAAGAGAAGTTTTGCATTTTTGTCCTCTAGAGCCATATGTTCGAAGCACTGTGCGATCCCTCGAAATTATTAGGATTTTTTTAATTATGTATCTATTGGAACCAAACTCGGCACCTGGATAGAGCCCGAATGGAGAGGTACATACATATTTTTTTACTCGTAATTGCATGTGAGCGCCTAGCCCAAAAGAGATAATGGTAAATGAACCTTTAAATTTAAGAAATAATGAAAAAGAAACACATGCCTCACATTTATCAGATGATGATACGAGAAACGTGTGATGTACAATGACCGTACCAAATGATCGAAATAAAAAAAAAGAGCTGGACCAATTTTCAAAGTTCATTGTACAAGTTGCGCGTGTTCGTTGAAAACAGTTAGGTAATTTCTCGACAAAGGTTACTGTTTGTTGTCGACTTGCAAAATTAGATCGGCGAGCGAGAGTCATCGGTGTTTGTTTATGGCAGATGGAGAAAAGGTCAGTCTTGCTTCGGAGAACAAGCCATTTCATGCTTGATTCTTTTCGTTTTGAGATACTCTGTCTTTCTCAATCTTTTATTATAAGCTTTTATTTAACTTGCTTTGTATGTATGTATGTTTGTTCGGGGCAAATCTTGTAAGCTAAATTAGAACCACTTCCTTTCATTGTAGGAAATTGAAATTTGGCATGTAGGTTCAGTTCCGATGACAATACATTTTTTTGCAAGGCATGACCCGAATTTTTTGACAGCTATCAAAATGGCGGCATTTTTGAGGTTTTTGATTTTTTAAATTCTATTTATGAATTAGGCCAGTAAGCGAGGATAAAAATAGGGTATTACCAGGGGCGGATCGTGAATTTGTGGGATCGTGTTGATCTGGTGTAGAATCCATCACAGTTGAATAATATTTTGTGTCTTTGTGTGTTTTTAATAAGTACGATACTCGGTACGAAATTATCGGTTTTGGTCGCAGCTCCCGTTGTTCAATGTGTTCACGAATGAATGGATCGAACTCTGCCAATAGCTCCAGACCCTCCATAAAATTACCATTATGTGGAGAACCAAATACTTCCTCGGAACCTCTAAATGCTAAGCCTCTTATACTCAAAAATTTTACAACTACAATTACCCGTTTTAGGACATTGTGATAATATTCTGTTTCTTTTCTTAATTACGCAAAGCTAGATCGATTGTCATATGTCTCCTGAAAACGGACTTATTTTCTTTTCGTATCAACCACACTAACATGGATTTCTTATGTTCATTAGAATTTTCGTCGGTTTCTAAACAAGTTTCTATGTGTTTCCAATCAGAAATTCCGGTCGTGTATTGAGAATAAGTTTTAAAAAAAAGTTTCCAAGGCAAACAAAAAACAGCGTCAACGCTGGTTGAATATATTAGCCAAGATCTTTCCAGTGATTGACCATTTTTCATTTTTTTAGTGAAATGGCTATTTGAAAATGCTCTGTTTTGTTCCTTGTATTTCTTTTTAGAAGCTGAATATATATTTTTTGAATTTTTATTTTGAAAGTCAGTCATTTCATGTGAGAGGATGTCATTAATAAAATCATTATTTAGCAATTCTGGCCACAAGCCCACGTCAACATATTTCTCAAACTCAAAATTAATATTGTCTAAATTTCTTTCCGTCTCGGTGTTACCATCCTGTCGCTGAACACCAATATCGATTGCCGGTTGATCAGAGGGTTGCTGGTAGTCAAGACTTTGCACATTTTCATCATTTGTCTTTTTTTCTTGGTGTTGCGATTTGCTACTCCCTTTAGATAGATTCTCTTCAGATAAGATCCCTCCCTTGTCGCTTGTTGATGGATTTTCAGCGATTTCGTCGTTAGTTTTTATGTTTTGATTGGAAAAAAGTCCCAATTTTTGCACATTTTTTACTTTCTTTTTTTCGATCTAGCTGTAATTTGCGTTTCTCAGCTCCACTTTTATACTTTCGACCAGACATTATTGTAAATTAAGACTTTGATTTTTTTCTGATAAATAAACAGTGAACGAGATAATCGTTGCATTTGAATACGTGAATACTTTGTAATGAGTGCAGTAATTAAAAATTATGGTATTTTTTTTTAATTTTAGATTTTTTTTTAAATTCAAATTATCGCCTATTGTTTTCAGTGGGGTCTGGGGGCCCCCTGTAACCTCGGGGCCCTGGGCTGCAGCCCAAACAGCCCTTAGGTAGATCCGGCCCTGGGTATTACCTCTGAATGCATGACACCCGCACCGAGTGACGTTAAATTTTAACATTGAATAGAGATAGTAAGAAACAAAAGTTACATAGTAGCGATGTGTGCTTTCACCCTGAGGGTGAGTGCGGGGGTGAAAAATAAATCACCCATTTTAATTGCAAAAATCAATAAAGGGATGAATTCTAAGCAAAAAATGTTCTATAACATTCTATAACATTTTTTCAGAAAATTAATATTTTCCGAGTTATTTAGCATTGAAAATGTTGTTTTTTCATATAAAAATTCCATATTTTTCTGCATTTTTTTATAAATAACTCGAAAATCTTGCGTTTTATCGTAAAACTCATACAAAGCAAAAATTGATTCATTTTTTGTTGTTTACCGTAGATGTAGTAATAGCCGAGTTATCACTCTATAAACTTGATTCTTTATTTTTCGAAAACTAAATTGCAATCTGCTTTTATCGTAAAATAATGGCGAAAGAACACATTTTTCGAAGAAAATAAATATGACTGTTTTTAAAGTGCTTGAAATGACCTTTTAAATGTCTTTTTCAAAAGGTCTTAGCTCAAAAACTCGCCGAGTTATGATAAAAATAAAATGGTCACCTTATTTTTCGGAAAAAAATTAATAACAAAATCTATAACTAAAATCATGTTTATGAATCATTTTTTTTTTCAATAAGTCAAGTTACAACAGATTACGCATTAGAAACATCTTGATATCGATATATTTTTAGTACGTTACTGAGGTAATGAAAAGACAGATGAAATGTCCAGACTAGGCGCTGCAGAAGCAATTCCAAAAATGGCCAATAAATAATGGAGTTCCAACAAATCTCTTGAATGGTGGAAAAACTTATCAGAACCAAATCAGAACAGACGCAGGCGAAGCAGTTCATCGCCAAGACTCGCTCCGGAGATTTCTGAATATGGCTATTGACTCACAAATAAAACTACTGAGTTTCCTGATTGTTTACAAAATATTACTTCGACTAATGAAAGCACTTTTACAAATTGTGGTGTGTTCATCATAGAAATAATGAACACATTTAAAGTACAAAAATAATCCCAGACACTTTAGAAAAGTTAGACTTCAAGTTCGTTTGAATGTGTGGGCAGGTATTTACGGTGATTGATTATTAGGACATCATTTCTTTAATGAACGTTTAACTAGAGCAACATATCTGCAGTTTTTGACAACCCATAACTCTCGCCAATATTTACGGCAGACCTGGTAAGCAAAAATACTGCCAAAAAAGTGAAATTACTAACAGGGCAGCTCAATAAGCATTTAAAACTGATGGGACTGATGGACGAAGCCATGGGCAAACAATTTTGTACTAGACAATGATAAGTCAAAGGCAAAGACCTATATGGAAGTAACAGTCTCAAAGTTAGACTTTTTGACAAGGATACGACTGGATATTGTCACTTAAAGAAAACAATAGAACCACAATACAGTTATTTAGTGTTTTTGTGATATTTTCTCTTGTACTTGACCAGCAAGAGTATTAGTGGATTGATTATTAATAGAATATAATATGATTTCGGCAGGCAATAACTTAAAATGGCGAAAACCTCTGTAAAAGTATTCTAAATTCACGTATTTTTTTTACATCCATATAGCTAATCTGGAGGAGCCTACTTTCCTGAAAATATATGGGTATTTTGCCACTAAAACAAAAAATTGAAAATAAAAATGCTGTTATTCCTAAAATGTCAATGGGCTATTAGGATTCAAATGGAAATCAGCAGATTTACCCATCATTATACGAGCATGTAGCCATATACCATCAAATATGATATAACGACAAACCCAATATCGACCAACGTTAAATTTTTATATAGATTTTTAAAATGCCACAAGCAAAAAACTAGAGTAATTTTAACAAGCTTAATTGCTTTTGATGTCGCTTTGATGTAAAATTAGTTTCCTATTTTACGTTAAAGAATTTTGAATACCAGGAATTTTATTTTAATTTTCTAATACATAAAAACGTGTTTGGAAATTTTATATGTGACCTAATTTACTTTGATTTAAGTTTATTTTTGATTTAAAATTATTCCATAATTTTTTTGACCTGCAAACATTATTTTTGGAGTTTTTTTAGAGCGAGAATATATTTTTGTCCAATTTTTTTGATGTTACTGTTCGCCAAAAATTGGATTTTCAGACAATTAAAATGTTTAAACTAAACTGGTGGTCAAGAAATGCCTTAAAACATTTTTTTTTCTAGGTTCTGTAACGGTAAAAATAATTTTAAGCCTATTGAGTGATATTTTAATCTATTTTTCCTGATTTTACACCGAAAATTCTCACAGAGTTATTATTATTATAATTTCCAAATAGAGGTGGGATATGGTTTAAGCCATTTTTTAATCTTTTTTACAGTAAGTGTGATTATTTTTTACGTTTTGTGGTATATTAGATTTATGATTTGGCTGACCTTTACGTCAAAAATTCGATTTTCACAGAATTATCGTTTTTAAATTATTGGTGATATGGTGGTTGATCACTGAATATATCTTTAGGCTTCTTTACGGTAAAAATGATTTTAGGCCTGTTGAGTTATACCAATTTTATTTCTTTGTCAAGCCTACAGTCCAAATTATCAATGCATATTATTTTAAATTTACTGTTTATTATGGAGATTTTTTTTTCTATAACCGTATCTTGTAGGATCTATTTTATTACTTCTTTTTATGAATTTGAGGAAATCCTATTTACATTGATCTATTTTATTATTTGGCTATTTTCATTTCCATACTATCTTACATGTTAAAGTCGCCTGTAAAATTATTATTTAATTTTATTTATTAAGTAATAACTACTAATATTAGTAAGAGAAATAAATGTAAAGGTCTTGACATAGGAAAAAACAACAACCTTGCATTAGGTTTTATTTTACATCTTTTTGATCTAAACCGTAACTGCAAGTTTAGTTTTCCAATGTTATTCTATGATTTAAAATTTTCAGAGTTTAGACTCTGCCGATTTCTTTTTTTAAGTGTTGTGAATTCAAGGTATTTATTTTACTATTTAATTTTAAGAACTTTATCATATTTTTAAAAAATAAGAAGCTTTTTTTTTGAAATTTTTATACATATATTTTTATACTTAATTATTTGTTATTTTTAGTACTTAACATGTTTTTGACAGTAACAGTTTTAGACATTGTGAATTATCGCAAACCCTTAAGTATAAAGTATAATTGAAAGCACTAATTTATTCAATTAATTTCGAGGTTCTGAATGAAGCTTTAGAAATATATGCTGGTTTTTTTTAAAGATCTGCTTGTACTATTACAAGAGAAGGAATTTTGTGTAAAGCATTTTTAAAATATTCTAAACGATTAAAGCTTGATTTTCATGCATCCGTTGTCCGACGATACGATGATACGATATTAATTTTATTGGTTGAAATTAAAGACTTCGTTTGGGTAACCGTTTCTAACCAATCGAAGACTTTAAATTCAACCAATAAAACTAATATCGTATCATCGTATCGTCGGACAACGGATGCATGAAAATCAAGCTTAATTTGTAGATAAAATGAATGCATCATACTAGTAAATAGTAATAACATTATTTACAAGCGGAAGGCTACATTAATTATTCATTTATTACATAATATAACACTAATAAGTTGTGCTCTATCGGTGTCAAATTACTTTTACTTAGCAACAATAGGAAAAAGTAATTAAACTGGTATAACAATGGAGAAATATTAATGTTCGGTCATATCATCTTCGGTTATGCAACGCAAAACAATTGTAAAGATAATTGGCATGCCAGGCAATTTGTTTTTATAATAGTTTGAAAGAGATAATACCATTTTCTTTTACATAACTTCTTAAGTTTAATTATACATGGTTTTCGCACAATCCGCGTATTATTACCCATTAATTTTAGAGCCTAAATTAAAATTATTTTTTTTTATCATAAAATATAAATTATCTCAAAAATTTGAAATAGAACACGTTAGAGGTGCTACAGAATTGTGCATCTATTATCTTATAGTCGAAGGTTCCTTTAACTTTAGAATAGATAATGTGAGTCAGTCCACAAAAACGTTACGAAGGCACACAATACGAAAAATATTCATTATTCAATAAGAAACCGTTGTAAAGGTCAGTTTTTATCTTATTTTCCTCTAAATATCATTATTATTTGAGAGGTACCTTACATTCAGAAGTGGGATTTTTTTGTGTAGTGCGTGAAAATTTCCGTAGTGAATTCTTGTATTTTTGTAGCAAAATTAGCGCAGTACTCCACTTATTCGAAATGCTTATCTTCGTTTCTTAGTGTTAGAAGCCAAGTCAAAAAAGCGTGAGTCAGTCCACAAAAACGTTACGAAAACACACAATACGAAAAATAGTCATTATTCAATAAGAAATCATTGTAGAGGCCAGTTCTTATCTTATTTTCCTCTAAACAACATTATTATTTGAGAGATATTTTTCATCAGAAGTGGAATTTTTTGTGTAGTGTGTGAAAAATTATCGTAGTGAATTCTTATTCGAAAGTAGTAGTCCATTTATTCGAAAAGTTTATCTTCGTTGCTTAGTGCTAGAAGCCAAGTCAAAAAGGCGCAAAATCTAAAACCCTCCAAAATACAGAATATACCAGGTCTTCATATGAAAAAACAACCAGAGGGACTTCAAATTGGTCACCTTCTGCTCATTAAAATTGCCTACCCAGCAATAACGACAGAAACGACTAGTGGAGATATTCAAAGGTGTTCAGGTGTTCTTAAAGTGATTGAAGTGCTACCAACGACCGATACAAGGTGAAAGAAGATATACCTGCTACAAAACTAGCAATTCTTTATAAAGCGGTAGTATTTTTAAAAAGGTCAGGACCCACTTTATTTTTTACTATAACGGCCATTAAATATTAGTATAAAAAATACTCACGAAATCTTTCGTGACTTTTACATGCAAAGATGTGGGTGAAAAGCCAGCAAAGTGAAAATTATTACATCATTTCCTTTCAATCACGATTTCGTACCTAACAAAATTATTAATTTGTTGAATTAAACTGAAAAAGCGTAGTACCAAATAAATGACATTTGATGGTTATTTTTAAAAGAGATTTCAATAAAAAACAAGAAAGCAGTTTTCGTGTGATTCAAGTTGCATGAAAAAGTCACTTTCCGTTTCTTTTATAGCTCTTTCGTGCTCGAAATCACTAAATTCTAGAGCTTATTTGGCGAAGCCGACACAGTTTAGAGCTTAATGGCTACTTGTCGTGACCTTATAAGTTCTTAAATATGAAATTTTCTATTTTATGTTATATACAATATCAATAGAGAGAAAAATAAATATTATAGTCGGTGTTATACTTTAACAGAATAGATATTCAATTTAGTTTTTTTCTCTCACAGACAAATAATATAAATAAACAAACCTCATTGCATGTTAAAACGAAGGTACCTAGGAATATAAGGTGTTCCAATATTCCGTGGACATAGAACTATTATGTATTTTTGGAGTGAAAACAAGTTCATTGGACACAATTTATAAAAGTGCTTAGTTTGTCCGCTAGAAGGCATCAAACTTTAAAAATATACTCGTACACACATTTTTTCAGATATTTTGAGAACCGTTATTCCTATTTGAATAAGATTTCTATTTGAATAAGTGCTTTAGCATTTTTTGGTAGTCACAAAAATCAAGAAAAAATACAAATAGTTTTAAATGTTATATTTTTTCTATTTTTAGTCCTATTTTCTTGATTTTTTTTTGCAGACTGGATATAAATACATCACCTTTAATTCGTAAACTCAGTTTATTATAAACTTTAGTGTTTGACTTATTATACCAGGTTAATCGAAGAGTTGTTTTTTACCCTATTTTTAAAAGACCCCGTGCAATAATTTCGTGGGCAAATTTTCCTAAAACATTATTTTTCGGTTAGAACCAGATCTCCTGAATATTTTGTTTCTTGACTCATGTCAACACATGCCTTGGTTAACTTTTAAGAGCAAATTGAACTTGCCACAAACATTTTGCAATTTTTTCAATTATCGTTGTTTTTGATGTTATTTCATAATGACGAGGTGGATTTGTTGAATATTGTTGTGTACGATTGAATATGGTTTTATAGTCGAAAATTGTGCAAAAGTCATTGATCTTGTTGGAGATGATCGAAATTATGAATATTCTCTTGATACTAGTTGAAGAAGAATGGGAAAAAATAACACAATATATTTGCAGCCTCATTAATAGCATGAACCGACGGCGAAGTTTTTTGTTTGTTTGTACACTTAGTTATTACAGTTATTTTTTTAATATAACTGTAATAACTAATATATCCTTAGTTGTGTTAAACTAAGCGAGTAATAGTGTCGATATAACATAACGACAATAGTCACCAAAATCACCTCGTGATAATAAAATATCGTTATAAATTAACGATAGTTGAAAAAATTGCAAACTATCGGTGGCAAGTTCATTTCGCTCTTAAAAATTAACCAAGGCATGTGTTGACATAAGTCAAAAAAGAAAATGCTAACGAGACTTGGTTCTGATCGAAAAATAATGTTTTATGTTGTAAAGTTACTAACTAAATGATTGCACAGGGTGTTTTAAAGTTAGTTTTATTCGATAGAAAATGTCACTTTGAATAGAATGACATATCATATATCAACTTTTGACATTTTCGCGTATGATTTATTTGAAATTAAAATTTGCGGGCAGTAACGTAACGCCGGTTTGATACCAACTGTGTGGTACCAAATTATTCGTAAAAATGCCTTTTCCAAATACGCTAATGAGCCACCCTCGTTTCATTTGAAAAAGTCGAGATATGATTAAAAATACGATTAGAGCATTTCCTAATTGGCGAGGACAAGACACTAAAAAACATTAGACGATCGAATCTATTTTTCCAAGGCTCCTTGATGAAGAATTAGTGTTTTTAACATAGCCATGCACCCTAGACTGAATTTTAATATACAATTTTTTATTAAGCGAGAATGTCAAAAGTTGACATATGATATGTCATTCTATTAAGAATGTCATTTTCTATCGAATAAAGTCAAAAAATACCGAGGGTGCTATTTAAAAATCAAAAGTTGTAGTCATTTCCGGTGAAACAGGAAGTGACCAAAAACAATTGAATACACTAATCAATCCTAAATTATATCATATACAGTACGCCTGTTCGTTCTGTAGCTACGGAGTATCCGTGAGAGGGGAAACGATATTCTCTCGATGTTTTGCGTAAAAAAACAGACGACGCGTCCCATCAATAAAAAATCAACAAATTTGCAAGTAGCCAATAAAATGAGTGGGCGGAGCGATTTGCGGTGACGCACTCGTCAAATCAACGTATAAAATATATTGCTGTTTATTTAAATGTTTTTTGTCCGCATTCCTTTCGTAGACACAGATCCAGCAGATGTACTGTACTAACATACGAAATCTCGTTTATTTATATGAAAAAATAATTTGATTTACAATACCTTTTCTTTATATAACACAAAAACTAAATGGCACTTCATACTTTCCTCTACAGTTTGCTAAAAAAAATCATGAAAATAGGACTAAAAATAAAAAATATATCACTTTTAATAAATTTAATTTGTTTTTTTTGGATCTCAGTGTAGTTTTTCCTGAAATATGTATATCGAACGAAAAACATTCGTCGTCGTTTTTCTTGTATTCGGCCTGTCAATTAGAAAAAGCAAAAATATGGCGGGCAATCTCCCGAGGTGGAAAAGAAATACAGTTATGCGCAGGCTGCGTGCGGGCACTTAATTCATATTAATTACGTCGTTTATTCCTGCACGTGTGAAAACCTGTTATCGAGATTTTCCTGCGGTTTTATCTTCCTCCGTCTTCCTGCAACCGTTTCTTGATGGCTACGCCAGCGCATTCCTCAGGAATTTCTTTTTTTTTTCTTATATCGACAACGTAGACAAAGATTAGAAAGACGTAGGGCTGTCCTAGGAGAAACACAAATCAGTCGCATTCAATTAGATAACATCCTTTGAATAAAAATATCAAGGAAGGAACATATCAAACTGATTCTATAAACCAGATAGGGCTGTACTAGTTATTTTCTAGTTTGGTCAAATTACTTTAAAAATATATAAACTAGCACAAAGGGAGCATATCTTCTTAATAACATTTTTCAAAAAGCCAACAAATAAGGGAATGGGGGGTGGTCGATTTTTCACTGGACCATCCTTTACTTTTCCAAAAATTAAGAATGAACTTACTTGTCAAACCAAACCAACCTGGTATACAGAGGGATCAAAAACGTCAAAAGGCGTAGGAGCTGGGATAGTAGAGTGCTGAAACAAGGGAGATCCTTCCACGTAAGCCTGTAAGGATGTCACAATTTTCCAGGCAGAAATAACGGCAATCCACTATTGTGTGGAAGAAATAATAAGGCAACAAAGAACAAATCGTTTTGTGGCCATCTTCAGAGAGAGCCAAGCGGCGCTAAAGGCACTCGGCTCTACTATAGTGGGACTGTGTGCGTGCTCTGAATACTTTAGGCGAATGTAGCACTGTTACGTTGGCCTGGGTGCCAGGGCACGAGGGTCACAAGGGTAACGAAAAGGCAGATGAAAGGGCCAAGCAAGGCTTATCAATGCCATTCATAGGCCCAGAACCCTTCTGCAGCGTTGCAAAGGCGGTCACGAGAATGGCCACGGAACGATGGATGGCCAACAAATTTCTAGAATGGTGGAGAAACTCACCAGGGCAGAGACCGGCGAAAAGGTTCATTGTAGAACATTCGCCAAAATTCACAGTAGATTTGATGAGCAAGGACAGAAAGACAGTCAAAGCTGTAGTAGGTCTACTAACAGGGCATTGTAAGCTAAATAGGCATCTAAAGCTGATGGGACTGACAGTCGAAGCTATGTGTAGGTTCTGCCAATCTAAAGAAGAAACGTCAGAAGACATTTTATGTCGGTGTGAAAGCCTGGCAAATGTGCGGTTCTCGGTAATAGGCAATGATGGACCATTGCCAGGGAGCTACATGGAGGGTTCAGTCTCCAAGTTGCTAAACTTTGAAAAAAATATAGGACTGGAGAATATAATCTAAGGATCAGAAGAGGACCACAATAGATCTGAGAAGGTCGCAGTGGATCAAAAGCCACCTCTAAGAACCTAATCTAATCTACTTGTCAATGGTTCCCATACCTAGAAGATGCAGTTAGCGCCGTCAAAAAATTAATTTTAACGGTTTTTGATGCGAGTGTAATAACTGCCTTCAGAATATAGTGTTTAAAAGTTATCTACCCTCGTAAGATCACCGATCTAACTCGTGATATATACCAAGTGATTTAAAGTCGTCGAATTTTGATATGGATTTACATTGGGTTTACTACAATTTTGTATCAAAAGTATTATTAATATACATAGTTAACCGTTATCTAACTTCGTCAGAATAATAACTAACCAATCCGAATCAGTAACTGATTATCAATTGACCTCCGACGCGCCAGAAGAACGGTCCTCGACGATAATGAATGACTTTCTATTTATTTTAGTCAAGTGTTCTTGGGGAGTCTGCGAAAATTGCAAAGATTAACGCAACAACCGTCAAACAACTTTCACTTTGCGTCTTCTCCGACTTGTATTATGAAGCAACTTGTCATCTCGTTGTTTGTTTAATAAATGATCCTTTATTAGCAAACCTATTCAAGAGAAGCAGTCAATTACTTTGTTTGCCTCTTGCAGTTTGTTGCTTTTAATGAATTTTAAGTTTTCAATATTAACGGGGTGAATTATTTCAAGAGGATACTCCCCAAAAATATATTGTAATCTTTTTAAGTTAACCAATGTCCAAAATAATGCCAAAGTAGGATCGAAAATACGAGTAACCTGTGAGTAAACTGAAAAATTGTGACGCAAAATAAGTCAAAAAAATTAAAAAAAAATCGAATTTATGTGTCAGGTTAATAAATGTATAATTAATAATTATGTATTGACATGTGTTGTTTTCCTGAAAATAATTAACATTAAATTTCGATAACAAATTACTCTTGGTTTTTTGAGTTTTTGGACTTTATGCAAAATAATTAATTATCATTATCGTGATCGTTCTCAGCTTATTCAACTATTTCCAATTATGGTGTAGCCTCCCTCACATATTTAGATACTCTCTTTGTAGTTGGGCCAATTGTTATCTATTGTTGGCTATGCTGGTCCAAGTTATGTCTGCTAATTTCCTAATATCATTTTGTATTTGTATTTTACTAAGAGTGGGTTCCTGGGTCACTAAGGGTTTACTAAGAGTGGGTCCCCCTATTTTACTAAGAGTGGGTCTCCACTGCAGTCGCGAAGGCCTATTGTGTCTCAGTTTCTACAAGCTCTTTAATAGAAAAAGAGCATTAAAGTTTGCCCTCAAGACCCAGCCTTTTAACATAGGCCGTTATGTCTTAGGGTGACATGTCTTCTAGGTCTTATAGGTCTAGCATGGGTTTGCCAAACACCTCAAACCTGGTCCTGCCCCCAGCGGGGCAGGTATACATAACGTACTTCATTGTTTCGTCATCTTCCATACAGAGTCGGCATTCGGCGTTTTCCACCAGTCCCGTCCTCTGTAGGTGTAATCTCAGCCGGCAGTGGCCCGTGTATACTGCAGTAAGCGTACGCGCTCTGTTCCTACCAGCCTTTAGAAGTGCATCTGTTCGACGTTTGGATGGCCCTGCTAGGATTGTCTTGGCATGTTTCATTCCGGGACTGTCATACCAGTCCCGAAACGTCTCACCCCTAACCCATTCACGGAGCCTGTCTCTTGTGAGATTTTTTGGTACGCTAAGTGTCGGTTCTGGGCCCACGAATTGCGAGCCTGCACCAGTTTTGGCGAGGGAATCAGCACGTTCATTTCCCGCTAGGCCGACATGTCCCGGTATCCATATTAGCGACACTTTGTTTCCATCTCCTAATATATTGAGTAGTTTCTTACAATGAAGAATCGTCCTGGACGACGTGCTTTTCGTTGCTTCAAGTGCTTTCAACGCGGCTTGACTATCCGAAAATATGCTTATTGTTTTCCTGGTGTATTGCTGTTCTACCAGCAGTTGCACACAGGTTTCAATCGCATATAGCTCAGCTTGGAAAATCATGGTGTGTTTTCCAAGACTGTGGTAGATCTCAGTCTTTGGACTGCTGCAGTAAATTCCTGCGCCAGATCCTTTATCGTTTTTGGATCCGTCCGTGTACCAACACATTTCCGCAATTAATAAGCCGTTTCTCGGCTTATCGCATCCGTCCCTATTGGAAACAGGACGTTGTAGGTGCGCGTCAGAATCTCATCCGATTGTAGTTCGTCTACTAGTCGGTTTTGTATGAACATGATTGTTCCTTGGCTCTCTCGTGCCATATTTAGAAACCTCTATGTAGCCCATCTCGCCTCTCTCTCCAAAATAATTTGAAAAGGAGGTAAGTCGAGTAGGGTTTCCATAGCTTTTGACGGCGTGGAATGAATTCCTAATATCATGGTCCCATCTCAGGTTTGGTCTCTTAATTCCTTGTGGGTACCATGCTGTAATTTTTGCGGCCCATCAGTTGTTCGTCCTTCTACGTGTTCTGCCCATTGCCACTTAAGCGATTTGATTCTGTGGATGATATCTATTACCTAGGTCTTTTGTCGTATATCCACTTTATTCTTTTACGGTCTTTCTTGATTATTCGCAGCATATTTCGTTATTAAATTAAAAAAAAACATCTTCACTTCCTATTTCTTAGACAACGAAGGTTACAAGAAAGAAGGGGCATAGGAAGAAGAGATGGCAATAACACAGTTATTTTATAATTGTTTGTTGTACATAGTATTCAGTTTGAAGTGGTGTAATTAACCTGTTACAGGTTTACTACCGCATTTATAATACCCCCTAATGCGTAATTTATTGTGGGGTACAGTCCAGTGGTTTTGATTACCTCAGTTATATTTTTATGTAATGCAACGGTCAAAATTATACGCATTCGTACAGATGTAAGTTCATTTAGAGTTCAGAGTAATAAAAAATATTTTCGTAAACCAGTGAATAAATAGAGCAAGGAAGAAGAATATCATCAAAATTATCAGGATTGTGATGATGGTTATTTATTATGACTGACTATTATGATATACGTTTATACGTATATCATATATATATATATATACGTCAATAAATCTTATTAGCTACTATTAAACGTTATTAAAAAATGTGTATTTGTATGGAAATAAATTTATGTATTATAGATATTAACTTTCGGTTTTTGGGTTTTTAGGTTCTATCTTTTAATTCATCATTATCATCATTTTCAGCTTATTCAACAATTTCCAAATTATGGTGTAGTGTATCATATACTCTCTCGTAGTTGGGCCCATTGTTGTCTATTGCTGGCTATGCGGGCCCAAGTTATAAATAAATAAATAAATGCTTTATTGTCAAAAAGTATTACAATTTTTAGGCAAAGGTAAAGTAAACAAACAAACAAACAAAAAAGAATACAAAACAAGTATACAAATTACATTGTCAGTCTTATTGTTTAAAATAAACATTTATAAATGTTTACAATCTTAAAGAATAAAACAAATAAAAATAAGATTCAAAAATATTTTGAAAGTTTATCGTAAATATAGTAATAGCAAATATTAGACCAGTGTTTACAAGATCAAATTCGATTATCAAAATATAAGTCATTTGCGGCGTAGAAAGCCTTGTCTAGTAAATAAAATTTCAATACTTTGCGAAATGAAGAAAATAATGTTATGGATTTGATTTCAAATGGCAGGTGATTGTGCATTTTTGAGTTGTATAATATTGAACTTTTAACTAACTCTGAGCGTGGAGTAGGTACATAAAGATCTTGCTCCGCGTTCCCGAGTGGATAAGTGTGAGATGACCTTTCTTGGGAAACTGATACATGCTTACGTATTAGGCAAAGGATTCAAATATAAATAAGGAAGAAAGAGTTAATATTTTTAATTTTTTAAAAAAGTCCTGGCAATGAGTTCTGCTGTTTATAGTCCCAGTGAATATCGAACAACTCTCTTCTGGAGCTTGAAAATGCAGTCAAATTGAGTCGCACAACACGCACCGCAGAATGGAAGGGCATATCTGAGGTACGACTCAAAAAGTGCATAATAAACAGTTCTAGCCACCGACAAGTTAAGCTCTTTAGAAACAAAGTCCTTTCCACTCTATACTTTTGCGGTCTCTCTTGGATATTCCCAGCATATTTCGGTCCATTGCGCCGTTGTGCGACCTACAATTTTCTTATGATAGTGGCATCTTCAAAAATATTTATTTGCGTTATTTCAATTCTAGAAATCATTTACAATTCTTCGGACAGTTCTTAAGTTATATAAACAAAAACACTTATAAACTAGTACGTCTGGTCACTTTATTGACTATAATTTCATTGACCAAATACTTAGCTTTTCCAGTTACTAAAACTAAAACTTTGTCTTTATCACTCTGAGCGTTGCGTATTATTTCTATAAAATCTATCCATCTACCGGGCCCGGATTAGTTCTAACAACCATCTTTAGTTGCGACCCAGGCCGCTAATTAAACAACATTCTGTGACGTCATGCGTGTCGTTCTTCTAGCTGCCCGCCGTTTCCATTTCCATTTCCATTAGAGCGACCGTTGGTATGGTTGCTTTCTTCTTTTCCGCACGTGGGTTTCTTCCCGCTTCGCGTTTCAAGATAAATCCACCTCTTGATCGTTGCGAGAAGATGATGAGTTCCTGTGAGTAACGCGCCGACTTGAATAATTAAGCTAGACTATCCGATAATTAATTAACAAACAAATAGAAGTCCCTCACGCGTTTGCATTTTGGACACCATTGACATATTTTAAGCTATTTACTTACCTGCACATGGTTTCAGTGAACAGATCATACTATAACCTGGTATACCGATGCTTTCGATAGAAAATCAATGATTTTTCTTGACTTAAGTGAGAACAATCTCCGAGACGACAACCATGAGTGTCAGGAACTTTGGTACGACTGATATCGGAGATGCAGAACTAACCTCTGAAAACCCGTCACAGATAGAAAATTTCGTCAGAGCCCTAACATTTTATGATGAGTTAGAACTCAAAAAGGGGGCACAATAAATCTATAAGGTCGCGGTGATTAACTTTTCCCCCTCCCATACAATTTACGTCTACATCCTAGATCATATATACTTACGTGGATAAGTAAATCACTATGGAAACTGTCGCAAACATATCAACGACTTCTATTTATCTTCTATTTTTGTTGCACACGCGGTGCTTCTACTCTATCTATCCTTGTCGAGGACCTATCGTCCACGCGCCAAATTTGAACATTAATTTTAAAAATATAATTTATAAAATACATATATTTGAACAATAAATTAAATGTTTACTGTCACAAAAACTAAATTATATAAACAATACATTTAGCCACTCCGTACGAATATCAATATTCTCAGGAAATCTAACCAGAAAGTATGCATGTGGTTTCCGATCCGATAGTCAAGCAGCACTAACGCGATCAACTCAGTAACCATCAATTCGAAGTTGGTCAAAGAATGCCTAGAGAAGCTCAACAAATTAGGCAAAGAAAATAAAGTCCTCCTACTCTGGGTGCCTGCTCACCAAGGGATAGAAGGCAATGAAAAAGCAAATGATCTAGCTAGAAAAGGAGCGAACACTCCACTAACTGGACCAGAACCGTTCTGTTTTCCAAACGGGAACCAACTAACAGCGGAACTGAAGAATCTGGAAGACTCCATACGTAACTTGAAATGGGTGTCCTCCAACGGTCTAAGACACTCGAAAAAGTTCCTCAGAACTTACGACCGACAAAAATCAAAGGTTTTCCTTGATTTAAGTAAAAACAATCTCCGGATTGTCACGGAGTTTCTAACAGGACACTGTCTCCTCAACGAACACCTCAGTAGGCTGAAGCTGAAAAACAACGGCGAATGCAGATTCTGTGGGGAAAATGGGGAAACACCAGAACACCTTATCACTGAGTGCGCCGAGACGACGACCATTCGTGCCATGAACTTTGGTACGTCTGATGTCGAGGATGGAGAGCTGGCCTCTGTCGAGCCGCCTCAGATACTGGCTTTTGTTAAAGCCCTGAGACTGTATGATGAGTTATAACTCGTTATAACTCAAGAAAGGGGAACACACAATAGATCTATAATGTCGCCGTGATTAACTCCCCTCCTAAACATTCTACATTCTACATTCACGCAGGTGGTTTAATATAAATCAAAGAACAACTGAATACTTTACTTGCCTAGGAAAAGATAATTCGGGGATCTTTACATTAGAACTTCCACACACCAAACACTTTCTAGTCATTTTTACGAGTATTTAGAGAGTCCAACGAAAAAATATAGAAATATAGTTGCACAAACTTAAAATTAACTTCTCACTGAACACACTTGCATCCTTGGCTATTTAAAAGCGGTCGATAAAAGAGTAATTAATACAATTTTTAAAATAAAAAAACGCAAAAAACAAGCGTCGTTACACAATGGAAATAAGATTATGACAGTATGATGACAATAAAAAGTTGGTTTCCATAACAATGTATAATTTGTACTTTCTAAACTGTATAACATTGTGATTATTTTGGAAATAAGTGCAACTTTTAATGCACATGGGGGGCGCAAAGTAAGGTCCTCGAGAAAGACAGACCTATTGAACGTTTCATAAGTGCAATAAAGAAGGTTTGAAAATGGCATGTGGTGATGTTGGAGACATATTTTTATATGCTAAACTTATGGCGTTGATTTATCCATGCACGTAAGTATATATGATCTAGGGTCTACATAGTCAACATACCGATAAAAATAATTTTAATAGGCAATAAAACACTGAGAGATAAGCGAATTGTAAGCGGAACGACCCTGTACATGAAAATATGTAACCAGGATTAGGTTTCGTAGTCAGATGGCAAGCTGGTGATTATCGGAAACGGTACATACACAGAATTGGCGCTCATCATACGCCCCGAGATTAGAACAAGCGCGAGTCCCGTTTTATTTCACGCCTGTAGCTCCACAACTTATCATTTCTATTAATTCACCACCGCCCATTCTTTTTCTCGTTATGGAGATACAGTTTCTTTTTGGCTTGATGACTTGACATTGTTAAATTAACTACAAGTAATTTCTTATTGGCTTAACATTTATCATATAATAAGTGATTTTATTAAAGTATAACTATAGTATAAGTATCAGAAAAAACATCGAGCAAACACCAGATGCAGTAACCAAGCATCACTTAGTAAAACTTTATTTGTTTATTCCGTTGCTTAACTTGGTTATGGTTTTATGTTCCGTTTCTATCGGTTTCCTGAAAGTTTTTTTTTATTACGGGACACGGTTCCTGAAAAATTCGGTTATAACTGTCACCAAACTAACCAGTGCGAGAATGCTGGTTTTTCTGGTTTTCTTTGTCAATCAATGTTATTTATGTGAAAGAAATCAAGCAAATATTTGAAGTTCGAGTGAAATTCTCATTTGATTTCTAAAATTTGTAATCATATTTTGTATTTACATCCAAAAGCAATAGAGGTAGGCAGTAAATATAAATCAATTTCATTAACTAAAGAGAATGATTTTTTTAGGACCATTTAAACTCATGCAGCCATTCTTTCTTAAGGTCAGTCTAACGAGTTTAACAGTTTATTAATAAAGTACTTTTCAATATTAAACACCATTGAAAAGAAGAAGCAAACGTATAAGAAGGAAATAAGTACATTAAAAATGCATAAAAGATAACTTTTATAATAGAGGTATTGAAATTTAGAAAAGGTCAGCATTTGACGTTTCCTGTATTTTACCCTTTGAATAAGAAGACTAAGGAAGGAGCCTATCAAAAATCTTAGGTCCACCGCGATGGGCCTCAAATATGGCTGACTTAAATTCCGGTTTATCAGTGCCGTTCTAATTTTATTTAAAAAATGTAAAACTATGATGTAGGGTAGACGTGGGGTAGACTCAATAATTTGTTAGTTTATTTTACGTTGTGAATAAATGTTGGTAGTTATTAAAATTGTTATAAAAATATAAAATTCTAATAAAAATAGATAAGTTATCATAATTATTTATAACCATAAACATCCGATACGCTACTGAAGCAGGTAAGTCAAATTGACGTATCTAAATTCTTTGTCATCTAATCTTTGACAAGTAGTAAATAAAAGCAAAAACGCAAGAAAAAATATATAATTAGTTAATTTAAGTGAATTTTATAAATGATCGGTTTACTACACGTATGTATATTATATAGGCACTTACTAGCGAAAAGTTGTTCCATTATTTCACTCGATTTTTGCCGAGATCTACCGCACGCTACACAACCAACTATTTTAGAGTCTTTTTCGATAAATCGCGATAGTGTCACTGTTAATTTAAATTCTGCCACAATTTCCATCTAGATTTACTACCTTTATACAACTATCAGTAGTAGAATAAATAATAAATAACATAAAATATGCTCCGCGTAAAGACTGAGAAATCCACAAAATTTCAAATCAAATTCAAATGTGTCAAATGAATCGTCAAACAGAACTGTCAAGGATCCCCACTCTAGAGTCCTTTTTCCGCCCACCATGCATGAATATATGGATAGCATTATGCTCCTTCCTTATTCTTCTTATTCAAAGATTTTACCAAACCGTTCCGTATCAAACCGATGTTTTTCAGGAACCGCTCTTTACCGTAGTTTACCGGTCTGGTTCGCCTGGTTTTGCAACGGAATACATCCTTAGTGTTGAATTTAAAAAAAAACCCTTATAAAAACTCCACAGCGTAGACTTTTTGAGGAAAAAATATATTTCTCCGAATTTGATAAGCGCCAATCTAAAGGCGTATAAAATCTATTATGTGCTAATAATCTAGTTGTCGAAAATATTGAAATTTATGATAATATCATAAATTATACAGGGTGGGCCACTGAAAACTTACAATGGCTATAATTTTTAAACCAAAAAAGATACCAAAAAAATAAAAAATACCGTTTCTATAATATCGAGGGGGAATACATATGACGTATTTTTTGAACCACCCCGACCTACCCCTAAGGCGGCACCACTACTCACTTGAAAATCTTAAATGGCAACACCCCACTTGTGGCGCCTTTTTGGAAAGCCTATGAAAAATGCTAAACGATGAACATAAAGTTTTTAGGGTGAAATTGAAAAACTACCCCTTACACGAAAAATTAAGTGGACATTAATGAGAAAAGTGATTTTTTCAGCATAAGTTACAAATTGGGACCCAGCTAAATGATATTTTTTTCAAACTACCCCAACCCACCCCTAGGTGCCACCCCCTCACTTCTAACCTCAAGATAGCGATACCCCACTTGTGACACCTCTTTGGAGAGAGTATAAAAAATGCTGAACGACTGTCATAAAAAAGAACGAAAAAAATAGAGCCTAAAAATAAAACAAAAATGTCAAAACGTGTCAAAATCAATAGAATGAATTATTTTTGTATCCATGAACCATTGCGAGAAAAAAAAAGCTGGTACAAAGAAATTTATTATAACTCTTAATGAAGACCTCATACACTTTCAGCAAGATGGAGCCCTTTCGCATTATTCTATTGTCACAAGGCGGTGGTTGGATAAATATTATCCAAGGCAATGGATTGGCAGAAGGGGTCTAATCGAGTGGCCGCCAAGGTCACCTGATCTCACTCCTTTAGACTTTTCCTTGTGGGGTTACACTAATTCCATAGTCTACAAGACAAAACCAGGTTCGTTGCAAGAATTTTTTTGCAAGGACTTTCCAAAAAGTGAGAGAAATATTTCCAAATCGTTTGTATTTTTGTATGGAACAAAACGGCTGTCATTTTGAGCAATTATTAAAATAAATTATCATTTTAAATTTCTTTCAAATTGTCACACCTACATTTCTTCTCACTAACCAGTAATTAAGTTGAAGTCTGTATGACCATCGTTTAGCAATTTCAATTAGCTTTCCAAAGAAGTGTCACAAGTGGGGTATCGCTATCTTGAGATTAGAAGTGAGGGGGTGCCACCTACGGATGGGTTGGGGTGGTTTGAAAAATACTTCATTTGCGTCATTTAGCTGGGTCCCAATTTGTAACTTATACTGAAAAAAAATTTTCTTTCATTAATGTCCACTTAATTGTTCGTGTAAGGGTGGTTTTTCAATTTCACGCTAAAAACTTTACGATCATCATTTAGCATTTTTCATGAGCTTTCCAAAAAGACGCCACAAGTGAAGTGTTGCCATTTATGATTTTCAAGTGAGTAGGGGTGCCTCCTAAGGGGTAGGTCGGGGTGGTTCAAAAAATACATCATATGTATTCCCCCTCGATATTATAGAAACGGTATTTTTTATTTTTTTGATATCTTTTTTGGTTTAAAAATTATAGGCATTTTAAGTTTTCAGTGGCCCACCCTGTATTTGACAATACGCTTCATAAATATTAAACTAATTAACGTTCGGGTTTCTTTTATGTCCACGGAATATTTGGACACCTCGTAACGTTTGAAATTGTTTAAAAATGATTTGAGGTTTGAAAAAAATATTTTTTTTTCATACGTTACAAAAGTATTAATTTTTGCGACATGATTGACGATATAAAAAGTAATTTTAACGCCTAGGCATAAAAGTAAAGCTCTTTTACGCCTAAGCATGAAAGTATGAAAATATTAGTTATTTTTTATACAAGACGATAAAATGGTATTTTATGGTCGACCGAAAAGATTAATTCACGAGCGATGAAATCGCAAGTGAATTAATTTCGGAAGACGATAATGCAATTTTATCGTCGTGTATAAAATAATATTCTTTTCCATAGCGAGTTACATTTTAAAAAATATTCAGAAATTATTATTTCAAGCAATGTATTACGAGTAGAAAAAATATTGTGCTGTGTTGACGTTGGTTTCTATGTAATTTGACAAATAAATAAAGCTGTCTCTTTAGTTGTCAGTTTTGAGTCAATATTTTGTAATTCTCTTTCGTGTCGATTGCTGATTGAATTGGAGCCAGAAATGGCTCAAAACGAAATAAGTAAATTACCAACAGATATTCAGGCTGAGGCGACAAACGCCATATCCAAACTACTTCCATTTAAATCCCGAATAACTTATGAAAAGGAATACAAAAATTTTCAAAAATGGAAGCAATTAAAAAACGTGCGAGAAGAAATAAAGTGTTTAACCTATATCCTCGCTGTTAAAGTATCATTTAATCTACCCTGGCGGTTAAAGTACTACTTTATCTACTATTTTTGATAGATATAAGGCAATTTTAACAGTTGTTATGGAAAAAATTTCACAACACACTAGTTTGTTCTAACTTCAAAAACTCACGCGTGTGTCATTATTTATTTTATATGCATTTATACATGTAAGTAATGTCTGTATAAGTAGTGGCTATTTGATAAAATTACTTTTTGTATAGTATTTTGTTATTGTCAATCACGTTGCAAAAACTAATACTTTAGTGACGTTTGAAAAAAACCGTTTTTGCCCGAGGTTAAAGCGTTTTTAACTAAAACAATATTGTGTGCATCCAGCCTTAGGGGGTGTTTTACGATCCAGTATGTAATAAAGTTGTTTATGCAGTTACTGTTAAACAGGCACGTGGAAAATATGATTATGTTATTGGTTAGCGACTGTTTCTAAATGCGAAAGGTAAACGATCTGTTGACTTTTGCGTCATCTCAGCGCCAATAATAGGTGTTGTCAACGCAATTATTATTTGCCCGACCGACAAACTCGACCGACTCTGCGTGCGAGAGACGTGAAAGTCTCCGCTCGGCCATAAATGGGCGAACATCTTCTTAGGAAATGTAAACTTTGCTTACTCGGGCCTCAAACAATCAGCTATTAATGGAATCGACGAAGAATTTATGTTAAATCTGCCATTTTGGTTTGTTTTCCGTCGTTTTCTCTTCTTGAAGTCTATACTTGCCCGAAGGCTTGATCATTGCATCACTTATAGAATAAAAGACACAAGTTAAGAGTATCTTAATTTGATTTTTTAATAAACATTGTATTTAACAACGATTTTGGATTTTGATAATTAATTTTAATATTTTTTTCTCAAAATTAACGGATCATTCTATGAGGAAACACTGCGACCTGTGATACCTATCCAACATCATTCAGACAAAAACCTACGCTATCGAAAGATGCGTACAACTTGACTCAGATTAGGAACTATCGAAAACACAAAAATAGCATCTCATCCGATAGTCAAGGCAGTCTTAAGAGCGATCAACTGAGTAACCATAAATTCGAAGTTGGTGAAAGAATGTTTAAAGAAGCTGAATAAATTAGGCAAAGAAAATAAAGTCTTCTTACTCTGCCAGAAAAGAAGCGAACATTCAACTAACTGGACCAGAACCGTTTTAATTGTTTCATTTAAATGGAACACCCTGTATATTATACGTGAATCAGATGCACAATTTAATTGTCTATCAAATTGTATTATGCCATTTTTTACCTATCTCTTCAAGTTTTCGTAGAAAATGCATTTTCTTATAATTTAGATCTCATTTATCACTATATCCCTGGAATATTGACATTTCACATTTTAATAAAGCACCATATGTACGAAATGTACAGGTGGTAAAAATAATAATATTGCAAGCCGATTTGCTTCCAAAAAGAAAACTATTTAAATCTTTGTAAAATAGTATACCAATAATTAAATATACCACCATTATTTCCGCCCAAAAATTAGTTAATTGCATACTTAATTGTTTTAATTAATAAATTATTCTAAATAAATGTGCATTTGTCTCAGAAATCAACATAATAATAAGTTATGAGAACGAACGTCTCTGTTGTTATCAATAAGCATTCGTCAAAAAATGAAATAAAATTTATAAGGTGTTATTTTTTACCAGAATACAGATACAAAATTCATTTTTTTAGTATTTGGAACAATTATTATTTATTAATCAACATAAACAGTCAATTAATGTAGTTTGGATACTGGGATCATATTAATTGGTCATCTTTAACAAAAAATATTTAAACAGTTTTTTTTTATTTTGTAATGAAAAGGGAACTATGTCGGGAATATTAGTATCTGTACTCTTTGAAACTTTGTTACATCTTTAAAAATAATCAAAATTATCAATATTCCATGGGTATATAGTGATAAATGATAAGAAAATGCATTTTCTACGAAATCTTGAAGTGATAGGTAAAAAATGGTATAATACAATTTTATAGACAATTAAATTGTGCATCTGATAATGAATGAAATGTATGATTGTATGATAAAGTCGCGACCCTGATTTAGAAGGTTGCGGCTAGGGACCTTTTAGGTATCGAAGATCATTAAAACAATCAATAGACAATAAATAAGAATAATAATATATTGGGTGATTTTAATGATAAATCTTAATATTCTTGTTCTTGATAATAATAACTAGATTTAAGCTCGAATTTAAGCTGACTCTCCTTGAACTGTTAAGAGCTTTCGATATAAAAAAGAATAATTTTTCTATCATTTTTAACTTAAATTAAAAAATATCTATAAACAGGTTTAGTGAAACGTTTATCTGAAAATTGGATTTTATTTGTTGATTGATTATTGCGTTAGTGTAGCGTGAAATTGGTTCATATTAATATGCATCGATTTCGTGATAGCTTGTGAAAATGTCATGAATAATACGAGGATGGTCCAGTTTTTAATAAAAAAACCCATTGCAATTAATAGCTTTAAAAGGTTTTTAATGGCGATGAATTTTGAAAAAATAAATCTGGTATGAAAATTCAGATCTATTAAATAAATCATTTTAATTGTTTATTCTATTCTTAATTGACTTAATAGCTTCAAAGTAAAGGAGTTAAACTAAAATTCGATGAAGAATAGTTTCTCTAGTCTCACACAATATGTTAAAAGTGTTTAAGGACTATTATTTTTTTATTAAAAGAAATAAACCACTGACTTCAAATTCTCTTGGTGTAAATGCCTGTCAATAGAAATATGTTGTTGATTTAATGCCAGTCATTAAAAGCTTCAGCAAAATGGCTTACTGATACTAAAAGAATTTTGGACTTCGATTGTTTTTAATAAATTTAAGCGTTATTAAGTTAAATATATTTAGCTAATTCTTTATGTTTCAGTCTGATGTATCACTCACCGTTATCAAATGTGAACTATCAATATAGCTGTAGTCAATTACTACCAATAGTTTATAATAACAAATAATGCAGTTTTCAGATCTCAAATTGAATTTGGAATCACCACAGTTGTAAATGTTAAATTATGAGTTAAGGCTTTGGAATTATTTCTCTTTTGATTGTTGTAAGTTTCGTCTATACAGGGTTGTTCACCACATACGACACGAACGATTAGATTTTGGCAAATTGTAAGTTTTGGGTTTGTCGAAGGACTATTAAAGGCACAATTTAAAAATATTTTTACAAGATACAGAGTGTCCCAAATAAATAAAAAATATCAAAGTTGTATTTTTTAAATGGAACACCCTGTATATTATTACATTTTTAGTTTCTACGATTAAAATAAAGGTAAATTTGATTAAGGTTTACCACATTTTAATCTTACCGTTTTTGAAATATTTAGGTTTTTGTCAAAATACAGTAATAATTTTAATGCTTTATTTCTCTAGGCGTATTTAAGTGTTTAATACCAAATATTTACTGAAGATTATTTGTTGATCAGATATTGTGCTGGAATAATGAAAATTATACTACCTTATACAGAGTGTCTAAAAATTATTTTAAAAAATTACTAGCTTTAAACGGTAATAACTTGTTTAATTTAAATGGAACACCCTATATATTTTATGAGAATCAGATGCATAATTTAAATGTCTATCAAATTGTATTAAACCATTTTTTACCTATCTCTTCAAGTTTTTGTAGAAAATGCATTTTCTTATAATTTAGACCTCAATTATCAATATACTCAAGGAATATTGACTGACATTTTAGATTACTTTTAAAGATGTAACAATTTTTTTAAGAGTACATATGCTAATATTGTCGATATAGTTCGTTTATTTCATTAAAAAATAAAAAAAATTGTTTAAATATTTGGTAATGAGGGCTAATTAATATGATTCCAGTATTCAAACTACATTAATTGACGATTTTTTCGATTTCATTCTCTGATGGTTATTATTAATTTTCATTAACGTCATATTTTTGCTGTTGTTACAGTATCACATTTTTCGATAACTACTATCAAATTTTGTGTTCTCTAACATTTTAAAACAGCAGAAGATATGACGTTAATTAAAACTCATATCAATAAAAATGTATCAAAGAATGAACACGAAATTAAACTACCATAGAAACGCGTTTTGATTTTTACGACTTCCAAAAGGAAAAAATCCAACTATATTTTCATATTTGTTTAATATTCTCTAAAACAGTTTGGAAGTTTGGAAATAAAAAAATTTGGATTAAGGTATGCAAAGCTTCAGAATTTGCCATAAAATAGCGAGCAATTTGTTACAAAACTACATAAATTATATATCACTATAATCACAAAACTTCAATCTTTGTCGGTATTGTAACAGAATTTTAAATTATTTCTTTATTTTCGAGAAAATGTAGTCCAAACATAAGGTATATTTTGTTGATGTTTGACCATCAAAATCTTAAAAATAAAGAAGTTATCTAGAAATGTGCTACTATACCGACATAGTATAATCCTTTATCTTTAATTTTTATTTCTTTTTGGAGGAGAAATTAAAATCAAGCTAAAGATATCCGGTCAAATCGAAAGTAATTAGGAATGTTACCAACGGACGAGTGAAATGGAATGTTTTTCGTCCTCAGTTAGCGAGCGAACCTTCAAAATCCAGCTCGCGTTTCGAAACCATCTCAATTAGGCGGATCTAGGCGGATCTAATGGGCGTTTAGACGTGAATCCGACCGCGACTATTAAGTGGATACGAGTGGTACCTTTCTGTTTCGCACATTCTCCCAAATCACTGTCGTTCATTAAGAACGAATAAAACGACCAAGTATTCCCACGCTCAGGGAGCGATCAATTTTTTTCACTTTTATTTTTAAAACTAGTTAATATACAGGATGGTACGAATTGTATTTGGGAAACTTCGGCAGTACCTATATTTTGCAGATAAAAATAAGTAGAAAAGGTCGTATTAATTCATGTTCTAAAATCCTTCGTTTCGGAGATCCATTTCTGAACTAGTAACGAGATTTTCATAAAAATTAGTGTCTGTGAGTTTTTTGGACATGATAGACATTTGAATTTAGATGTCATCATGGCTCAAACTTGTAGGGGGCCTCCCCTACATGTTTTTTACTATTTCGAAGAGTAATAACTTTTTGTCCATACCTGTATAAAACTATTGAGTGAAAAAATATAAATTTCTGCCATTTTTTATGTAAAAAAAGTCTCTTGGTAAAACTCCCTACGAGTTATGATTCTCGAGATATTTGGAATCCAAATAATTAATATATTATGTATGTCATCATTAACAAAAATTAAACATGTTGACTATATGTAATTATTAGATTGGAATCATAAATTTGAAATATTTTTGTGTCAAAGGTTCAAAAGAAACTGTTCTCTTATAATTTTTTTAAAAAAATTATGATAATTCAAAAAAAAAATAAATAAAAAGTTCCCAGATTATCATTTCAGTTAAATAACTATATAGTCAACATGATATTATTTTTTGTCAATAATGACATGTATTGATTATTTACTTTCCAAATATCTTGAACGGTTAGTCGTAGCGAATTTTATCAAGAGGTATTTTTTACGTAAAAAACGGCAGAAATGCATATTTTTTCACTCTGTAGTTTTATACGGGTACAGATGAAAAGTTATTACTCTGCAAACCAATTAAAATATATTGGTGGTTCCCCTACAAGTACAGAACAAAACAGATACCAATTTTCATCCAAATAGTTACATTAGTTCAGTTATTTGGAAAAAAAATAAATAAAAATGAAATTTCTCTTTGCATTTCCGAAACGAAGCATTTTTGGACATAAATTTATAGAAACTTTTTACATATTTTTATCTGCAGTATATGCTCCCGAAGTTTTTCGAATATATTTCGGACCTCCCTGTATGTAGAATGTAGAATATTTAGGAGGGGAGTTAATCACCGCGACCTTATAGATCTATTGTGTGTTCCCCTTTCTTGAGTTATAACGAGTTATAACTCATCATACAGTCTCAGGGCTTTAACAAAAGCCAGTATCTGAGACGGCTCCACAGAGGCCAGCTCTCCATCCTCGACATCAGACGTACCAAGGTTCATGGCACGAATGGTCGTCGTCTCGGCGCACTCAGTGATAAGGTGTTCTGGTGTTTCCCCATTTTCCCCACAAAATCCGCATTCGCCGTTGTTTCTCAGTTTCAGCCTACTGAGGTGTTCGTTGAGGAGACAATGTCCTGTTAGAAACCCCGTGATAATCCGAAGATTGTTTTTACTAAATTAAACTAAAACTTTGCTTTTTCACGGTCATAAGTTACGGATGGAGTCTTCCAGATTCCTCAGTTCCGCTTTCAGTTGGTTCCCGTTTGGAAAACAGAACGGTTCTGGTCCAGTTAGTGGAGTGTTCGCTCATTTTCTAGCTAGATTATTTGCTTTTTCACTGCCTTCTTTCCCTTGGTGAGCAGGCACCCAGAGTAGGAGGACTTTATTTTCTTTGCCTAATTTGTTGAGCTTCTCTAGGCATTCTTTGATCAACTTTGAATTGATGGTTACTGAGTTGATCGCGTTAAGTGCTGCTTGACTATCGGAGAGGATGGCAATTTCCTGTTTTCGATAGTTCCTATCTAAGATAATATGTACGCATCTTTCGATAGCGCAAATTTCTGCCTGAAGGATACTGGGGTAGGTGCCCATTGGTTCGGAGTATTCAGTTTTCGGCCCAAATACTCCTATCCCTGTCCCTGCTTTGGTTTTGGAAGCATCAGTATACCACGTGATGGTATGGTCTTTTATATGCTGAGTAAGCGTTTCTTTCTTCCAATCTTTTTTTATTACTCAATACTACAGTGAGGTGTTTCTCAAAGTAAATTATTGGTATGTCATCCACTGGGAGTTGGAGAAGTGGAATTTTCTTTTTGAGGGTGTTCCAAGCCCCTGACCTGAAAATTCTCCCAGTACTGTTTCCGTCAGTGACCATTTTAATCATTGTCGCATTGGCATAACTACCGACGACAATATGCAGTGGTGTTAGGTCTAGAATGACCTCCATTGCTGCTGTTGGACATGTTCTCATGGCACCTGTGATGCAGATACATGCCAGTCTCTGTACTTTGCACAGAACCTCCCTGTATAGTACTAATGGCATTTTTGTTATTTATTGCCTTAGGTGAAATTTAACTTCAGCGATAGTGTTTTCTTTTAATTAGATTAAAAACGACATAACAAATTATTACCTAGTGCTTTCTTCTGGCTAAAAAAATGAGTTTCTGACGGATTCAAGAATTTTATTTAAATTGAAGTGTCCTAAATTTCAACCTTATCATTGGGATCTTAATGGGAAAATGACAACTTAAAAGTTTAAAAAATTCTAATCCTTCCGAAGCTTTTCGGAAAACATTAATATGTTCTCATTTTTATTTTTTTTACTCGTTGCTAATGGGGAACTTATTTAAAAAAAAATATTACTAATTTTGATAGACAATGAAACATAAATAGACACGTATTTTTTCTTTTTTTCGTACGTTGAATATTGACGGAAATATAACTTTTTGAAAAAATTGCTCAAGCGTGGTGTATGACGTCACGCCATGCGCCACGCTCAGTATATCTATATATAAAACACAAAAACTCTTGTAACGTTCGAAACAATATTGAACTAGGAAAAAATTAAAAAACACGTGTTTTTTAATTTTTTTAAATTCGCCACAATTTCTAATAAAGAAAACTTAATTTTTTAGGTAAGTTCTACATTGTTCTACACGATCGATGTCTAGATTTCAAAACCGACAGTTCGTTTTTAAGTTGCCATCATCAACTTTCTTTTTTTAAATATGGCTCTGGGTTTTTTATCAAGGATTTTAAGAGGTTCAGTTTAGGTCTCAATAAAAGGTCTCAAGAGGTCTCAATAAATCTATCCCAAATCGGTTCTATTTATACTATATCAGAAGCATCTAGCTTCCTATTAAAATGTTTTTGAAAGGAAAGAAAATTCAATCCTCAGAATATATATATTTGTATAATCATAAGTGTGTCAGAGCGATTATTAGTTTTAGGCAAGACTATTGCGGAATATTCTAATATCCGTTACAAGGTAGGAAAACATTAAACAAATTAATGAATTAACAAACTTTATGTCAATTAAACAATAGTCAAACACCAAGCTATTAAGAATGTAATTAATACTGCGAATTTTAAGAGAGAAAACCAAATATTATATAATATTGACTATTGCTGTTAATAGTTGAAAGTAATGAAAATATTAAGTATTATACAGGGTGTCATTGAAATCGTGTAAAAAAAATCGGGTAGTGAGAGTACTCCTAAAAATAGTAAAAAAAGTTCGTATAAGTATAGGACGGAAAATGCATTTTAAGGAAGTTAGGGGCACTGAAAGGGTGAATTTAAAAAACGGTTGTTTTGAAATTGTAGGTTTAAAAAACGAGATAAAATTTCGAAAAAAAGATCCTCTGAAAAATTATTTGGAAAAGCGGAAAGGGTAGTTTTTCCAAGGGTAGGGGGTTGTTTTGTGAATAACTTTTTTGTGGTTATTTTTTTTTGCAACATGGGTCATTTTTTGAAAACTACATACTTTTTCTACAAAAAAGGTAATCTTGTTGCACATCACCCAGAGTGATGGGTTTCGAGAAAATTGAAGGCAAAAACTTTGCTCTGTTGGGTTGCTAACTGGTTAATCAATATAAACTTATGAAAGTTATGGCGGTTCAAAAGTAACCAAGTAGTATAAATAATTAATTGGAAAATCAAAATTTCATGATTTTTAAAACATCTTATTGCTTTAAAAACGAAATAAACCAATTACCAAAATTCCTTTTTAAAATAATGCATTCCTTAATTCATTAGTAAATGTTTAAAGTGACCACCATTCATTGCAAAGCTCTTCGTCAGACATCTGCTCTTCGTCTTCAAGATCTGAGTACCCTGTGGAATATCCTTGGTGTTGTCCGAATTTGATTGGACCAGTCAATAATGCGTTGCCGGAGTTGCTCTTCAGTATTAAGCTGGATTTATAAACTCGGAAGTTGGCGTTCAGTTGAGGTTCAGTTGCAGTTGGATGTTCGCGGCAGTTGAGGTTCAATATTTTCGCATTTATAAACTGTCAGTTTCGGTTGTAGGTTAGGTTTGGAATTGTGAAAATTTCGAACGTTTTTCTTTCGATTTAAAAATACTTTTGGTAATTGTCAAAGTTCAAACACAGAAACACACCAAACCAAACACAGTAATACACGATTACGCAAAATATAAACATTACATTAAGAGAAATAATGAAACAACAATAAGGGTCATTTTCCAATGCCACGGCGTACTGTGCTTCACGTGATCGACAGGCGCTTATTCATTGGCTGTCGCCGAACGTCGCCAGCGGTTGCCAACTGCCCGCAACTGCCGACATAAACATTGACCATCTTTGAACTCCGTTGAACGTAAAACGAACTGCCAACTTTTCGACCAACTGACTTTATAAATGCGCGCGTTCATTTCATAGCGTTGAACATTTTGAACGGCAACTGAACCTCAACTCCCGAGTTTATAAATCCAGCTTTAATCGGCACTGAGTAAACTAAAGCTTTCAAGTGGCCCCAGAAGTAGAAATCTAGTGGATTATTTCGTTTTTTAAAGCATTAAGATGTTTTAAAAATCATGAAATTTTGATTTTTCAATTAAGTATTTGATAACTACTTAGTTACTTTTGAACCGCCATAACTTTCATTTAACCAGTTAGCAATCCATCAAAGCAAACTCTTTGCCTTCAATTTTCTCGAAAACCATCGCTCAGGGCGATGTGCATCAAGAGTTACTTTTGTAGGGAAAAGTATGTAGTTTTTAAAAAATGAACCCACGTTGCAAAAAAAATAACCTCAAAAAAGTTATTCACGAAACAACCCCATACCCTTGTAAAAACTACCCTTTCCGCTTCTCCAAATAATTTTTCAGTATCGCCATTTGATTTATAGGGCCAAAATTTATGGCAGAGGATTTTTTTTCGAAATTTTATCTCGTTTTTTGAGCCTACAATTTCAAAACAACCGTTTTTTAAATTCACTCTTTCAGTGCCCCTAACTCCCTTAATATGCATTTTCCGCACTATACTTATAGGAACTTTTTTTACTATTTTTAAATTATATTTTCAATAGATCTGGAAAGGAAGCAGTGTAGTAGTCTAATCTAATTTAATAGACATTATTTGAATCTCTGGACAATGAGGAAGATGCATATATTTTATTTTTCGCCAGAAACTAATTTATTAGAATAAATATGTATAAATGCAAAAAAAAAACTTTTTTTCTTGAAAGCAGTACGACAATTTTATAAAATGGGCCATTAAAATACTATGGATAACGCAAACGACGCCTCGCGAATTGAAACGATATTCTATTGGCCTGACGTCACCCGCCGTTCTCGTCGACGCGCGATCGACGTGTTCCGTTTATGTACGTATTTAGGTGGTGTACTAAGACATTTTTGTTGCTTGTAGGGTTGATTGAAGGAGCTTTTTATGCTTTTTTGTGCAGTTATTATTTGTATGTCTTGTGTGTTCTGAGAATTTTTTAAGTAATGGCAGATTCTGGGTTTAAAGGTTAAAAGCACAATCAGATAACTTGCCAAAAGTGGATGCTTTTATGTTGGCTGCTTTTATAAATACAAATTCCCAATTTATTGGTGCTGAATTACGAGGAAAAAAACAGAGAGGTATGTAACATTTATTCTTTGCAGTACTGAGGCATATTTAAGTATAAGTAGGTATCTACTGTTACAAACTTTTATATAGTTATAAATTAATGTTATAAACTTATTTTTCAGATCAGGTAGGGAGACGTATGGAGATAATGCTGTAGGTTATGTAGAAGTGAAAAGAGACAAAAATATTTGTTTAGTACGTGGAAAAATAACTCCAGAGCATAGCGTGAAAAAGAAAGTTTTTTTTTATATATTGATACTCCCTTACCCTTGTTATTTTTAAAGATTGTTTTTTTTTCACGAAATTATAGGAAATAAATTGTTTATCAGTAATGAAAATATTATACAAGGTGTCCCATAAGCAAACGCCAAAATCAAGTTACTTTTTTAAGTGAAACACCCTATATATTTTTGGATTCTTCGGAAATTTCTAGATATTCTAGATATATTTCATGTATAATATCCTATACCTATCTTCAAATGTTTATGAAATATTGACAGTTGAAAAGCGAAAAATACCTACAATTTTCTGGACCACCTTTTTTGAGACACCCTGTATAACTAGAATTAATTTTAAAAGAGAGTATATGAAAAACCATGCAACTTTTTTATTTAATGTTTTCTTCTAAAACTTGCAGTTAAGGCTGTATGTGGGTGTCAAAATATAATGAATAACCCTGTACATTCAAATTTCATATACCTATGTAAGACAATATACATAGATATATGAACTTACATCAAAATGATCTTCACAACAATAAATCGTAAAAATAGAGGATAATTTAACGTTTTTCTTTTCATCTCTTCTCATGGCCTTGGATCATTTTTTTCTGTTTTCGCCCATCCATTACTATTTATAAATATCACTAATTACTAATTATGTATTAATTAACACAAATAACTAAAATTTTGACTGGGATTCAACAGCGTTTAAAAGCAAACTGTGTAAAATAAACACGCGTCTGGTTCCACTCAAGCAGAAGAACGGCGGGTGACGTCACAGCGGCAAGGCGCAGTAGAGAGCGTTTGCCCGGCCATTTAAATTAACAATATTTAATTATTTTATATTAGAGGCATTTCTTAACGGATATCAACGGTTTTTTTTTTGTTCAATTTGTAATTATATGAACTATTTTTTAAAACCATTATTTAAAAACATGCATTTTCCTCATTGATAACTCTAGCTAGGTTACTAGAAACGAAGTACTTTAAAACGACTAAAGAAATAACATTAGAGAAAGTTATATATATTTTAATAACAAAATAATATTTTAAATAAAATTCAATTTAATGTGTCTTTTATAAATATAATTGATAAAAACTCACTACTGCATTATTTAAATAATATGCTATTTAAAACTAATGCGTTTTCCTTTCATGGTCGTAATTGGCATTTAACAAACGTCCACTTACACAGAACCAAAACAAGGAAAACAAAACAAGACACAGCTCTTTGCCGAAGAAATTTCTCCAAATATAGTAAATATATCATTAGCGATATCTCCAAACAAACTTTCTAATATTTCCCATAACCAATTTGTCAACTATGTTATTCTTTTTCTGTGTACTCACCTGTCTCTTTTGTTATGTTGTAAAATGTGTATAATTTTTAAATAATAGTTTACAGTGATGGTAGATTATGTGATAGCTCACAACTGTGGTAAGGATTTAACAGACATCATTAATTTTTCTGCCAAATGCATTGTACAATACAGTTTTTTGTATATTTAAGGTTGATTTCAAAAGCTACTTTAATCGTTCCACTTTCTATTAAAAATGACAAAGCAAACTATTTATTTAATTATCTGTTGCTCTCGTTTTTCAAGATATTAAGTTTAACCACTAAAAAATGAGCCCCTTAAAAAGTCTAACCGCACTGTATTGTCTGTTATGTTCTTGTTTTTTTACACAATCAGTTTTAAAACACTTAAATTAATTATAACTAAGTGGCTATCAGAAAATGAGGTTTTCTAAATCATTGACATTGACACTTTAGATAGAAAAAAAGTAAAATATAACACAAATTCACCACAATACACCAAAACACTTTACTTTTGCACTGGACGCGCGTTTCGCTAAGCATGTAAGCATCATCAGTAGATGATTAGAACTACTTTAGATGATTATGAATTTAAAATTAACCTATTGTCATCATCGTCATCATCATTCTCAGCTTATTCAACCATTTCCAATTATGGTGTAGCCTCCCTCACATATTTAGATACTGTCTTTGTAGCTGGGCCCTAGCTATACCTGCTAATATAGTTGATAAATTAATTAGAAAACGTAGGTATAGGTTAATGATTTCTGAAAATTCGACTTTTCAAGTGGAGAAAGATACGTCTAAATATTTTTCAATACCGTTTGATAGAGAGTTATCCCGTGGTCTAAAAGGAATTTTTAAGAATGTCAATTATAAACTTGTGTATAGTGCTAATAATAAATTACAACAATTATTAGGTAATCCAAAGGATAAAACACCTCCACTGGAAAGGTCGGGTATTTATGAAATTTCTTGTAAAGATTGTAATCAGAAATATGTTGGGCAAACTAGAAGATCAATATTAACTAGATTTAAAGAACATTTAGCTCAGATAAGATATGGTAGACCGGATAAATCTTGCGTTGCCGAACATATTGTTGATAAAGAACATTGTATAGATCTTAATAATTTAAAATTAATTAAACAAGTCTCAAATTACAGTAAATTAGATGCATATGAAAGCATCAGAATTAATAAATGTAAAGATAGTATGAACAGGGTCAACGGTCCAATTCCTTCAAGTTCTTTGTTCCTACTACTCTAGTGGCGGAAATTAACTGTTACGCTCAGTTGGCTCTGACTCGGTTGGCTAGATTTTGCCACGCTCACTCGGTACCTACTGGGCGAGTATATAAACGCTCAATTTGTAGATTGTACTTTAGTTTATAATCATCTGCTGATGATGCTAACATGGTTAGCGAAACGCGCGTCCAGCGTAAAAGTAAAAGTGTTTTGGTGTATTGTGGTGATTTAGTGTAATTTTATTTTGCTGTGTAACACCAAAGGTTCCAACCCTCAACTGTAACCTGCTAATATCCTCATATCATGGTCCCATCTCAGGTTCGGTCTTCTTCTAAGTCTCTTAATTCCTCGTGGGTAACTGCTGTAATTTTTGTGGTCCTTCTGCTTCCCGTCCTTCTTGCCAGGTGTCCTGCTCATTGCCATTTGAGGGATTTGATTCTGTGGGTGACATCTAATACCTGGGTGTTTTGTCGTATCCACTCTATTATTTTACTGCCTCTCTTGGTTAGTCCCAGCGTTTTTATTTCCCAGTTAAACCATTTTGAGAGTCGTTTCACATGCATAGGTCATGACTGGTAGTACATATTGGTCGAATGTTGTCTTCTTTATATAGAGTGGCATTCTAGATTTGAGTATGATGACAGAGCGAGAATTTTTTCCATAAGTACTCCACACTAACATACCCAAGTAGCATTTTCACGACTTGCGACCACATGTTTACTAAACACAACGTTGGATTAGTTACAAAAAATAGTTAGCTCCGTACCTTGGGTATTAAAATAAATGTAAACGTTTTTGTAACGTTGTACCGACGTTGAACTAGTACTACAACAAAGTAAAAGCTCCTGCGACGTCGAATAAACGTTGTCTTCTAACCTTTTTTGCTTAAGCGATCTTTAGGTGATTCGGACAACGTAGTTACAATGTTGGGCAATAAAGAGTTTTCCGACGTCACTTTCAGGACCTATTCCAATGTTATGTAAACGTCGTTTGTTTTACTAATTCCAACGTTGTTTAGATTTCCTTTTTCTTACGTTGGTAGGACGTCGAACCACTACCTTTTTGCAACTGTATTGAACCATAACCATAAATCTTAAGTTTTTACTTCGTTCTGTTCAGTCAGACAGTTCAGTGCTAGTTTTTATAAAAAAAACTTAATTAAAATGGGACGAAAGAAAGGCACATATAAAACTAAATTTAAATATACATCGACATATTACCGATACTTTATCCACTCTCTCGTTTATTTGGAACATAGAGGGCGGGACAAGCAAATTTTGCTTTGACGTTGGTCTAGACTCTAGAATTACTAAATTAGGCAATCTTGCGACTAGTATACTACCTGTTAAGGCCTAACTGCGACTTTATTAGTCCAGTATGCGACTACTCGAAATACTCCATCTTAATCTCCTAAACAACAACAAAGTGAAAGCCGCCATGTTGTTGAATAAGAAAATGTTTCGTTCCTAAAATAGCAATTCCTGCTTTTTTAATACATTAACTTGAAATATTTGACCCTAAAAAACACGCGGAAACAATTTTTTTTTCGACTGCGAATAAATTATTCTCATTTTACTAAAAAAAAAATTCAAGAAATTTTTTAAAACTTCTTTAATTTTAAGTCCCATTAGTATTTTTCAAAGTAGAAACAATACATTTATCAAAAAAGTTGTTTGCGTTTAACTTTTTTGCCTTGAGTAACGAGTTACAGAGTTGGTTAAAGTGTTTCAATAATTATGATCTTCAAACATCCTCCACACTTAAATACTTTTGTTTTGTTTTCCTTTACTGCCATCTGGCATATGTCTCTAACTAAATCATAAAAATAATATGTTTACTATAATTATCCCAATTTAGGATAAAACGCGACTTGGACGCCATATTATTATAGTTTTGTAGTTCTGTGTACTTTATTGCTGGCTGTATTTAGTTCGTTAATTTGTGTTTGTAGTTCTTTAGGACTACTGGCTATTAGGAGTATGTCGTCAGCGAATTTTAGATGGTTAAGATATTCTACATCTATTTTTAATCCTTTGTTGGTCCAGTCTAGTTGACGGAGGATTTCTTCTAGTGTTGCTGTACCTTATTATATTATTAACTAATTTATGATTTTTTAATTTAATCCAAAAATTTTTAAAAAAAGAAACGGAAAACCTGCCATATTCCATTTATTTAAGGAGGAGGATTTTAATTTATTAAAAAACTGAGGATTTATGTTCCCCTATCATAAGCACACTTGAAAGATGATAAACCAGTAACTCAAGAGAGATTCCCATATAAATCCTGGTTGACATAAATCAGAATACCGTTCTCCATTTTTCCGTAATTAAGCAAAACATTTTCTATATTTGTCGTATTGCATGTCGATGTGCACTTAAACTTGCGTAACGTTAGATAATATACAATAAAAAATAAAACTGGCTGCTGGAAAAGGAGTGTGTACTGTCATTGAAGAATAATCTCGTTGCTTAATTGGAGGCGAATAAGCAAAATACCAACCGGTGTAATTATTACAAAAACGTTACTAGACCTAACGTAATAGCTTAGATTGAGAATTATGCTCGGATATGTAACCGTACCAACCCAGAGAGCAAAAAACAAATAATTAGAATACATTAATATTTATGTTGGTTCGTGTCAATGTCAACTAATCGTTTATCGGCTGTTTTGTGTTGAACTGTTGGCTGCACTTTGTTTATTAACGCGTGGCTAGTTGAATCGGATGCAACGATGATACATGAATAATCTAACTGTATAATCTTAAATGTCAAGATCGATATATGTGTCTATGTTAGGGCTAATTACGGAAATCTTGGCATTAACTGCCGAAGGTCGAGTTTACCAACAGTATTTATAATGTAGTTATGAATTTGTTTTTTTTTTATTTTTAATAATTAATTATTAACATTTATTGATTTATTTCTATATTAACTTAAACCCTACACTTACTTACTTATTGCCATTACTTGCTGACAAGTACTTGACACGCATCAGAAGATTTTCTTTGATGAGGTTTTCTGTGACTGAAAAGCCCCATATGTGATGTTATCCCAACAAACATTTGAAATTAAAATTACGTTAAATTAACCACCTGGACTATTATTGACCAACTGGAAATTGGTCGAAATTTCCAAGAATTGACGTTAAAATTCCCAAAGTGGGGAATAAAACTAAAGTAATTTGGAAGTTAAAAACAAGTTAACAGATTATAATGTCTTGTATGAAATATGGGCTATGAAGTCAAAAATAACCAACCTGAGGTCATAACATGGTAAAATAGAGGTAAATTTTACTAAAAATAGTCCTAATTTATACTACCTATATTTTAACATGGGAAAAAAAGAGAAAGAATAAGGTAAAGTATTTTTCTTTTTAATATGTGTATGTAAATGAATTTCCCAATAATGAACCAGGAAGACAAACAAGTGTACTAATAACTGGCATGGCCGTTTGAACTTTAATCCAATATGGATGAAATACCTACATACAGTGTGTCCACGGATTGACTCCCAAAGAGGGAAAACTTTTTTATTCGTGGGTTTATGAAAAAAAGTTATTCTTCATAAAAACTCCTGCTTGAGCTTAAACGACCAACAGGCATATTGTTTTGACAAATGTATATACCGAGTGTTAAAAAGTTTAAAAAATATGGAAAACGCTAAGAACAAAGTACTTGTATATGTAAAATATGATGAAAATTTATTAATAAAAGTTCTAGGGATTGAAAAACTACACCACGTTACCACATTTTTTTTAACACCTAAATGTACAGGGATTGGTAAAAGATTCCTCTCCATATAAAATACCATTTACTCTAAATTAATTTTATTTTTTTTTGAATAACTTTTAAATCATTGTTTACCTTTACGCAATTGCATTATTTCCCTTTTTAAATTAACCAATGGAGGCTATAAAACTCGTACACGCGACGAATGAAAAATAAAAAAAATATTGTTGCAAACAAATAATAGATAATAAAGGCAGGTTGTTGCAGGTCTGTAAAAAAAGTTAATTTAGAGTAAATGGTATTTTATAATAATGATAAGAATTGGCTATAACTCAGTAATTTTTCGAAGAAAACATATTATAGCTTATATCGCTAAAAAGCTTAAAAAATGGCGCTTTATATTAAGTCATGGTTTCCATTTAAAAAAAACGTATGTTTGTGTCATATATCATTCAGCTTTAGAAAAAAAACGGAGGACACGGTCTCATTAAGGGTGTGATTATCTACAACTTTTATCTGAAAACTTTTTGTTTAAAATAGCTTATAATGGAATTAGAGACAATTTTTAAAATAGGCGAAATTTGTTTTTTTTTTTCAAATATCTAGTAAGCCATGAACTTTTTCAAAAATCTGAAAGGCGAATATTTATGACTCCATAAAACTGCAATTCTTTCCCCATTTAACCGACTCTCTATCTCCAGTAGTTTCCGAGATACCCATAGAGAACATCGTAGGAAACTCACCCTGTATAAATTACTACAAAATCGGTTAAATTTTATAAAAAGAACACATTTTTGTGTTTGTAGTTCTGAAAATTAACCATACCATTTTATTTTAACCGTGGTTTTAGTTTCATCTGTACCTACAATTAATTAATAATTTGATAAGAAAATCGCTTATATGGTGATACAAGAAAATGAATATTAACATTTAAAAAAGGTACTTAAATTGAATTCTGGTAATTATATTGATTTAAGTCATTTTACCGACTCAAGTTGCAGAGCATCATGATTTAAGTCAAAAATATCGACTCTCATAGAAAAGTTTTGTAAAGTCATAAAAACGTCTTTAAAAAAATAACTTGACTTGAAATAAAATGATTTAAGTCAAAGACATAAATCATTTGAACTTTGTGTTGAATTTAAACCTTTTTGATTTTAGAAATGACTTAAGACTTAAGTCTTTTTAAAACTGACTTCTTGCAGCTCTGTAGAAATACTTCTTCTATAAAGTTTTCACCATAATCTCCAACCTACAACCTCTGCTTACATTATAGCGACGTTTAAAGGTGTGAACTTAAAAATAGCGTAATCCCTATCTCGCAAAACGTTTATCCTGCCCAAGCAACACACCCAGCATAATTATTATTCTATATTCCGATACCAGATTCTCGTATTCTTCATCCGAAATGGCAGAATCTCTTAGCCGGCCCATTCCAACGGTACAAGAAGCAATTTGCTCCGACATAATCTACGATATACGATATTTTTCCAACTGGGCGACTTATCGCCAGTACTACCTTGCCATACCCATTAGCGGACGTATTGTCGGGATTATTTATTTATTTAGCTATGCGCTACGGTTTCTTGGCAATACAGTCGACTTGTAAATAACAAAGAAAACGGTTTACGATTAGACTGGATGCCGAATGATGTTTATGATTCAGAAATGCATTAACTATCTATCGACTTGATAGATTCGGAAGAAAAACTAATTGGTTTAGTTGAGACATTAACTGGATTCAATAAAGAGGAATGCTTTTAGGTCTAGGAAAGGTCTATCCTTTAAAGGAAGATATCTTTTTGTCGGATCCTTTGAGGATGAGGTTTCTGTATTTGCTTAAAACGTAGATAAATGTTTTATTTTTTAAAAAATCTTAAAATTTTCTGTTTTTTTCTAGGTAAATAATATAAGTTCTTAATATCTCAGTGAATCTACAACCACTACATATATACAGGGGGGTTTGAACTGTATTCCGGAAACTTCGACAGTATATTCTGCAGATAAAAATAAGTAAAAAAAAGTTCGTATGAATGTATGTCATAAAATTTCTTAGTTTCGGAGATATAGAGTGTAGAAATTTAATTTTTATTTTGACTTTTTCGAAATAATTTCTGAAGTAACGTCAATATTTAGATGAAAATTGGTGTCTTGGGGTTTTTTGACATGCGAAATTTGATTTTGATGTCAATATGACTCCTATTTGTAGGGGGCGCCATCTACATGTGTTTTAACTGTTTTGAAGAGTAATAACTCCGTCCGTACATGTATAATACTATATACCAGTTGAAAAAATATACATTTTCGTGATTTTTCACCTAAAAAATGTCTCTTGGTAAAAATTGCTACTAGCAACCGTTCTCAAGATATTTAGAATGGAAATAGATAGTCAATACATGTCAATATTGACTAAAAACAACCATGTGGAGTAGATAGTTATTTGAGTGAAATGATAAATTTCGGAACTTTTTATGTTTTTTAAATTAATTATAAATTTTACTTCGAAAAATGATGATGAAACAGTTTCTGTTGAACTTTTGGCACAAAAACATTTCAAATTTATGATTTCAGCCTAATAAGTATGTTTAATCAACATGTTTAATTTATGTTAGTGATGAGAGGTATTGATAATTTCGATTCCAAATATCTCGAGAACCTTAACTCGTAGCGATTTTTACAAAGAGACCTTTTTTAGGTAGGAAAAGTCGTAAATGTATATTTTTTACTCACTGGTTTTATAAAGGTACGGACGAAAAGTTACTACTCTTCAACCAGTTAAAAATATGTAGGTGGTGCCCTCTACAAGTAGGAGTCATATTGACATCAAAATCAAATTTCTCATGTCGAAAAACTCCCAGATACCAATTTTGATCTAAATATTGACGTTACTTCATAAATTATTTGGAAGAAATTGAAATAAAAATTAAACTTATACAACCTGTACCTCCGAAACTAAGCATTTTAGGACATATAATTTATAGGAACTTTTTTTAATTATTTTTATCTGCAGAATAAGCTGCCGAAGTTTCCGGAATACAATTCGGACCACCCTGTATACGGATCAGTCAGATATATCATATAAGGTTAATTTGTAGTCAGCAGAACATAAGCCAAACGCATAGTGAAGAAATCTGAAGTTAATAGAGGAGCAAAAAGTAAACAAAGGTTAAAATAATTATGCCAAGCAGAAAAGACTAAAATAGTAGTAATAGTAGGGCTGAAACAAGGAATATTTTTTTTCCTGTGAGCCTCTCCAACAATGTTACAATTTTACAAGCAAAATAACGTAAATCCATTATTGTATTGAAGAAATATTATGGTAGGAATTAACACACCGGGTTTAGTTGTCATCTTCACAGATCCTGCAGATAGCCATGAATCGCTAAATGTACTCAACTTCGCAGAGGTCATTTCTAGATTAGTGTTGAATTGTTTGCTCAAATGCATTGGGCGAACGAAATTATACCTTAGCTTGGGTTCCAGGGCACGGTAATCAGAAAGGCAACGAAAAGGTAGATGAGATAGTTAAACAAAGCTCATCAATACTATTCATAGTATCAAAAGTCTTGTGCGGTTCTGTGGGTAGCCAAGAAATCTCTAGAATGGTGGAAGTCTTCATCAGGGAAACAGAAGTTCATAGAAGAACATTTGCCAAATGGCAGACCTGATATGCAAAGACAGGAAGATTGTCAAAAATATAGTGGATCTACTAATATAGCATTGCAAACTGAATAAGCATCTAAAACTGATTGGATTGACGGACGAAGCCATGTGCAAATTTTGTGAATTAGAAGAAGAAACGACACAATGCATTTTATTTTAGTTCGATAGCCTAAAGGTGCGTCCACATTGCTCGCGAGCAGGCCGAACGAGCACGTGAAACACGAAAAATATGGCAAACAGTCAGAGTTTGGTTTGGTTTGGTTGTGATTTTCTTTTGTTGAGATGTTCGCGGCGCTCGCGACGCTCGCGGTGCTTCACGTGCTTGCGATCTCATAAAATACCTGTTTCGACTGTTCGGCTCTGTCGCGGTACACCAAAGAGACGCTTCGGAGCCATACATATATAAATATACCATTAATAAAATATAACTCTATATTTATATTTCCTATTATCTTAATCTGATCTTTGAGAACTTTATTTATATTTTGACATACGCCTGGTATTATTTTTGAATTGCTTTGCTTGGAAACTTTGAATAAATAACCCAAACTGGTATGTGAGTCTCTAGTTGCAATGAATCTTAATATTATGGCCAATCTTTATTTAGCTCTTTCTTTAACCGGAATACACCTCCTAAAAGTTGTATTTTTCCTTTCTAGACGGGGGCCACCTAAGTTAATAAGTCTTTCAAAATCAGTAGCGGACATACGATAAAAAATCTTAAAAAAACATTTTGTCTGTTTCTAAGTCGCGTAGATGTTTTCTTTCATTGTGCTGGGATCTACTTTTGAAATTATTAGACATCCAACACCGCCTTTTTCCCCTCTTTTTCTCCTTCGTTTTGCAATAATGATCGCACTAGCAGCCTCTATTAAAAATACTTCGGTATCATCCATGACCGAACAGCACGAACGCAAGCACTACATTACAATGTGGACGCCGTTGCTTGCGACCCGAAGCACAAGAAGCAAGAGCGCGAGCAGGATCGCGCGCAATGTGGACGCACCTTAAGAAATCCGTTCGCTTCAATCCAATACTAGCGAACGAATATTCTATACATAAGCGGCATAAACGGTAATAAGCAGACTGGTAGACCGTTAAGTTCGCGCCAGTTGTTCGCGATATGAATCATTTTCGATGAAGACATCAGGAAATTGTCGTAAATAAAGCGATCGCGCTGGAACGGAATTGTCCTTTGGGGAGAGAAAGCTACCGCGGCAGATGGAGCAGATTAATCAAATTAAAAAAATTCACAGATTTTGCAACATGCGCAACCATCATAGGCGTATTGAAAATACCAGACACAAGTCGGCGGTTGTCGACAATCACCTGTTTTTTACATTTTATATTAACTTGTGGCGTCATTTGGAAGAGCTCAATAGAAATATAAAAGAACTAAACCTTCTTCGTTGGAAAGCAATTTGACATTTGTGACGTCAGCACTCCGGCAGTCTAACGTAAACGTATCATTGATCGCTATTCAGAAATATATTCCAGATACGTATAATGAACAAGTTTAACGTTCGCAACGTTAAATAATTTTGATATTTGATTTTTATCGTGATGGTTTTTTGTAAAAGTGAAGAAAATATTGATGATATGAACGTGTGCGGATTCGTGATTGGTCACGATCACGGTCACGGCACTATGACGGGCTCCTATATCCACGTAGGAGCCCAAAATATACAAAAGTCAGTTTAGCTTAAGTTTAGATTAGGTCTATATTTTTTATTAATGCAAAATCAACTAAAACCTAATTCTAATCTAACCTAAACTCACTTCTTCTTTTGCATATTTCGGGCTATTACCTGGATATTCCTAGGTTTAACCAATATTCGCAACCAAACCAAACTTAGGTGTAAATTTACAAGTACAAAAAAATACTTTTCACCAATTTTCACAATAAAAATTAAAAGTTATAAATCATAATATTTTTTTATAGAAATGAGGGAATAAGGGTGAACGGGGTGCCGGTAGACCAAGAGATACTTGGAACGTAAATGTTAATTTATACTCGAATGGAGTTGCCTCACAGTATAGGCATATTTTGAACCCCTACCGTGCATAGTTACTGTAGATAAAAATAAATTAAAATATAGTTGGCTTCAACGATAATTTGGTTTGCAGCTTCTTTTCATCATACCTAATAAAAAACCGTCACAACCACTACTCATAGTATGTACCTATGTATTTTTAAACATCATTATGAAATTAAAAAATACATAGGTGCCTATAATATGAGTAGCGGTATTTTTTTTTCGTTTCATCATAACGGATTTTGTTGTGCTGAAAATAAGCAGCAAAATATATTATCGATTGCAACAACTATACCTAGTTTACATTCAGTATGTCCAATTAATATAGAACATTATAACTATGCATACTTTTAAAAATTTGCTACCAATATATTTTGATAGTTGAGTTTTTGAAATTATTTGTTAGCTTCTTAAACAAAACAGGCCCATAATAATTCAAATCTTTATCATTCAGTACTTCCAAGAATTATGAAGTAATCTCACGTCAAAATTTTTTAAAATTATTGCATGCCTTATGGATTTGCAAAGTTAACAAAAATATTTCTTTGCATACCTTGCAATTAATATATTTAATCCAGTTTATCAGTTCTGCATCATATCCGAAATTTAGAATGTGTGTGACACAACGAAGAATTAAAGTGCAACATGAACCACCAGAAAAATATCAAGTAAAAAAAAATTGTTAAGTTTTAATTACTAGTTACGCAGTCCTTCCCCCCATATTGGCTTCCCTCTTGCCTAAAATCTATATTGTCTTTCCTAACATTTTAAATATAAATGATTGAAACTCATGCAAGTTTACCATAATTTAAACTTAAGATAGTCCCTAATTATATTAAAATATAACACTTACGAAGTTAATAAATATTAACTATTTCTACTTATTTTTAATCATTTAATAATTCTGATAAAAACACGCTTGATTTTTTTATTTTAGAAATCATACGGGCTATAATAATTAATATGACTATATTAACAATACTTAAATTAAAATTTATTTGAAGGAATGCTACTGTATTACAATAATTGTAAAACACATATGTAATAATAACTGGGAATAATATAATAATTATTTAAAACTGCTCATCGCGTTATCGATGTCGGCGTCTTGTCACTTTTATTTAGTCTTGTCAGTATTATTTTATTAGCCGTTTAGGTATAGTTTGAATTCACACTTTGCAGATTTTAATGTGCCATTTGTGGTTTTTTATTGGATTTTTTGCATATTTGGTATATTCTATGAAGTGATTTTTAAGTGCTCCTGGCCATTTTTCAATTATTAAAGTGCCTATTTAGATACATTTAAAATGAGTTAATTAGTGTATAGTATTTGTATTATGAGTTTGTTTATTTTATGAGATGTATTTTTTTCCCATTAAAATAAACATAGCTTACTAGATCACTAGCTAGTCATTTTTAAATACAGGGTGTTAATTAAGTATCTGGCCAAACTTCAGGAGGTGATTCTTTGAATGTTTTAAGGTAAAAAGTTCATATAAACATGTGTCCGGAAATGTATAATTTTAAAGATACAGGGTGTCAAGGTGTTTTCTAATAGACCTTTTTTATTAATATCCCAAAGATCCGTTGGCCGATTTTGTTGAAATTTCAATGTTGTGAACTTTGATAAGTTACCATGTTGTGAACTTTGATAAGTTGGCACTAATTAAATGATAATTATTATTTACAACAATATTCAAAGGATAAAATCTTATCCCAATAAATATTTAGCAACGCCTTGGATTCATGTGTTTTTACGCCTATTGGCAGTGGAAACCATGCAAGCTTTTTCTTTGACCTAAGTTGTTAATTAAAAATTATTATATTGATTATAATCATAAAAAATATAGGTCCTAATAGCCTAAATTTTAGCAAAATGCATCAGCAGATCCGATGAGATCCGAGTTATTATGTTTTGGAACTTAATGATTTAATTAATTATTCCCTTTAATGCATTTACCTATCCTCCTCGCCAAGAAAAAATATTGCATTAGTCTAAATTTATTATTTATGTGATTCCACTCTTTCACGTATAAATTTGCCCCCTTGCTCTCATACGGAAACTGTACCTAACAACCCATATGCCTTGACGCATATTCTTTTTATAATAATATGGGCTTTCTTTACCCGCCGGCCCAGACAAACATCCATATCCATAAAAATAGTTGGCCCACACAGATAAATTAATAAGACCTCATTTCGGCCCCCAAACGTCCTTCGATGATCAACGCCGGCTAAACTATCGCCTTACGTGTTGACAAGTTGATTAGGCAGGTTATTGAACTCGTGTGGCATCGAGCATGTCGTTTTTTCAAAGATGGGTCCCATATAAACGCGGCCAGAAGTATTTTCAATACTAAAAAAACATAATTGAAGCGATTATGTGTGCTTTTGCCGACCGTTCACTGCAAATATTATTATGTATACACACTTTTTTAGATTAAATCGAATGCATGCGAGGAATTCTTGGGTTTAAACTAGATCGAAATTCGTATCAGATGATTGGATTTTGTTATGATGCTTTAATATTAACAATATTATAATAATACTAATAATCAATCCGACACATAATTTTTGCTTAAAAAAATTAAAGTCAGTTACATTCAGGGTCAAATCGCTGAAAATCTGATGCGCGGAGACTGTGTTAAAATAAAACAATTTTTTTGTATAAAAAAATAAGTATTTTGAGGCATGGACGTGTATCAAATATAACATCAGAGATATTTTGAAAAAAAATATAAAATTTTTCGACCCGGCATCTGAAAGGTGAAGATATTTAGGACATACAGAGAAGACCAGGCTACTAGTAACATAGCAAGTTGCCGGACGAATTTACGTTTACCCGATTTGTGTTCGTACTAGAGATTCACTGCCGGCTAGTCGGCAGTCGGTTGGTCAGGCAGTACGCAGTTGCAGTTGTGCTTGGACGGGTCGGTCGTGACACTAGGAATACGACGCGAGGAGTACCGAGTATTTATTATTTTCATTTTAAGTGTTTACTTTCACTTAAGGTAACATTTAAAATAAAAATACTTAAATATTTATTATTTGAGTGTGTTTACAAGCCAAAATAAAAAATTGTTAAATTCTCTAAATCCGAAAAAAAAACTCAAATATTACTCTAAATAAAAAAAAAGTTATAACAAGTGTTCAAAAAGACCACCTTCTTGTGCTAGACAGAAGCCTAGGCGGTCGTAAAATCCCCGTCTGACATTGGCTAACATATTAGGGCTAATAGTTTGGAAAGCCTCTCATATCTTTACTTGAAGCTCATCCAGATTATTGGCCCTATTATGACCATACACTTTGAATTTTACATAACCCTACAAAAAGAAATAATTGGGAGAAAGATCTGGTGATCTAGCGGGCCACAAAATAGTTTCGTGTTCACTAATTAAACGGTTGGGAAAAGTATTGTTCAAATATTCTTAAACAATACGGGAATTGTGGGCAGGGCAACCATCTTGTTGAAACCAGACATTGTGGAATCTTTCTCCCAATAACTCACGAATTCTAGCGACAATCTGCTGCTGTAACAAGTCCAAATACTTTGCAACAGTTAAATTACCCTTTATAAAAAATGGACCAATCATATTCTCCCCTACAAAACAACCCCAAACACTTGCTTTAACTCCTGTTCTTCATTAATCAACACATCAGGCGTTTTGTGTTTTTGTGCGGACACGCACCCATGTGTTTCAAAATGATTAATAACTCTTGATATAGTAGGTAAAGATGGAATTGGCCTGTTTACAAAAGTTTGTGGAAAAATTGTTTGTATATCCCGATAAGACCTATTTTGGAAATACCATTTTAGAATTTGAATTTTCTCACGAACTTCGTAAACATCCATTATTTTACTTAAAAAATAAATTTTACACGAGAACTATCGCGAGAATCTATGTATTCGTTTTGGCTATTAAAACATGAATAAATACAAATTCTGAAACATTCTTATCACATAATATCTACCTATTTTTATTTTATCGCATTTTTTCGCCTGCTTTTTATCCGGCGGACGGGTATACGCTAATTCGTCTGGTTCTGCCTATGTTACTACTACGGTGGTCCGGTCTGTATATCCACATGATTTTTTTTTCTTAGAATAGGTCGAAGAATCACCTCCTTAAATATTAGCATGTCGTTAAGGAATATTCTGTATATATTTCTGTTTATATTTTTGTAGTAAATTGATTGTACTCCAATATTGTCTCTGCATTTTTGAAATTATTTTCGTAGACACATATTTAGTGACTATTGCAAAAAGGTCTGCAACAAAAAATACAGCACTAGTTATACTTCTAAATAGGGCATTAGTGATACGATCACCTGAAGAATCGTAAAAGACAAAATAAAATATCAAAAATTATAGACAAACGGTTACAGTAAAAGCCTTTCTCCATAATATCACAATCGCCGAGTGCCTTAATAGCACCATAGTTCCACTGCATCGACATAAATCACAATTATTTTTTAATTGTGACCCAAGGCGGCGAATTCCCGCGCAGATCCTGCCGAGATTACCCGACGACCTATCGACTATCTCCGCTAAAACAACTCTATTATCTTCGTTTCATTCCTCTTCTGCCCCATCTACACGTTGCTTTCTTCTCTCTCTCACGTATGTCGACCATGGATAAGTCTCCGTTATCTTTCTATCTTTTCTCTTCTGTGTGTGTGCCATTCGTAACAACGCGATACAGTTAGTCGTGTGTTCCCCTATAATCGATTCTATCGGCGCATACCTGCTGGATAATGCAGATACGGCACCTGGGATTTAGAAAGAAGAGGGAAAAACAACGGGCTTCTGTGATCCGATTGGCCGATAACGAATAGAAAATAGAAACACAGTGGCGTGAGGAAACTTAAGCTTTAACCTTTTGGCGGTCGCGCTTCATTTTTTACATGAACCGTCTGCCTGCTAAATTCAAGAGGTCTTAAGCGTTACTAGTGGTGTAAGACATAAAATAATATGATAATCAAATTAAAAACTCTTTATTTGACTTGCTTTATCACAAAAAGCAAAGATAAACATAAAATATATAACATAAAACACGTAGAAATACAAACTAATAAATATTGTTTAAAAAAGGAAAATAAATAATAATGAAAAAGTGAATCCTTAGAAAAGTGATTACAGAACATTTGTGTGTGCTCCAAACATACGAAATTGTGACACTGTACATAAGAGTAACGAGTTCACAATGCTGTTAACCTATCACAATGCTGTGCCGATCCTCTGGCAATACTGTATTCAGCGCTTCAGAATCTGAAATTTATTTTTTTGTATCAGAATTTATTTCGGGCCCTTCTATAATATCCACTTCTCCTTCTTCCTTGTCATGGTCATGTTCAGTAGTCAATTCGTCATCTTCGTAGTCAATTCGTCATCTTGTTCAAACAGTCTTGCATGAGCTGTTGCAATCGTTTTTGCTTTGCCTTATATGAGTACATCTAAAAAATAATACTTATTTAATAAAAAAATGTCGATTGTTCGCTTCTTTTATCACAATTTACTCATTATCAATCAAAGCAAATCAGTAAAATAACTTTAGTTTTTTTACTGAAAACTTTTTTTTTCATAATCCTACCAATTATTTTAATTAATTTTTTTAAGTGATAAAAGTGCTGTTTTGCCAGTAGTCGGACAGTGCTTGCCAGTGTCCAGCCGGGTAGTTACCATAAGTCGGGCATTTTGTGATTGGCTGATTCTGCACAGTCCTGTATTTAATATATTATGTATAATATTAAAGCGCAAATTTAATATTGAACAATATATACCGTAATACAAAAGCCAAAGCAATAAGACTCTTTGGCTTTTGTATTACAAACGAGGTCTCTTTGGGATCAATGGACGCCTTTTTTTTAATTATATACCGTTTTTTGTTGTTTGATATCTGCATATATGAAAAAGCCATCTTTAAACGATCATCGATACCAATGCTGTTCATAAAACCATGCTTCCATTAGTAAACAGCATTTTCAATTTTTCTTCTTTTAGATACAACTTTTTCAACTGTATTAAGTAACACCTGTTTTTTTTATTGGAAATACGCAAACGACTTAGTTTCCAATCCAGGTAACATTTCTCTTCAATTTCTCTGGTTAAAACAAGTGCTGGTTCCATTCGTTTGCAAACGTTGGTTATTTGTCTTTAAAATACGGTCCTGTGCTGACACACCATGTTGACTTGGAATCTTGTACTGACGTTGCATGTTTTACGCAATTTTCCCTCTTCTCGGACAGTTTGGACTGTTTTTTATAATGCATCTTTGTTGTATTGATGAAAATTCCCTTTTACTTTAGGATTCATGTTTGAAAATAACCAAAATCTCATAAAAATCAGTCTGAAAACTGCAATATGACGTCGAAAAAGGGTCCAACCTCCCAAATATATTAAATTAAGCGTTGACTGGTGGTCGGACAGCTTTTATTTCCTTTGATCTGTGTTTGTGTTGTGTTTTTGCTGTCCGACAACTAAACACTACCAAAAACTCATGTTTAATTATATTTCAAACGAACAGTAGTTATTACATATAAATTATCAAGAAAAAGGCTAAAACAAAAGAGTCCTTTTTCCTGGTCTTCTAACTGGACTTAAACAAAATTATATACGAGTTTATTGGACACCTAAATTTAACATTAAAATTATGAAAAGTATCTTTTTTGTTATTTGAAATAATAGTTTAGACTATTCTGCATACACGTAAAGTTATAGGTACTTCATAAATTAAATACAAAATGTTTAACTTATCTTACAAACTATCCCACCTCCACCTTTAACAGGCAAAAATTAGGAAGCACAAACGTGTGGTTACTTTCCCGAATTTTTCACGTTTTTAGGGTGACAATTTAGGCAAAGAAAATGTAATAGAACAAAGCGAAAGAATTGGTAGAATTGGGTTTTTAAGTATTAGAAGGCAATACTAAGCCATATTTAACTTATTTTCTAATAAATACGTTTTGTCCGACCACTGGCATATAGACCCTACATACCGTAGCTTTTTCGAATCTCGACAAGATCTTTAGGCTCATGACGTTTTAAGTGCTTGTCGGTCTGACCATACATTGATGAGCTTATCGTAGTAAGTTCTCCTATTGTTTTTTTTTCGCGCATATGACACTTACTCCCGGTAATATGACACTTTAGTTGCTAAAATCAGAATACACAAAACTTGTTACTAAGGTTATTATATGACATATTTCTAATATATATTTTTTGTTTCAGATCATGACCTGCCAAGATGCCCATCCTACTTCTAAGGCAACCGTCCAACACTTCCTTGGCGGCCATCGTGGAGAAATCCCAACGTCAGCCGAGCCATACCCACTTAGGCTACGACCTCCAACTTAAAAACAACCAGCTCGACCTTGTTCTACTCTCCAGGCCTCCAGAACACGTACCAAACCCATCGAAAGTACCTCTAGAACTACCTAAACCTTTAACTCCTTTAAAACTGTCACCTGACGAAGGATTTGAGAGCGATATCGATACTATCTCTATAGTAAGCAGTGAAAATGAGTCGTTTGCTGTTGACAAAGTTGGACAGAAACCTGTTCTGGCTGAAACGGATAGTGCCAATGGAGGGTCGGGTACAGAAAGTGAAACGGAAGCGGAGAAAACTAGTACATTGACTCCGAAAAATGCCAACACAATTAAAGAGGGCCTGGACAAGCAACTGTTTTTACACCAAGCTAAGGAAACTTTTGATCTAGTCGACTGCGTTTGTTATTCCGATGTGACGTACCCTGACGTTTTGATATTCGTCATAAAAAGCGAGGCTCTAGTGTTCAGGTTTGAAAGCCTTCAAAAATTACAAACATTCTACACGAATTTTACAACTTTGAAAGCCGTGACCAATCAGAAAGCTTACAATTTGAGTAAGAATGTTGCAACGAAATATAACTTACTGCACAGAACAGATCACAATGGTGTTACACACATTGAAATCAAGAAACAGAACGCTAATAACAAACCTCAGAATTCTTCGAACAGCGGTCATTCTAATATAATATCTATTGATACACCTGATGGGACGATATCAAATAGGAAACTGTTTGAAGTTGAAGATTCCAAATCAAACAAGCTGAAAGACGTAAATTTGCGTCAAAGGGCCGAGAGTAAGCTGATCACCGATATGAGGTTGTTGAACGATGCCAAGTTCAACACGATCAACAATAAGGTGGGAGGTAAGAAGATGATGGTGAGGAGCAGTTCCATAGAGAATATTTTAAATGTAGATAATAAGGAAAGCAATCTAGTCAAAGATGATGGTGTAGTTGGTACATTGAGGAAGGTGTGGAATTCCGCAGAGGATTTGTTAGGTGAGTTTATTTTTATTCTGTTTAAATCATTTTTACTATAATAACTTTTTGTCCCTACCTGTATAAAACTACTGACTTCTTCTTCTTGCGGTGCCGTGCCTGTCTTCAGGCGTTGGCGATCTCCATGACTATTTCGTGGAAGAGTTCTCTATCTTCTGCTGCATGAAACAGCCTCTCCACCCCCAGACCGGTCCAGTTCCGTATATTTCTGAGCCATGACAGTTTCTTTCGACCTACCCATCTTCTACCTTCGACTTTTCCTTGAATAATCAAACGAGGAATATAATATTTGGTGCCACGCATTATGTGTCCGAAGTAGCTCACCTTTCTGGCCTTGATGGTGGTTAACAGTTCCGGATCTTTGTTCAGCTGTCCAAGAACTTCCTCGTTGCTTATATGTTCGGTCCAAGAAATTTTAAGAATTCTCCGGTAGCACCACATTTCAAAGGCTTCTATTTTATTTATATTCTCGACTTTTAGCGTCCATGTCTCACATCCGTAAAGAAGAGTGGACCATATGTAACAACGTAGTGTTCGCAATCGGGTTTGCAGTGACAGGTTTCTATTAGTGAGCGTGGTATTCCATTTTTTGAATGTTCTACGTGCCATTTCAATTCTTGCCTTTACTTCTTCGTCACATGTATTTTCACTATTTAGCCAGCTTCCTAAATATCTAAAATGTGGTACTTGTTCAATATTGTGTCCGCTGATTTTTATCGGGATTGGATTAATTTGTATTTTACCCACAAACATCCATTTCGTCTTCTTGATATTTATATTAATACCCCATTTGCAACTAGCTTCATGAACCCTATCTAGCAACGTTTGCAAGTCTTCCATGCTTTCTGCGACAATGGCGGTGTCGTCTGCGTACCTTACGTTATTTATGATCTCGCCTCCAATTTTAAGGCCTTCTATTCTGCCGGATAAAGCCTCGTTAAAAATGTTCTCCGAATACAAATTGAATAATAACGGTGACAAAACACACCCCTGTCTTACTCCTCGTTTTATTGGGATGCCATTTTTAGTTCCTTCATCGACCCTAACAGCAGCAGTTTGATCGTAGTACAAGTTTACTAAAAGGCGCATGTCATAGTTGTCTACGTTATACAATTTCAGATGCCGAAAGATCTCTGTATGTCTGACTCGATCAAATGCTTTTTCAAAGTCGATGAAGCACACATAGATGTTCTTGCGAAATTCGCTGCACTTTTGCCACAGTAGCCTCATGCAAAACAGGTCTTCATGTGTGCCTAGTCCGCTACGAAATCCAAACTGCTCTTTTCCGATGCTCTGTTCACATTTAGCATATATTCGGTTGATGATTATTTTTAAAAGTATTTTTAACATGTGGCTCGTCAGACTAATAAACCTAAAGTCATCACATTTACTCGCTTTGGTATTCTTGGGTAAAGCAATAAATATCGATCTCTGCCAGTCGCCAGGTAATTTTCCACTTTGGTAAACCTGGTTAAAGAATGCTGTCAAGACAGATATACTGTCGTTGTCGACTACTGACTACTGAGTGAAAAATATACATTTCCGTGATTTTTTACGTAAAAAAATTCTCTTGGTAAAAATCGCTACGAGCAACCTTTCTCAAGATATTTAGAATGGAAATAGTCAATACATGTCATTATTGACAAAAAATCAACATATGAGTAGATAGTTATTTGACTGAAATGATAAATTTGAGAACTTTTATTTTTTTTTAAATTAATCATAAATTTTTCTTTGAAAAAATAATGATAAAACAGTTTCTGTTGAACTTTTGGCATAAAAACATTTCAAATTTATGATTTCAGTCTAATGGCTATTTAGCCAACATGTTTAATTTATGTCAATGATGACTGGTATTAATATCAGAAGATAATTTAGATTTCAAATAACTAGAGAACCATTACTCGTAGCGATTTTTGCCAAGAGACCTTTTTTGCGTAAAAAAACGCAGTAAATGTGTACTTTTTACTCAGTCATATAGGTACGGACGAAAACTTATTACTCTTCAAACCAGTTAAAAAATATGTAAGTGGCACCCTCTTCAAGTAGGAGTCATATTGGTATCAAAATCCAAATTTCTCATGTCAAAAATCTCCCAGACACCCATTTTCATCCAAATATTGACTCCAGTTCAAAAATTATTTGGAAAAAATCAAAATAAAAATGACATTTCTAAACCCTGTATCTCCAAAACTAAACATTTTAGGACATACATTTATACGAACTTTTTTACTTATTTTTATCTGCAGCAAGTTTTCGGGATACAGTTCGGACCACCCTGTACAATACATTTCGTTCAAAATGTATGAACACTTTTAAAACTGTTCGTTTTTTAATTCTTAATTCTGCGCCTATAAAAGAGAAATACTATTACACTTACATTAATACTACTACAGGGTGTTGCATTTAAAAAATTGAGATAGAGAATTTTAAATATTGCAATATTGCGTCCACGCCATAAAAAATACACTCTATGAGATGTGAGTTTTTCTTCACGGTTTTTTTCTGGTATCCTGGGTGTTTAGGAAAATATATCTAATAAAAAACATCCAGACAAGAGTTTTCATCCAAATGTCGAGGTAAGGGCTCGAACTCACTGACGACCAGGTCGCAACGACCTGGCCGTCGCGTCGGCTGGCCGGATGTATTGTGTTTTTAGCTGCGGCCAGATGAACGACCAGTTTCAACAGATTTGTCAAATCTAACGATTTTTTACGTTTTACCAATTAGAAAATATTGTTTCAGAAATGTTAAAATATCCGAGTTAACTAAAAAGCGAAGTTGCTATTCACAACAAACAAAAAGCCTTGTGTACGCGCGAAAAGGGAGATATTCTGTTTCTTTTTTCTACTGATATGGCGCCCTTATCGACTTTAGAAGTAAATATATTAGGGCCATCGTAAAAAAAGATCGTCAGACACTGGCTCTAAATATAAGCAGGTAGAAAGTTTAGCTTCCAGTTATTTCAATGTTTACAATATAACGAAGAATCTACAACAGTAATTACTTCTATTTTTATGAATGTTTAAGTTACTTTCTTAATTTTTTTTTCAAAATAATGTACCTAGTAGAAATATAGTCTAATGAACCCTGTTTGAAAAACGTTAAATTAAATATCATATTTAAAATACAGTTGTCCTCCTTGTACATGACTACAATACAACTAAAAAAACTAATTTAATAAAAAAACAAGTGGTTGTAGAAAAACTTTAAATATAATTTTTTTTTAATTTTTTAAACATCGAAACTCAAAGGTATAATAACAGGTATCATACCAACCATAAATAGAGTAGGTATGAATCGACCCTTGACAAAAAAAAAGGGATTTGATCTAAGTTTACCTTTGATCCAGTTTTCTGCACGTGTGCAAAAACTACACTAAAACACTATATTTTATAGAAAATAAAATATTGTGCCTTGAATTTGAGGGATTTCATCTGAAAAATTATTAATTTGGAAGAAAACCGGCAACAAGCGGTAGAAAATAATAATATTTCCGTGCAGTCTTCTGGTCGCAATGACCAACGGACGGCCAGGACGTTAGTGTGCGCTATATCATTTGATTTAATGGTTTTAGAGGTAGCTGCGGCCTGGCTGTTGCGACCTGGTCGTCAGTGTGTTCGAGCCCTAATTCAGAAATCATTTAATTTCAAAAATTTCGAAAAAAAATGAAACTTCTATACACTGTATCTCCGAAACGAAGTATTTTAGGACATAAATTACACGAACTTTTTTACTTATTTTCATCGGTAGAATATATTGTCGAAGTTTCCCGAATACAATTCTGACCACCTAATGCTAATTATCATTTTTTATTGTTCCAGATTCCGATAATCCTCGAAGACCTGAACGCCGGAGAAAAAAGAAACCTGCACCCCCACCACCCATCGCAAAACCTGAAAAAGTCGAGGATGTCTTCAGCGGACAATTCGTCCGAGTCAACGTCCATCTAGACAAAGACTTGGTCGCAAAAACCGACTGGTAGTCAAAAGCAGTGCTAACGAACCACACCCCAAAAAACTTGGCCAAAACTTCAACATTCTCAGTTCTAAAAACAATTTCACTTCATTCCTCAAATCGAAAATCGAACCGAAAGCCACTGGTCAGGTTCTGAGGTACCACCAGGACAATGCAACATTGAATAGACCAACACGAACGCCACTGTACGAGAAAAATAAATTTTGGACCAATTCAGTACCGAGAATCTTAAAGAAAACATCTCGAAGTAAGAGCGAGACTAGAAACTCACCTCAGAACTTTCAACCTATGGCCTACAGGTATATTGATACTACCATGGACTACCCTTACAACACCTCCATGCAAGACAACGCCATGTTCCTTACCGCTACAGGTCTCAAGCCTAAACCTCACAGCACGGAAACTTTACAACGTAAACCTTACAACGTTGAGACACAACCACGTATTTCTTACGCGTATAACGTTACCAGCTTGCCCAAACACCAAGAGAACAACATGGGCAATAGAATTTTTGGTCTGACGCCTAAACTGAAGGATTTCAGTAAGGGTGACAGTGCTGCCAGGTTGGGCAACAAATGGGGAAGTGCTAGCGACTTAACGTTTCTCAGTAACGATAAAAATAACCTGAAGAGTAGCATAAAGAGTGGGGAAGGCGGTTCGAAGAAAAAGAACGAGAAAAAGGTGACTTTCAGTGCATATAACACGGTTCAAGTTGTTTGAAAAGGAAATAGATCGGGTTTTGGCGTTTGGTTTTCGATCATCACGAATGTGAATGGTGAAAGTGAATTTATCTCCAAATTTATAACCAGAGCAACGGATGGAAGCGTATCAAATATTTCGGGTGTGAGCAAACTGGTCCACAATCAGATCTGTACGTCTTAAGATTAAAATCAATAGTATTACATTTTTTGCTTTATTGCTGCTTCTTTGTGTATACAAAATGTCAAAGAAATAGTGTATCTTACTTCGGTGAGTGATTCTACATAATATAAAAATAAAACAAAACGTTCCTATGAACATAATATGCCCTAAGAAGTTACAGTTCCCTCGAAAGTTCAATTAAAAATAATATACAGGGTTACAATTTAAAAATATTTTTACAAGATACAGAGTGTCCCAAATAAATAAAAAATATCAAAGTTGTATTTTTTTAAATGGAACACCCTATACATTATTAAATTTTTAGTTTCTACGATTAAAATAAAGGTAAATTTGATTAAGGTTTATTACACTTAAACCTTACCGTTTTTGAAATATTTTCAATTTTGTGAAATTGCAGTATAAATTTTAAGGCTTCATTTCTCCGAGGGTATCAGAGTTTTTAATACTAAATATTTACTGAAGTTTATCTATTGATCAGTTATTGTGTTGCAATAATAAAAACTTTAATGCCTTATACAGAGTGTCTAAAAATTTATTTTAAATAATTACTAGCTTTGAAAGGCAATAACGTGTTTAATTTAAATGGAACACCCTATATATTTTATGAGAATCAGATGCACAATTTAATTGTCTATCAAATTGTATTATACCATTTTTTACCTGTCTCTCAAGTTTCCGTAGAAAATGCATTTTCTTGTAATTTAGAACTCATTTATCAATATATCCATGGAATACTGACATTTTAGATTTTATTTTTAAAGATGTACCAAATTTTTAAAGAGTACAGATACTAATATTGTCGATATAATTCGTTTATTTCATTAAAAAATAAAAAAAAACAACTGTTTAAATATTTGTTAAAGAGGACCAGTTAATAGGTATGATTCCAGTATTCAAACTACATTAATTGACTGTTTGCGTTGATTAATAATAATTGCTCCAAATACTAAAAAACAGAATTATGTATGTGTATTAGACAGTGTGGTAAAAAGTAACAGCTTAAAAATGATATTTAATTTTTTGACAAATGCTTATTTATAACAACAGAGACGTTCATTATTATAACTTATTTTATTATATTGATTTCTGATTCCAATCCACATTTATTTAGAATAATTTATTAACGAACACAATTAAGTATGTAGTTAATTAGTATTTGGGCGGAAATACTGGTGGTATATTTAATTAATGGTATACTCTTTTATAAAGATTTAAATAGTTTTCTTTTTGCATACAAATGGGCTAGTAATAGTATCGTTTTACTAAAAACAATAATATTACTAGCCTGTACATTTTGTACATTTGTTGTTTTAAAAACAATCTAAAATGTCAATATTCCATGGGTATATTGATAAAATAAATGAGGTCTTAATTATAAGAAAATGCATTTTCTACGAAAACTTGAAGGAATAGGTAAGAAGTGGTATAATACAATTTGATAGACAATTAAATTGTGCATCTGATTCTCATAAAATATATAGGGTGTTCTATTTAAATTAAACACGTTATTGCCTTTCAAAGCTAGTAATTATTTAAAATAAATTTTTAGACACTCTGTATAAGGTAGTATAATTTTTATTATTGCAACACAATAACTGATCAATAGATAAACTTCAGTAAATATTTAGTATTAAAAACTCTGATACCCTTGGAGAAATGAAGCCTTAAAATTTATACTGCAATTTCGCAAAATTGAAAATATTTCAAAAACGGTAAGGTTTAAGTGTAATAAACATTAATCAAATTTACCTTTATTTTAATCGTAGAAACTAAAAATGCAATAATATACAAGGTGTTCCATTTAAAAAAAATACAACTTTGATATTTTTTATTTATTTGGGACACTCTGTTTCTTGTAAAAATAGTTTTAAATTGTAGCTCTAATAGTCCTCCAACGAACCCAAAACTTACAATTTGTAAAAATATAATCGTTTAGCTACAATACTCCGTGTCGTATGTGGTGAACAACCCTGTATATTGTTTATTATTGAAAACATTAATGAACAGTTTATCTTGAAATTTGGTACCATTAGAGAAATGTTTAATGCCAAAGCGAATTGAGATAGTGTAGAATTACGTAACAGCCCTGAAAGCTGAAAGGACACGTTCCTTTAGGGTAGAGAGTACTACTACTGGTACTTTTTTATCCTTATGCATACAGTAATTTCAACAAGTGACATAAAAAGCTTGGACTTAAGAAAGGTGCTCTTCGTTTAGTTCGAAACGGTGAACGGTTTTCAAGATATCTGCGTTTAACGGTTACGACGCGTTCATTTTAGTACTAGCGAAATATTGAAATTAATAATTTATTTATAATTTCTTTACATTTTATCATTTCGCTAATACCCTTCTAATACTAAAACCGACGCATTTTAACCTTTAAACGCAATTTTTTTTTTGCAGCTCTGACTGTACCTATAAGGATAAAGGAAGTACCACAAGTAGTACTCTCTATCCTAATGAAAAATACCCTTTCAGGGCTGTTACAATTTTACACTATCGCCATTCGCTTTGGCACTAAAATGTGTGTAAAGGTGCGTACTCACTAGAGCATTTTGGTTCGAACGAACCAAGCGAGCCGAGCGCGCACGAACGAACTCGGTAAGGAAAAGATCGCGATGTTCAGAGTGCTTGTTGCGTTCGTTGTGTTCCCACGTTCAGTTGTATTTAATTTTTATTCGCGCTTTGAATCTCTAAATGTAGATTTTTCACGTGATTTCTTCTTTACAGCTAGGTTAGAAATCATGTGATATTTGCCAAATCTTTCCATTAAAAAAAACAAGCTTTATTGTTATATTCGTTATAATTTGTGAAAATGTACCTTTTCCCGTTACAATAGATTTTTTTCCTTTCGCCTTCTCCCTTCTGAAACTTGCCAGAAGACTTTCAATTTTTTTCGTTGCTTCTCCAGAAGCACATCCCATGATCTCATCTATCTGCCTTCACGCATCAAATTTCTTAACTTTATTATAGTATAATCCATCACAAAGCATTGAATATTGTTCATAAATGTCTATTAACTGAAGGCACTTTTCTCTATTCCACTCCATTTCGTTTGAGCAAAGAAAAATCAAAACAATGAAAATGTTTAGCCGCGAATGCTCCGAATAGCACTGAACAACGCATCCTCTTTGAGCAAAATGCGTGAACCGACAAGCCGGCGAAAATGTTTGGCGCGCTCGGTTCGGTGAAAACACGTATTCACTTGCCGAATTTGGCTCTGCGCGCTCGGCTCGTTTGGTTCGTTCGGAGCAAAATGCTCTAGTGAGTTACAACCTTAGTTAAATGCTAATAGTGAGTTACAACCTTAAGAGTGTAAGAGTACAAAATTTCAAGTAAAACGGTTTACCAAAGTTCTTAAAAACAAAAAAAAATAATATTTTTATTTACTCTATCGAGGACTGTAATAACTTCTTTAGGAAGCTTATTTGCTACAACACTAGAAATCTGTAATAGTTCCATTAATAGAATATTTCAGTACTACATGTTATGTTAAATACAGTACGATCTTTAATAAACTTTACAACTAGAGCATGAAATTGCATGTTTTAACATTTTTCTTATTAATATTTATTGTGTTTAAGTTATTTTTTGTTGGATATGAGCTGATATATTTTCGTAAGTATCTAAGGCATACATATTAATAGAAAAAACAAGTTATTGCAGAACGTACCTATTTCTAGTAATAATTGACTAAAATTTTCAACCTAAATATGGACCAGTTTGCTCTCATCCGTCTTCCTTAGGTATCAATTTTATAAATTCCAATCTTATTAACGTCTTTACGATCTCTTTTTAGTAGGGATGTGCGTCCAAAGAGAAAATGTCGATTGATAAAGAATCGTTCTCGATATATTCGATTTATATTTCGATATACCGAATTTAAATCATTTTAATATTATCATAATGGAGTTATGTTCAAAGTTGATACAATTAAAGTAGCGCCCATTAATCAAAATAATGTCAATTATCAAAAAGTTTAAGAACTTTGCAATTGGTGGAATAAATTAGTGGTTTCAATTAGAGAAGATGTTTGTTTATCTAATTTTAATATAAGCATTCAGAACGCCAAAATTAGTGGTGGTAAATTTCAATTAGTAGAAAATATTAACAAACTTTTAACTTTTGCCACTAACTTAACTATACATCAAAATTTGCGACTAATGTCATTTTGGCCACTGATTATCATCCGTCAAGAGAATTTGTGTTTATAAATAAAACGTTTATTGTTTTATAAGCTAATTATTAGGCTTTCTCTACGGATACAATGATAATTGAAACCATTAATTAATTTCGCTAATTAAAAAAAAAACAATTCTAATACTGAATAATATCGATATTTTTATAAATCGATATTTTTCCACATCCCTACTTCTTATTAATGAAATGAACGTTAAAACACGTATCGAAAATGTAAGTCGTGACTCGACCATAATTTCGTTATTGCTCGATAATTTTTTTTGGGCGGTAAATTCCGTAAAGTTAGTGTTATTATTTTGAAAAATTGTATTGTGCCGTATTTTTGAACTGATTATTCCATTACCATGATTATTGCCTTCTTTTTTGTTTAGGATAGATCGTTACAAAGCTACATTTTGTTGTTGCGTCGTGAATGGAATTTCTTTTGTTGGCTCGAAGCTTTTGATTGACTGTCATTCATTAATTTAATGCAACTTTTCCTTTTCAAAACGTAGGTAGAGTCAAAAGCTTCCGAGATTTTTTTATATTTTTTGTAACTTTGATGATAAATATCTTTGTTCATATTAATGTTATACTCTCAAAAAAAAAGATATTAATTAAATCTAATTTCATATTTTTGTTTAGAAAATATGAATTTTGTATATTTCATTGTGTGGTTTTTAATTAAAAATTTAAATTTATATGAACTCTGGAATATTGGTCATCCAAAAAATTATAAGAATTGTTTTAGATTCGTAAAAAAATGATGATACCATTTTTTATTAATAACTATATACACTCCCCGGCACGAAAAACGGGCACCTTTTTTCATGTATTTGTAAAAAAATTAAAAAAATTTCATGTATTTGAAAGTTTTATATATTATGTCCTAGTTTACCGATTTTGATGATCTTTTAAGCAATTTGTAGCTGAATTATTTGAGTTTTTAATATCTCTTTCTAAATTAAAAATGAAAGTTACCATCTATCAATTATACGAGGGAACACAAAATGTTGTTATTTTAGTGAAAGTTTGGAACACCCTGTGGAATATGTCAACAAAACAAGGAATTTCAAAATCCTTTTATCATCTATTGGCATCTTTCCTCGATAGTTTATTTTTTGGTTCATCTCAATAGCTTTATTTTTTTGGAGATATTCGATTTTGAAGAAGACACATTTTTTCGAAATTTTTTCATTAAAACCGTGCTTTTTCTTTTGGCCCGTGTCAACAGACCTATGAAATAGTGTTTATAATTTGTCACTGTTATTGAAAAATCATGTTATTATTGTCTGTTGGGCAATTATTCTAGCTTTTTTAGTCCAGAAGGTGTATCCACTATAGTTGCTTTTATTGAAGATCATAGAGATCAAAATTATGTTGCTAACAGATTTAGATGGGCACGAAATATAGTGTATTCTCTTCCTCGATAAAAGGTCATATGCTAGAAGTCCAGGAACCTTCGTATCACGATGTCGAATAGAGACAATTGACTTATTGTAATGAATTGCACTTAAGGAACATATATGTAAGTCAATGGGCTGTAAGAAGAAGATTAAACGAAGCAAATCTTATGTCAAGAAAGCTTGCTTCGGGACCACAACTTAATAGATCTGTTGACCAGGACCAAAAGAGAAGGCATAGTTCTAATGCAAAAATTACAAAAAAATGTTAGTGTCTTCTTGAAAAGCTAATATCTCCAACAAAAACTAAGATATTTAGATGAACCAAAAAGCTAACTATCCAGAAAGGATGTAGGTATCTGGATGATAAAATAATTTTTAAATTCCTTGCCGCCTTATCGTCCACAGGGTATTTCAAACTTTCACCAAAATATCGACATTTTGCTTTTCCTCGTACAATTGACAGATGGAACTATCATTATTAATTTCGAAAGAGACACTAAAAAGCTAAATAATTTAGCTACATATTGCCTCAAAAATCATCAAAGTCTACCGATTAGGATAAAATATATTAAACTTTAAAAGTACGTCAAAATTTTAAGTTTTGCCATTTTTTCGTGCCGTCGAGTCTAAAATATATACGACTGATTAAATGGAATAAACTTGTAGTATATTTAAGTTCGACGATATATGTTTTCAATTATATATAATTACTTTTTCCGAAACATACCAATAAAATTCAATTTTATTCATATTTAACCTTGTTATATTAACACGCAAGACTCTCTAAAGACCCTGTGGTTGTGTACCGTAAATGGAGAGTTTTATATATTTCTATAGATTAACTTGTATAGCGTGAAACAATAATTATGTAAAATACGACCAGATTTGCCTGTTTTACATTTATATTAGAGCCGGTTGTAGCGAGCAGCTTTGCAACAAACAATAGCTAAGTAGAGGAAACTGTTATAAAATGTATATTTACTGTATTTTTTAGCCATGTATATATGTATAATTATGTATAAATGTTGTTTTTCAGTCTGTAAACCTTATATACGTATAAATAAATAAACGTTATGTGACCTCTGAGTTTTTTTTACTTTGTTAGATTTCGTTGTTAGAATAAAACCTACAGTTTGTTTAACGAAAGGGTACCTGACAATGACAGTTCTGTCTGTCATTTTAATTCTGAAATAATTGTAAAATAAAAAATAGTATATTGATTTATTAGCAGTGAATATGACTTTTTGTGGCGAAGCTGTACATTGGACAGCCTCGTAAAGAAGTTCCTTTTGTTAAGGTCGAAGAAAAAGGAATAGACTTTCTAATATACCATAGGGTACTTCATAAATATTTAAACATTTGGTCACATTTGTGTTCAAGTTATTAGTAGTTAAATTTTGAGATTTTTTTAATAAATCTTTGATTAATTAGAAGCATAAATGTTTGCTTTCTAGTTTAAGTATTTTAAGAGTACTATAATAATAAATAAATAAATGTTGAAACGATTATCAAAATATAAAAAAAATATCACATTGTGGCTCTTGTTAAAAAATATGTTTCAAGCAGATATACTGGATGGCATGTGTCCATCAGCAGTTTATCAATAGCTGAAGAAGTAGGATTCTTCGGTTGTGGGGTATAAATTCATTATTAAATAACATTATTATCATCAAAAGAATATATTAAAACCGAATTATAACAAGAAAACTTTCCTGGAGTGAGTCCTTTCGAACAGGATGGCATGTGTCCATCAGCAGTTTACCAATAGCTGAAGAAGTAGGATTCTTCGGTTTTGCCCTTTGTCCACTGCCGCCGTCGTCATTTTGTTTCTCTTATCGGACACAGACGCTTTAATTACGTCTGCAGGCGATGCTGTCGTTTTTTAATCCCTCTCTCTCTCTCTCTTTCTCTCCTTTTAATGGAATTCGTTTCTTTTCACCCGTCGCAATCGAACCTAATGGAAAACAACTTTAACTTGTCCGACGACAGAAATATTAGTGGTAGCCAGTTTTTCGCATCCTTTTTTGCTAGCTAGCGAAACGTGGTGTGTGCTATTTCTTAATATTTTATACATTTACCAGTGTGGGATTGAGGTGCATGCTCTAAGCACATAAGCGTAGCAATGTTATGTTAGCCTGGGTATCATAGCACGAGGGTAAAGAAAAGGCAGATGAAATGACCAAACAAAGCTTATCAGTGCCATTGGTAGAACTCTAAAACGGAATTTGGGCGGCCAACAAATCTCTAGAATGATGGAGAAATTCACCAGGGCAGAGGCAAGCGCAAAAGTTCATAGTAGAACATTAAGCAAAGACGGAACATTAAGCCTAATTAAACAAAAAGAACCTAGTACGCATAATTGTAATTGTCGCCAATGGAAACTGTCCCACGTGGGTAAACCTCATGAAATGGAAAGTTTCCGACGACGACTAGTGCAGAGAATGCGGAGAGGAAGAAGAAACCACCTGCTGTGCCACTGTCCGGCACTGGAATACCGACGCTTTAAAACTTTAGGGCAAGGTTTTTTGGAGGGATTATAGGAAGCCAACATCAGCGACATCGAAAACTTTGCAAATGGAGGTCTGGTACAACAATACAGGGGTATTTGGGGAAACTTTGCGAGAGGAAGGTCTGGTACAACAATACAGAGGTATTGCAATGGGCCCAAGGCCTCCGAGTGAGGGATTAAACATGATCCCAAACCCCAGCAACCTAATCTAATCTAACCTAAGCAAAGACGGAACAGTCAAAGCTGTGGAGGGGCTACTAATATAGCATTGTAAGCTGAGTAACTAAACCTGAGCCTAAACTAAACCTAATGGGATTGACGAACGAGGACATGTGCAGTTTCTGTTAATAGGCGACAGTCTGGCAAATGTGCATGTCTAGATAAGCACATAAGCATGTATCAGAGAGCTACATGGAGGGTTCAGTCTCCAAGTTGCTAGACTTTCTGAAAAGGATAGGCCTGGAGAAGTAATCTAAGGATCAGAAGAAGACAAGTAAAGTTGAAAGTAGAACATTCTCCAAAATTGATGGCAGACTTAATAAGAAAAGACAATATAGCCAAAGAAGACCCATCCCTGCCTAACTCCTGTATTTGTTAGGAAGGGGTCGCTCAGTGATCCATGTTGTGATACTCTAGACTTGTTGTTGTTATGGAGGCTATTACATACTATAAGAAATTTGTTGGGCACTCCGAACTTTTGCATAATTCCCAGTAGCGTGGCAAATTCTCGCGGGGCTCCCCCGCAAACTTTATTAGGGCCCCCCGCTAAGTATACTCAAAAATTCCTTCAAATACATCATTATCATTATTGTCATATCTGCTTGAAACATATTTGAGCCACAATGTGATATTTTTTTTTATATTTTGATAATTGTTTCAACATTTATTTATTATTATAGTACCTACTCTTAAAATACTTAAACTAGAAAACAAACATTTATGCTTCTAATTAATCAAAGTTTTATTAGAAATTATTAAAAAAATAATAAATTTAGAAAAAAAAAAGATTTATTAAAAAAACTCAACATTTAACTACTAATAACTAAAACACAAATGTGAACAAGACATTTTAAATATTTATGAAATACCCTATGGTATATTAGAAAATAATATTCCTTTTTCCTCGACTTTAACAAAAGGAACATGTTTACGAGGCTGTCCAAATCTACCTCTTTTGCTCGATCATTCTCAATTGATATTATGGCCACTATGGCCAGTGAGCTTAGGCAATTTTGGGACGTAGGTAGTAGACCTCGCAAAACTTTTTATTATTTTCAGCTTAGAAAAAGTTCTTTCTGGTTCAGCGGATGTTACAGGGAGAACCAGAAACAACTGGAATACAGTGCAAATCTCAGGTATACTGCTAATCAGTAATTGTTGGTACAACAATACAGGGGTATTGCAATGGGCCCAATGCCTCCGAGTGAGGGATTAAACATGATCCCAAACCCCAGCAACCTAATCTAACTTAACCTAAGCAAAGACGGAACAGTCAAAGCTGTGGAGGGGCTACTAATATGGCATTGTAAGAAAGAGTAACTAAACCTGAGCCTAAACTAAACCTAATGGGATTCACGAACGAGGACATATGCAGTTTCTGTTAATAGGCAACAGCCTGGCAAATGTGCATGTCTAGATAAGCACATAAGCATGTATCAGAGAGCTACATGGAGGGTTCAGTCTCCAAGTTGCTAGACTTTCTGAAAAGGATAGGACTGGAGAAGTAATCTAAGGATGAGAAGAAGACAAGTAAAGTTGATAGTAGAACATTCTCCAAAATTGATGGCAGACCTAATAAGAAAAGACAATATAGCCAAAGAAGACACATCCCTGCCAAACTCCTGTATTTGTTAGGAAGGGGTCGCTCAGTGATCCATGTTGTGACACTCTAGACTTGTTGTTGTTATGGAGGCTATTACATACTATAAGAAATTTGTTGGGCACTCCGAACTTTTGCATAATTGCCCAAAGTGCACCTCTGTTTACAGATTTGAAGGCTTCTGTTAGGTCGATGAATGCAACATAAAGGCTACTCTGCTACTCTCTTTATTTTTTCCTGTGGTTGACGGACGGAGAATATGGAATCAACGGTAACCGCGAAAGACCGTTTGCGATTCTGGGAGGATTTTTGCTGGGGGAATGTGGGTGCAGGCGGTTTGACATAATTTTTACCAAAACTTTTCATCCTAAAGCATAGTTTACACGGGACAGAAAATTGCGATAGAACTTGCTAGAGTAAATTGCGATAGTGTTTACATTTAAGCAAATTTTAAAGAAATTTCTTGCAACAAGTACTTTGTGACAAGTATACTAGGCATATGCTTTGAGCAAGAAATTGCATGCACGTATATACACGGTATGGTGTATATTGCACAAGTATATTGTTTAGTAGAAAAATGTCGCGCCGTAAAAAGAGGCTGCAGCCACTGCTCTTCTTGTTGCAATTTTACGCAAACAGTCAAGAAAATCTAGAAAAAGAATATGGGTTAAAGAATGGATTACCAGAAGTCCTAGTCTTGGAGCTTACGCGATCTTATTAAAAAAAATAAGAAATGAAGACCCAAAGCATTTAAATAATTTTCTGCAAATGTCAGAAGTCGATTTTACTTTTTCTTTTTATAATTTTGTTCCACTCCTGGTTTGCTTGGGTACGAATATTATGTAGCTTCCGCTGAATCTCGGCCTCAAATGTGTTGAATTTGTCAGCTATAAATTTGATTGCTTTTTGCTTTTTAGCTCTATCTCTGTAAATTTTCGATTTTTTTGCCACAATTCTGGAAATCCTTCAAATAAATTAATCAAAGTGATGGTATCTTCTTTCGACCACATATTCCATTTTAATATCGTTATTTAACACGCCTTCGAAGATCACTTGCACCAAAAACTTTCAACAAGACGGAAATAAATTTTAACTTGCCAGAGCACTCTCCCAACCTGTTTCCACTTGCAAGCGTCTTTCGTCGCAACCACTTCCCCGCCAGTTTTGTGCAATGACTAAAGAATATAAGGACATGTAACGCCCCTATACGGGCTGCAGCAAAATTTGTGACCTTTTTTTTTGTTTTGGTGGCAAACAATGAGTCACCAGACGCAATCATTTGGTCACCAGCGACAATTTTAGCGATTTTTATTAGTTTGTGTGTAGTAAACTTTGTATAAACTTTATTACAATGATGATTAATTGTTCAGCTTTCAAGTGTAAAAGCAGCAGCGATCAGAAAGAGCCAGGAGTTACGTTTCATAGGTAAATAAACAGTCCACTCCAACTTTTTAGCGTTTTCTTATTGAATTCGCGATAATTATTCTTCAATTTCAATTAACATCTATATGTACTTGATATGTGCTATACGTCGATACTAGTTTTGTACCTTTTGTTAACATTTTAATACGTTTTTTTCGTAATTAATTAGAATGACACACCATAGGCGTAGTCAAAACAATTATCAAAAAATATAAATATTGCTTCAAACAGCTGGGTTAAGAAAAATATGTGCCACGGCACTGATTGGTGTCATCGTCACAATTTGCGCTCGGGTGTTATTTGTCCTTGGATTCTTTAGTCATTGGTTTTGTGACTTGCTGGGAGAGTGCTTTCGGATACTGTTTACATTATGCAAGTTTGGTAGAAGTGCTCTCAGACATATACTTGCGATAATTTACTTGCCCGTGTAAACTACGCTTAAAGCCAGTAGGGAAATTGCCCAGTAGTTTCCGCAATCTGATGCACTTCCTCCGTTCTTAAATATATTCATTATATTCGTGTTTGTTTATATATCAGAACAAAATCCATTATAGGCTTGGAATAAAAGAATTCGAACTAGGCATCGTGTTGTGTTGTGACAATTTCAAATGTTAATAAAATTGCCAAAAAAAAGTTAACGCCATCAGCATTTTACAGCTTCATAGTTTCTCACACCGATTTGACCAAAAGCAAAGATGGATTCAAGCAGTTCGACGAGATAAGTGAGTAAATAAAGGGCCTCGTTACACAATCAAAAAATTAAATTGACATATACTATAAGAGGATAAAATATAATTTGTAATATTATTGGCACTCATTTTATTGAATGCTTGCAAATTTGTCGCATTTTTATTGATGGGACGCGTCGTCTAATTTTTTACGAAAAACATCGAGAGGATATCGTTTCCCCTCTCACGGATACCCCGTAGCTACAGAACGGACAGACGTACTGTAGGTCAGTTAGTTCTTCCAAGTAAGCTACTGGCTACAGGCCAAATTTTGTCCATCATAAAGATTCGCTGGCAAACAAAGGTTAAACCACTGCACGATAGTCAGCATGCATATAGAGCGGGCAGATCCACAGAAACTGCTCTGTACCAGTTAACTGAGCTAATACAGGCAAGACTGGATAGCAAAGAAACAGCACTTTGTGCCTTCTTGGACATTGCAGGGGCGTTTGACAATATACCTCACAAGGTGGTCAAGCGATTTTTTGAAACAAGAGGGGTGAACAATACGATAATTCGCGGGTTTTGGGAAATGCTCTCAACACGAACAGCAGAAGCTGAGATGAGAGACCAAAACTGTAGTTGTTAAAACAACGCAAGGAACTCCACAAGGTGGAGTGACCTCCCCCCTACTGTGGAGCTTGGTAGTGGATGAACTACTATAGTGTATGCAGATGACATAGTCATGATTGCACGGGGGAAACATGAAGGCACCCTGTATGATATTATCCAAAGAGGACTCCGCATCACTGAGAGAGATGGTGCAGGACTGTCGGGCTGAGTATCAACTCAGATAAAACCGCGGTAGTGCCATTCACCAGAAAGCGAAGTTTGAAAAACTTGAAAAGGATCCATCTAGATGGAAAGGAAATACTGCCATCACAGGAAGTGCAATATCTAGGAATAACCCTGGATAGTAAACTTCTCTGGAACAGGCATATTAAGAACATTACCAGCAAAGCCACAAAGGCTCTCATGATATGCAGAAGACTGGCGGGAAATAGGTGGGGCTGCGCCCCTAAAATTTTGCGCTGGATGTATACCATGATAGTAAGACCCATGATTACATATGGAGCAGTTGCTTGGTATACAAAACTAGAGCAGCGTACAGCAAGGCAAAACCTGTGCAAAGTACAGAGACTGGCATGTATCTGTATCACAGGTGCCATGAGAACGTGTCCAACAGCAGCAATGAAGGTTATTTTAGACCTAACACCACTGCATATTGTTGTTGGTAGTTATGCCAATGCGACAATGATTAGAATGGTCATTGACGGAAACAGTACTGGGAGAATTTTTAGGTCAGGGACTTGGAACACCCTCAAAAAGAAAATTCCACTTCTCCAACTCCCAGTGGATGACATACCAAGAATTTACAACTTTGAGAAACACCTCACTGTAGTATTGAGCAATAAAAAGGATTGGAAGGAAGAAACGCTTACTCAGCATATAAAAGACCATACCATAACGTGGTATACTGATGCTTCCAAAACCAAAGCAGGGACAGGGATAGGAGTATTTGGGCCGAAAATCAAATACTCCGAACCAATGGGCACCTACCCCAGTATCCTTCAGGCAGAAATTTACGCTATCGAAAGATGTGTACAATTTATCTTAGATAGGAACTATCGAAAACAGGAAATTGTCATCCTATCCGATAGCCATGCAGCACTAAACGCGATCAACTGAGTAACCATCAATTCGAGGTTGGTCAAAGAATGCCTAGAGAAGCTCAACAAGTTGGGCAAAGAAATAAAGTCCTCCTACTCTGGGTGCCTGCTCACCAAGGGATAGAAGGCAATGAAAAAGCAAATGATCTAGCTAAGAAAGGAGCGAACACTCCACTAACTGGACCAGAACCGTTCTGTTTTCCAAGCGGAAACCAACTGAAAGCGGAACTGAAGAATCTGGAAGACTCCAACCGTAACTTGGAATGGGTGTCGTCCAACGGTCTAAGACACTCGAAAAAGTTCCTCAGAACCTACGACCGAGAAAAATCAAAGGTTTTCCTTGATTTAAGTAAAAACAATCTTCGGATTGTCACGGGGTTTCTAACAGGACACTGTCTCCTGAACGAACACCTCAGTAGGCTGAAGCTGAGAAACAACGGCGAATGCAGATTCTGTGGGGAATATGGGGAAACACCTGAACACCTCATCACTGAGTGCGCCGAGACGACGACCATTCGTGTCATGAACTTTGGTACGGCTGATGTTAAAGATGGAGAGCTAGCCTCTGTGGAGCCGTCTCAGATACTGGCTTTTGTTAAAGCCTTGAGACTGTATGATGAGTTATAACTCGTTATAACTCAAGAAAGGGGAACACGCAATAGATCTTTAAGGTCGCGGTGACTAACTCCCCTCCTAAACATTCTACATTCTACGTTCATTCCTTCTCTCGCTTGATAGGCTGGCACCACTAGTAAGAGAACTTTATTTGTTTTGTCTAAGTTGTTCAATTTCTCTAGGCATTATTTGACCAACAACCCTGTATAAAATGTTCATGTATGATGGGGGTACTTGAAAGGGTTATGAAGGGTTTCTTGCACCCTGTTATCCCCTCTTGGACTCCTCTACTATTAGATGTTTTGAGGTGTTTCTAATAAACGTAGTCAGCGTCGATCTAATTAAGATATTGTTTAGCAGGAAATAAAGGGTTGTAATCATTGGGGCATCGCCGCGGACACGTGCGTTTTCTAAGAGAAATAACTGATCTTCGATGGCGATTTTTAATTCTAGAATCCGTCTCTCTCGTTCTCTCTTGTATTTTCGACTTTTTTTACCACGGTAATTACTTCCGTTTATTGCCACCAGATGTTGTAAAAGAGCATATTTTCTTCTTAATTAGTTCCAATCATAAATTCGAGTCGTTTTGTTTCGTTCGTACAAGCGTGAGTGCGTTCGGCTGTCTCTAAGCCGTTCCGTAACGGGACCTTTTTAATTGTAAATTGAGAATACATAAAACTTCTATAATTTTCCATTTATGATACCGTAGGACCGAGTATGGAAATTAGGAAGACCTCAATTAAACATTTTCTTTGTCATGAATTAAAATTACAAAATTCTTCGTAATGTTTTTAGTGAAGTAATTGTGAGTTGTTGCTACGACCGACCTGCCAATTTTGGAGAATGTAATCCATCTCTATAGGTTACGTCCCCATCTTTAAGTGCCTGTTGCTGTTATTAAACCCTCTACACCGTTGTTAAAAATTTTTCTGTATTTTCCTTCTCAGAAAAATTGTCGTAAAGTCTGTCTATGTAAATGTTGGCGAATGTTTTACATATTATGTACTATGAATAGTTGATAGATGAAACAGTTGGTGTTAACTAAAGATGACAGTCGATTTTGATCATAAATAAAGGAAACAAGTTTAGATTGGAAAGTGCCCATAAGGACAATGTAAGTATTATTTGGCGCTATTGATGATGAGAGCAAATGGACCTAATTGGAATTTCGTCATGTTTAGTAATGAAACAAAAATAGGCCTAGTGTCAGACTCGCGACGAACTTTGGTCTGTGGAGCATCTAGAAAACGAGCACGCTTGAATGCAGCTCAACCCCGTATCCCGTTTCAAGGGGGAAGCCATTATGGTATGGGCAGGTATAATGCACGGAGCTCAAACTCCTCTTGTTTTTATTGATGGCACAATGACAGTGCCTCATATCTTAGAGACGTTTTAGAGCCTATTGTGCGTCCATTTCGAGGGGCAGTAGGGTATGAATTTGTTTACATGGACGATAATGCTCCTCCTCATCGCACTTTAGCGGTTCGCGAATTTTATGAGAAAGAGGGTATAAGAAAACTGTGGTGGACACTGATGTCTCCAGATATGAATGTGATCAATGAATGAAAACTCCAAATATTCTCGTATAATGATAAAGGGGTTAGCTCTGCAATATATATTTTTTTTTAATTTGGAAATAATAAAAATCTAAATGGACCAGAGAAAGAAAAATTTAAACACTTCAAAGAACTTCTTATACACTGATATTCGGTAAGTTATTGATGGATCAATATACAGATATGTTTTATATTCAATAATCAGTTTCATATAAAGTTTAAGGGTGAGATTGTTAATCTGGAAATAAAATACAACAAGTCCAACAGAGTGCTCGATGAATGAGTATGCTAACAAACCAACTGCTTGGAGAGAAAAGAGGAGAAAAAAAATGACTAAATGAGGTCCAGCAAATCGTGGCGATATACCAGTGTTTACCATTTTAGTATGTTGTTATACTACGTACTTTTATTTTTAATACATTTTGATACAAATTCTGTTCTTTTACAGTGTTTTCTTACTTCTGGTTTCTGCAGTATAAATAATTATTATTATTGTGTTATTTGCGCTATTGCGTTCCATGATATAAAGAAATATAAGAATTTTATTTTTTAACCACTTAATCCATGTTATGGAAGAAAAATGGTACATTTAATACAAAACAAAAATTGAACAATTTTAAGGCTACTTCTCTTGAACTTACGATCGAGATACTTTTGGAAAATACAAAGTTTTGACTTCTTAATTTTCGTTCTAAAAAGATATAATTGGTATCATTGAATAAATATTTCTTAAAAAGAACGAAAAGTTAGGCATCAAAACTTGTATTATTTCCTAAATTCGTTCATAAGAAGTAGTTTTATCTAGCACAAGATGTATATACGAAGCAAAATACATACGTATACACACAGTAGTCATATAATATAATATATATATACATATAATATATATAATACACAAGCACTGTGTAGCCTACGGGACATTGTGTATTCCTTACCTTGTGTATACGTAAATGCTATACTGTGGCTACATTGTGAGGCGGACGTTTAATCTTTGTGCATACGTGTTGAACTACAATGCGTAAACATAGCATATTTACATCGGGGGAATTGTGTCACCCTGTGTCTACATCTAATAATGTAAACACATCGTAAATGTGATTTGATGTGCTGTATGGGGTGTATGTTGACAAGCGCCTACTATTTTTCTATATGCAAAATATAAAAGACAACCTTTGTACAACAGGGCCTTTTAAAGGCCCCTTATAAAAATATCGTTTTCCTCTACCCGACGCTTATCCATTATGTCGGCGTGTTCTAGCAGCGTCCGTGCGACCTGGCGACTGCGGTTCGCGCATTATGTAACCGCATTCCGAGCGATTTTCCGGCCGCGGAAAGGGCAAAATCCGCCCGTCCCGTCCGGCAGCCGCGCTACAAGGCCAATTCTACGCTACTTTTATCGGGCCCGTTCGCGGCCCATGTATAACAATCATTCCGATAGATCATTTACTATCTCTTTAACGGGCCGCGATTATCCGTAAACGAATAATTCAAGAGTAGCATTGTTGCAATATTTTCTAACTGTTTAGAATATATTACTATGGCGTAAACCTTCGTTATATTATATTGGACATTAAATAATGTGTATACCGGGTGTTGCATCGTCGGACGGGACGTAGGAAATCTCATGTAAATTTTAATGGGGTCAAGTATTGGCTTCCTTAATTATTTTAGAGAATAATTCTATTTACGTTTATTGAAGGGCACTAAAACCCACATTCAAAAGAGTTTTTTGAGATATTTTTGATTAGCTCGTTTACGAGTTATCGCCGATTTCTTTTTAAATATTTCTTCTTTTTTATGGCCCTGTATTTACTTATGAGCACCAGTCAAGGTAAAATATAACTGTTAAATGAAGTTGTCATTTCAGAAATTTACCTATTTAGTGCTTTATTATTATTGAAAACTCATTCTTACATCGGAAATCTTAAAGATGTATTTATAAATACAAATTAATATGAATTAAAGTAAAATAAAATAATCAATTACAAGGTTAATTATAGTATTATTACAATATTCAATCACTTATTAATTGAGGTACTATTAAATTGTTAGAACTTAAGGATTTAAGAAGATATTCAAATATTCCTCCATCGACTGCTAGACAATAAAATTCTCTTCTTACATTCATAAAATTCTCTTCTTATATTCGCTAGTTGGTAAACTGAAATTTTATTGCATTCGGCAGAAATAGCATTTTTTAACTCGTCTAGATTTGGGTATTTTTTATCCTTGTATATCCTGTTTTTTAAATGGCCCCAGAGAAAGAAATCATTTGGCAAAATATCAGGAGACCTTGCTGGCCAATTTACTGTATGATTTAGGCCAATAACGTTTCCGTTAAAACTATTGTCTAAATATTCCCGAACAGCCAGGGTACTATGTGTCGGGCAGCCATCCATTTGGTACCAAACTTCCTGATTTTCCCTAGCGGCATCATGTAAAGCAGGTAAAATATGATTTTCGAGTAGTTCCAGATAATATTTTGCATTTAAATTTTGCGTAAGAAATAATGGCCCGATAATATTGTGTCCGAATATCCCTGTCCAAACATTTACTTTCTGTGGATATTGCGTCGTTGTCTCGGCAAACATGTGTTGGTTTTCTTTGTTCCAATATCGATAATTTTGAACATTGAGTTCATTATTTAAGGTAAACGTGCATTCGTCAGTGAAACATATGATTTTTAAAAATTCCCTATCCGTGTTTGCTCTTTCCATCATATCAAAACAAAACGCCTGCCGCCGTATTTCGTCCCCATCTCGTAACTCTTGGTGCTTTTCATATTTGAAGGAATAGTATTTATGTCGTTTCAAAATTCGAACCGCTGTAGTGTGATCTATTCCTATTTCATCCTCAAGTTTCCTTGTGCTGATCTTTCCATCGTTCTCTTCCACGCACAATAAAACTTCCAAGTCGGTATCATTTCTTGCATCTTCTCTTTGTTCCTGCCTTGCTTCACATCTGCAGTTATTTATTAGGGTACGTTTGATCTCAAATCTCTGGATATTCCTTGCGATTGTAGATTTTCCAGGTATCGGTCTATTCGGATACAGAGCAGCAAACATGTCCAAACCAAACCGAAACCTTTTGATAACTATTTTCTTGATAACACCATTTAATCATCAATACTTTTTCTTCGGTAGTGTAATTCATGGCTAATATTTTCGATGTAGGTATGAGTTTTTAATAATAATAATAAAGCACTAAATAGATAAATTTCTGAAATGACAACTTCATTTGACAGTTATCTTTTACCTTGACTGGTGCTCATAAGTAAATACAGGGCCATAAGAAAGGAAAAATATTTAAAAAGAAATCGGCGATAACTCGTAAACGGGCTAATCAAAAATATCTAAAGTGATTCTTTTGAATGTGGGTTTTAGTGCTCTTCAATAAACCTAAATAGAATTATTCTCTAAAATAATTAGGGAAGCCAATAATTGACCTCATTAAAATTTACACGGGATTTCCTATGTCCCGCTCGACGACGCAACACCCGGTATATGACCTAGGGTTAAATCATTCCACTCATTCCAGATCATTCAGACAACCATTAGTGCTATAAACTTTGGTTCAACCTTTGGTTCAACTGATATCGGGGAGATGGAGAGCTAACCTCTGTAAAACTACTCAGATACTGGCTTTTGCCAACGTCTTATGATGAGTTATAACTAAAGAAAGGGCGAAACAATGGATCTGTAAGTTCGCGGTGATCTGTGGCGGTGGTTAAGTTTATTACATTTACATACAATTTACAATTTACAAGAGTGAAATGAAGTAAGAATATTTTTGATTACATACTAATTTAAAAAAATGTACCTTGTTTAGTTAGTCGGAAACCATCATCATACAACATTTAAATTGATGATAAAGATCAAAAAGGTTGCGAATTTTGACTTGTGTTATCCATTGTTTTCTTATAAAATTATCTTATTTAACAGAAATCCTTCATAAATTATCTATTATTTATTTTCTGCTGCCCCCCTTATCCTGGCAAATATACGATCCATATTTTTTGCATTTCTTTGTTATACAAACGAACGAGAAAGAATGAAAAAAGCGCAGTTAAACATGCAACCATTAAGATAATCTCGGTACTCACCCAACCCACGCATTGCTTCCATTATTTTTTATAAGTTCTTTCACCGTTTCAGGTAACAGTGCAAGTAAAAGTACGTAATTAAACATAATATTTGAATGAATAATCATTCTTCATCATTGGCTTTCACACAGAGGCTTATGAACTGGCTGCTAAGAGAATGACTCTCTTAAGAGGCCGTTAGCATCTTCCAGTTTATTGTATGAATAGAATAAATTGAAATTATTTTAATACGTTATCACTTTGTAGTAGTAAATGTAGATGTAGATGTAGATTCTATGGGAGGGGGCAGTTAATCACCGCGACCATATACAAGATGGTCCGAACTGTATTCCGGAAACTTATTCTGTAGATAAAAATAATTAAAAAAGTTTGTTTAAATGTATGTCCTAAAATGCTTTGGTTCGGAGATACAGGGTGTAGAAGTTTTATTTTTATTTCGATTTTTTCCAAATAATTTCTGAAATAATGTCAATATTTGGGTGAAAATTGGTCTCTGGGAGTTTCTTGACATGAGAAATTTGACTTTGATGTCAATATGACTCCTATTCGTAGGGGGCGCCACCTACATGTGTTTTAACAGGGTTTTAACTATTTTAAAGGGGTACTGTTTTAACGAGGTAGGTACTGTTTTAACGAGGGGTAGGGGTTGGGGGTTGTACAACTTTACATCCGTACCTGTATAAAACTACAAAACTGAAAAAATATACATTACCGTGATTTTCTACGTAAAAATGTCTCTTGGTAAAAATCGCTACAAGCAACCGTTCTCAAGATATTTAGAACGGAAATAGTCAATACATGTCATAATTGACAAAAAATAAACATATAATATATTGAGTATACAGGTTGTTAATTTGATTATTACTCGCGGCAAGAGCTTTATGGCTGAAATACGGCAACCTTGGCCCGCTCGTCGATAGACAACGCGATGGGACGAGTCGGCAGAAAACCCTATTATCTGACAAACGAATCTAAAACAGCAGAAGAAATTCGGGCAAAAAAAGTCGATGTTGTCACGTTTAATTATAGAAAAGCAAAGTTGCTCGATATTACCTATAAATTGAATATATTTTAGTTCATTTCAGCATACATAATTATATATATGCTAATATGTTGACGCAGTTCTTATTGTAATAATGTATATTTATCTAATTAACAGTTTTCGTTCATTCTGCTTATTATAAAAGGTAAAGTATTTCCTTAACATAATGTTCGCTTAGGGTAAGCTGGCAACGCTGACAAAATTCATCATGGCATCCCGGATTCAACCAGTCTGATTGGTCGAGATTCTCGCACGTCTTGCCGCCGTTACCCCCAACTTTATGCCCCTCTCTAGGAATAGTAGAAACTGTCACTACTATTGAAAAATCCAGTGGCGGGCTTATTGTATTGTGTTTTATATCTTTAACTTGATTTTTGTGTTTATTGTAATTAGTACACGCGTTTTAACAAATATTACTATATTTGGCAAATGACTAAACAAAATGTAGGTACATTTAAAGTAAAATAATATTATAAACTTTACTGGAAAATATTATAAAAATTCCTGATATATTTTTATGAAACACCGCACGCTCGTGGATATTTTATGAATGAAATCGGTCATGATTTTAGAAAATTGCGATCCCCTCACCGTTGCCCCGGTGTTTCAGATCCGTTTGTCAGACTGTATAAGTGCATGCTTTCTCAATAGGCAGTGTTGCCATTCTGTTCCCCTATAAGTAACTGTCCAGTTAACAACCTGTATATTATTAGTAGATATTTGACTGAAATGAAAATTTAAAAAGTGTAGGGGCCTTTTTATTTTTTTAAATGAATCATAAACTTTTTTTGAAAAAATAATGATAAAACAGTTTCTGTTGAACAGTTGGCACAAAAACATTTCAAATTTATGATTTCAGTCTAATAACTACTTAGTCAACCCGTTTAATTTATGTCAGTGACAGGTATTGATAATTTCGATTCCAAATATCTCGAGAACCATTACTCGTGGCGATTTTTACCAAGAGACCTTTTTTACGTAAAAAATGTCGTAAATATATATTTTTTTACTCAGTAGTTTTATACAGGTACGAACGAAAAGTTATTACTTATCAAACCGGTTTAAAAAAAAGTTTTATGGTTTGGTTTTGTTGCTATTGTGTCCCCTTTTCTTGAGTTATAACTTATTATACATTTTCAGGGATCCAGGAAAAGCCACTATCTGAGACGGTTTTACAAAGGCTTGTTCTCCACCTCCGATATCAGTCGTACTAAAGTGTATATGGTTTTCGTCTGGGTTCACACGTTATGGTAGTAGTGGAAAAGGTTGTCAAAAATAATTAAAATTTTCAGTGGAAATATTACAATCTATTTTTATATCCATACTGAGATTTTATATTATTTAACGGAAATATATATATACCGGGTGCGTCTCAAAAGTGGCTCACCCCTATAACTTTTTTATTTTTTCAGGTAAAACAACGATATTTGGTATGTTAGTATATAACATAAATTGGGGATTGATTGACTTATTCAATTGTTTTCGGTCACTTCCGGTTTCACCGGAAATGACTACAACTTTTGATTTTTAAATGGCACCCTCAGTATTTTTTTACTTTATTCGATAGAAAATGACACTCTGAATCGAATGACATATCATATGTCAACTTTTGACATTTTGGCATATGGTTTATTTGAAATTGTAACATGCGGTTCATAACGACAATTTGACTCATAATACCAAGTGTGTGGTATCAAATTATTCGTAAAAAACGCTTTTTCCAAATATGCTAATGAGCCACCCGCGTTCCGTTTAAAAACATTGAGTTATGATTAAAAATACGATTTGGGCATCTTTTAACCGGCCAGGACAAGACACTAAAAACATTAGACGATCAATTCTATTTTTCCAAGGCTCCTTGATTAAAAATTAGTGTTTTTAACACAGCCATGGCACTCTAGATCGAAATTTAAAATAGAATTTGTTTGTGAGTGACTAAGTCAAAAATTGACATATGATATGTCATTCGATTCAGAATGCCATTAACATGTCAATATATCGAGGGTGCTATTTAAAAATCAAAAGTTGTAGTCATTTCCGGTGAAACCGGAAGTAACCGAAAACAATTGAATACGTCAATCAATCCCAATTTGTGTCATATACTAACATACCAAATCTCAATTATCTGAACAAATAAAAAAATTATAGGGGTGAGCCACATTTGAGACGCACCCGGTATAGCTCACATTTAATAAACAAAATTTTAAGTGTGAATGGCTTCTTAATTATCAGATTAAATATACAAAAATCATTTCTGTAGGCGTTGTTGTATTGAAAGTTAAGCCTTTTATTTTGATTTTTTTTAACATTCACTTCGAGTTTATTCAACTCTCTCAATATCGCCTTAAAACCAGCCTAAACAAAATAATAAATAAATAAACAAGTTTTTTTGCAATATCTATAATTATCTCTGTAGCTTCGTAAGCGAAGACACTCCTCTTGGTTAAAAGAAAGTTGATTTAAGACTACTTTCCATTTGTTTAAAACAAATTGTTTATAACTTGACCAGTCAGTCTGTTGTTGTTACTTGTTCTATTATTTTTTCAGGTTTAAAGCCATTTAGCAATATACATATTTTTAATAAGCAGTTTTTGTTCAATTTGGGGGTTTTATCTAAATTTTATTCATATTTTGAATTGTAATTATGATATAAACTAGCTGATTTATAAAGGCTTCATTGAGAACATCGCAATTAGTGGAATGAATTAGTTGTTTCAATTAGCGTAGAATTTTGTTCCTTTAATTTGAATGTAAGCATTTAAGCTTCATTCAGAACCTCGCAATTAGTGGTTTCAATTACACTTTATACCGCTTTATACTTTTTAGTTTAATATCATTTACATTACAATGTCTAAAAAAAAATAATTAAAATTATTAATAAAATATACTACTATACTATACAACTTGCGGTAGTCTGTTGTATCCATAGAGAAATAATATTTAGCTTATAAAACAATAAACTTTTGATTTATATAATTTATATTAATTTAATTATTTACACATTAGGACAATTATATTATAAATTAATATAATTGTCCCTAATTCTATTATAAGCTATTTTAGACAAAAAGTTTTCAGATAAAAATTGTAGATAATCACATCCCGAGTCACATCCTTAATGAGATTGTGTCCTCCGTTTTTCTTAAAGTCATTTTTAACATATGTAGAATGTAGAATGTTTAGGAGGGGAGTTAATCACCGCGACCTTATAGATCTATTGTGTGTTCCCCTTTCTTGAGATATAACGAGTTATAACTCATCATACAGTCTCAGGGCTTTAAGAAAAGCCAGTATCTGAGACGGCTCCACAGAGGCCTGCTCTCCATCCTTGACATCAGACGTACTAAGGTTCATGGCACGAATGGTCGTCGTCTCGGCGCACTCAGTGATAAGGTGTTCTGGTGTTTCCCCGTTTTCCCCACAAAATCTGCATTCGCCGTTGTTTCTCAGTTTCAGCCTACTGAGGTGTTCGTTGAGGAGACAGTGTCCTGTTAGAAACCCCGTGACAATCCGAAGATTGTTTTTACTTAAATCAAGGAAAACCTTTGATTTTTCTCGGTCATAAGTTCTTAACATATGACACAAACATATATTTTTTAAATAGAAATCATAGTTGGTCATGACTTCATAAAAAACGCCATTTTTTAAGCATTTCGGCGATATAAGCTATAATATGTTGTCTCCGAAAAATTACTGAGTACCTAATAGCCAATTCTTATAATTTTTAAACAATTTCACTTACTTAGCCATGGAAACAAGTTTAATCGTCTTTGCTCTCAGAAATGTGAAGCTGTTACATCCACACTTTGTAAATTAAAATAAACAAAAATTGTAAATATGAATTTTCCAAATGAAGAAGAGCGTGTAGGATTATTGGTTGAACTTTTCTTGACCATACATTTTCGAGGATACGTTGCCCGGTGAATGTTACGTTTTTTAGAGAACAGTTTTCAAAACATGTAAGAAATGTTAAATTTAGTTATAGCCAATTCTTATCTTTCTTGATTAATTTCACTTAGATTGCATGGTATTCTTATTCTGTTATGATTTATAACTATAAGAAGTCGGAATATCTTATTAAACGGTTCAACATTACAACAATTCCAATTTACATTACCCAAACTAAATCTTAAAAAAAAAATAATATCACTACATACACTTTAAGTTATTTTAGAAAATGTTCAAAAAATCCGCAATTGTTTTGAGTTGCATCATTTTAAAACTGAATTACTACCTATTCTCACAGAAGGACCGGTCGACGTAATTAAACTTCTCTCGTACCGCCACTTCGAGTGCCTCTCTTAATTCATAAGGTTTTTTGTAAAAAAATGTTATGTTTCTTGTTAACCATATCGCATAAAAAATCTAAAATGGATAGGCCCGGTGATCGAGGAGCCTCATGCAATTGGTCCACCTCTTTCTATCCCTGAGTCTACATGAGTCTATATAATTATGATGTAAATAATGGTGGGGTCATAATGAAAGTCATGTTGGAACCCCTCTATTGATGCGCGAGTGTCTACACGCCTTTCTTCATTTGAAAATTTCATATTTACAATTTTTGTTTATTTTAATTTACAAGTGTGAATGTGACAGCTTCACATTTATGAGAGCAACGGCGATTGAACTTGTTTCCATGGCTAACTAAGTAAAATTGTTTAAAAATGATAAGGGCTATAACTCAGTAATTTTTCCAAGAAAACATATTATAGCTTATATCGCTGAAAAGCTTAAAAATGGCGCTATTTATGAAGTCATGGCCAACTATGGTTTCCATTTAAAAAAACATATGTTTGTGTCATATGTCAAAAATGAGAGGCTTTAGAAAAAAACGGAGGACACAATCTCATTAAGGATTTGATTATCTGCAACTTTTTTCTGAAAACTTTTTGTCTAAAATAGATTATAATGGAATTTGGGACAATTTTCAAAATAGCCAAAATTTGTTTTTTTCGAAATATCTAGTAAGCCATGAACTTTTTAAAAAATCTGAAAGACGCATATTTATAACCCCACAAAACTGCAATTCTTTCCCCATTTAACCGACTCTCTATCTCCAGTAGTTTCCGAGATACCCATAGAGAACATCGTAGGAAACTCACCCTGTATAAGGCTGCGGTGATTAACTTTTCTCCTACCATATAATCTACAATCCACTAGTGATCTGATCTATTATGATCGGTCGAAGGTTTAGATTTATCTGATCTGGTTTCATTAGCGTTGTTAAAGTGATTAAAACTCCTTTGATTTCTCTTATAACAATTTCAGACCACACAAAGAAACCTTGCTTCCCCTAATAAGCTAGCTCAACTTTCCCCTGTTATTTATTTTTCGCATAACATCTAATATTGTCCGTAACAAGTGAGTAGGTATGCAAAATGTGCAATCGAAGAAAGTCTAGTCAATGCTAATAATGCAAGTAGGAAATTTTCTCCAGCATCAGAGTATCTCTTGCAAGATCACGTACCAATTGCTTGATAATTAATGTCAACAGACACCACGCTCACTTCCTGAACATTTTCTATTAAATTTAATGTTACAGGAAACAATTTTTAAGTATGAGGATGTGAGGAATTATAAAGAATTCTCAAGTGATGAAAAATATAATGCATATTAACGATAATTATATCCATTATTTTCTCTCGAGCGGTATCTACACAGTAGGTATAACATAAATGCATAACTAGATTTCGATTTAGGGTGGGGTAAAACAATGTAAAAGTGGGTACAAAAAATTGTCTTTTTACCTTATCCGGTTGTTTGAAGAAATAAGAAGATGCGCAACCTTATGGGAGATGTTGTAGCACAAAACCTGTCTGAAATGTTACCATCGGCTTGTCCGAGATTTAGTTTAGCTCTGCGCCGCTGCGAGCTGATATTCGTTTACAGCGTAGCGGAACACTCAACCGTAGTTCTGCTTTTAATCGACAGAGTGAGTGGTTGCCAGAGACAGTGTTGCCAGAACTACTGATTAACCCATAGATTTGCGGATTTTGGGTACAGTAATAATACGGATTTTCTATCAGTAAACAATTTAATATAATATTATGTCAGTAGCGTGTCGTGGATAAAAGGGCGGAGGGGGCGAAGACCTTAAGGGGCGCAATGATCAATAAAGGATCAAATAAATTACAAACTTTTTTTAAATAATAAGACTACATGAAAACTTTTATTTTTTTTAATTATAAATTTGTTTATTAAAAAAGTTAGTATACAAAACAGTTATTCCAAAGATGCAGGCGTCTTGTTTTAAACGATTTAAAAGAATCAATTATTTCGTCTATATTTAGATCCAGGGCTGTGTCTGCTTCAATACTGAGAAGTGATAAATAATCCTCTGGTAATTATTAATTCTTCCTAATCTACTGAAAGATCCTTCTGCACCAGCACTGTTGGTGGCTATAGTGTAAAAAATCTTCAGTAATGCACATCTTTATGTAGATAGGATATGACTCTAGGTCATTGGAAATTAAAAATGATAAATATTCGTCAGGTGCAAATTTGTTGTCATTGCATTAATTTCTCCTAATAAACTGCAAAAATGTTTATATTCATCAACTAAAGAATAATCCATAACAATCCATAAGACATTTTAAATTGTCATCATTGACGTCCATATCCATCCATATTGGTCCATATCCAATAAACAATTAAATTTTTGGCATATATTAAGGAAGTCTTCAAAATGATTCTCTAGAGTACCAGTTGAAATGTCTAAAGTACCATAAAACACTGATATCTTCAAATTATCTTCAGAATTTTAATGTAGGTAATCATTCTGGATTTCATCATGATTTTTCTTTTATTCTTTGTCTTTTTTTGGAAAATGATGTTGACGTATTGCATTTATTTGCCAAAATAGTAGCCTGTTTCTAAAAATTTTCAAAATATTTTTCACTTCTTAATGAATTGAGATCTATAGTTACTGCAGTACTCATATGAGCAGCTGTACATAAGTTGATATTAACCTTTTGCAAGTGCGATTGGACAATATATTAATTTTATTCAGCACTTCATTATAATCGATTATATTTTGGTCGGTGATTCCCGAATTTATTTCTATTGCGACTGCTTTCCTCTTCTTTTTGGCGGCGCGCGCCGGTGCAACGTTATGTCTAGCCATTGAATTTTTATTTATAGACAATGGTCTAGCGGTAGCGTAGTTTCAAGTTTCAAACCCATATGGAAACTTTCGTACGTAGTATATACGCCTACTTCATTAGAGATTTAAATTATTAAATATAAGAATGTTTGCTTATATTTAAGTTAAGTTAAAAAACAAAAATAAAATGTGAGAAATATATACGTCATTTTTTTATCTTGAAGAGCTCAGGGCACGGATGGGCATCGCTTGTTTTAGCGTTAAATTTAGTTTTTCTATTTTTTCAAAGGGCGCCAGGGGCGCCAAGCTCATAGGGGCGGAGGAGGCGTTCGCTCCCCCTGGCCCCCTATACGACACGCCACTGTATTATGTGATTAAACGAAGAAAAGCGTCAGAGTTGGCTTGGAAATAAAGATTGCTGTTATTTAATATGTAAAATATTATGGTAAATGTCAATAATCACCATTTCCAAGCCAACTAAACTACTTTTTTCGATCATACGAAATATTCAGCGCCTCTAAAAGAATTGTTATTTTTGTTGTTTATTCGATATATAACAGGAAAACATTTTCAATACATAAACGTGGATTTTTCATTGAAAGATATTTTCGTCAAACGTATTACAGATATTACACATTTTAATATGGCAACACTGTCGCTTTCAGATGCACAGATGCACACTGTGATCTTCGATATGCCTTCGCCGCCCGAATTAGAGAAAATAGATGTCTTATGCGTTGACCGCAGAACGATTGGTGTCACCACCGTACAGCATTTGAGACGTAAGGGGAAATCAAATCAGTTTCGTCACGAATTCGCCCATTAAGTTGCGTATCTTCCCAATTCTTTCAATCAACGATAAAAGTCAATAAGATTTCATGGCCATTTATCTATATTATATTTATCATATTATATGCTAATCTATTTTAATAATTTTCTCTCTAAAATTTAAATTTTTAACATATATCTTTCTGTTTATATATTAAATACAAACTCATGACACAAGAGCTGTTAATTATTTAACCAAACCTAAATCTAATTATCTATTCACAAGCCTTTCTAAAATTTTCATATTAAACATAATTAATTCTGAGCAAAAAACAAATTTGCACGACCTTAACAACAATGCAAATTTCGTATTGAAATTTATTTAAAGAAAAATGCGAAAAATCCAATAAACAATCGAAAGGGGTTACGTAAAATGTTTTCAAGTACTTCCACTTTATTTTCCTGCAAGTGATTTAATAGCTATATTGTGTTAGTTATATCAATTAGTATGAGGTATGTTATTTTAATAAACACTATTATTAAATATAAGAATAGTAATTAGATAAAATGGTATAAGAGTGTGATGTAATTTGTTGTCTTTTCTATTTAATTTTATTCAATAAAAATGAAGATGCGTCATATACAGTGTGTCTCATTTCAGTTTGGTTTATAATGCTCAGAGAGACAGGTTGGTGCAAACCTATCTCACTTTTTAATAAAACGGAAGAGATGCTGTAAACAAAATTTTCATAGCCCTCCTTGTTTCTGAGCTACAAGGTCTTTTTGAAAATTTTTGCAATTTGCGACATCCCCTGTACCTATTGTGATTCATACGGTATCTCCGTTAAGGTAGTATCAGACAGAGCTACTTTTGTTGCACAAGTTTTTTGCAGCTAAAAGTTGCATACACTGTTCATACACCATCAGAAAGTAGCCTAAAACGCGCAGTTTTTATGCAGCAGCTGCCTAAAAAAGTTGCAGGTCGACACTACATGCTTTTCATATGTTCACACCAAAGCTATATAACATATTTTGGTAGCCGCAGCCTTGGAGAGGCAACATTCTGGTCCGCAACCAGATTTGGAACTTTCCATTTTTGAACGTTCTTTCGAATATTGTGCACGCAACGTGTAAATTTTCTTTTTTATATCTTCATCGGGCATATGTAATTCAGAAGAAATTTCCGAAATAGCGATTCGTCTTTTCGTTTGGTTGTGATAGAATGGACTTTTTTTACGTTACATAAACACTCCTTTGCCTCTACCGCTTCTATTAAACATTTTACTTGTTCTCTATTCCAAATCGCTTGTTTTCACTTCGACGACATCGCAATTTGTCGGTTAATTCTTTACTAAATACCTACATACAAATCCTGGAGTTAACTGAAAAAAAGTGTATACATTTCGGGCATACTAACAGAATACTGCACCGATGTCCGCAGTAAAAGTTTCAACTGATTAGTAATCTTTTGCTGCACTTGCAACCTTCCTCAACAACTGTTCACACACGGCTATTTCTTATACTGCGCGCAACAAAAAAGTAGCCTACGCAACCAAGCCGCGATCGCAACGTTGCAGGTTGCCTAGGTATTCACACTTGCAGCAGATCAAGTTGCGCAGTTTTTTAATGTGCTGCGCAACAAAAGTAGCTATGTCTGATACTACCTTTACTAGTGAAGATAGAAGGGTGCGGTTTGTACAAACCTATCCCACTTTTTGTTAAACGGAAAATTTTTGGGTATCGAGAAGATGAAAATTGTTTCTTTTAGAACTTTTTACGTAGAATAGATACGCAACAAAAAAGTAGCCTACGCAACCAAGCTGCGATCGCAACGTTGCAGGTTGCCTAGGTATTCACACTTGCAGCAGATCAAGTTGCGCAGTTTTTTAATGTGCTGCGCAACAAAAGTAGCTATGTCTGATACTACCTTTACTAGTGAAGATAGAAGGGTGCGGTTTGTACAAACCTATCCCACTTTTTGTTAAACGGAAAATTTTTGGGTATCGAGAAGGTGAAAATTGTTTCTTTTAGAACTTTTTACGTAGAATAGATACAGTGGCCTAGTCTGATTTTCTACAAAAAAATATATTTTAGAAGATATAAGGTAAAATTATGTTTTCTCAAATAGAATGTAAGTATTAATAAATTATATGTTCTGGCTTGCTATGAACTTCATAAAAATACATAACACTCTATATTTATTTTTACTATTTGGTGCAATATTTGAAATATATAATTTTGTTATTAGTAGGCTGTGATAGATAATAAAAATAATCAAAATGGTGTTTACTAAAATATTCATACACATACTAAAATTTTCTTTGGGACTAAAATATTTTGGTTGAATATATCTTTCTTTTTTTATCAGGTGATTTATTATAAGGGGATCGGTTTGCAAATATCTGAAAGCTTGCCTGTTTTAACATATTCCACAGGGTGTTGAAAAACCAACTTTCACCAAAATATCAACATTTTGTTTTCCCTCGTATAATTAACAGATGGAAAGTTTCGTTTTTAATTTAGAAAGAGGTACTAAAAAGTCAGATAATTTGGCTACATACTGCTTAAAAAATCATCAAAATCGGCTCACTATAACAAAATATATTAAACTGTATAATAGCTCAAAGTTTTAAGGTGTCCATTTTTCGTGCCGGTGAAATGTATTTCGAAAACTATACATTTCAGTCATATACTTTTCTACTGAAACTCGTCTTTATTTTTTTACTAGAATCCGAAAATTATATATAATTAATATATAGGGTGTTCCATTGCAAAAATCACAACTTTGACGAGTAACTTTTTTTGCGGAGACCCTGTAGAACTCTATATAATTTTAGAAAATGGTTTAAATTGATTTCCATACAATAAGTTCAATAAAAACTTTTGTTCTCCCTGCAAAAACCGCGTCGTATATTACGCGCCACCCTGTATAATTCCATTTCAATCATAATTTCAATGATCAGAATATAAGCATAACAGGTGTAGCTTATACATTAGATTCATTTATTTCAATAAATTTACTTAGAAAAAGAATTAAACAAATCAAAAAATTAATAAGAAAATAATTAAGAATTTACTAAAATTACTAAAATAAAAAATTAAAAGCAGCGAAAAAAAATGGGTAAACATTTTAGTATTTTATCTGTAAAATACAATACAGAAGGGGTTTCACATTAACCCTTAAGTACTAACACCCCGTCTCACAGACGCAACGGACTAGCTGACATATGATATCTCCTCTCCTCTACACTTCTAATTATCATCCAACTATGTAATTTCAATACGCATCAAAACAAGTAAAAGGCCGGCAGGGCAATTTGCGAAAGTGTGTAGTTTTCGAAATATTTTAGTTCAAACTGTCGATGCCGTCTGACAGACGGAGTGTTAGCGTTAACGTAAGTTTTTTTTTGAAATTTGTGGAATGAATCAAGAACCTAGTAGCTCAAAACATGTAAAGTATGGCATGAAAAATTACAAGGATACTCTTCTAAAGTGGTTTGAAGGGACTGGCAGCGATAATAGCAAAATAGTGACATAGAATCCGAATGTGGGGAAAATTTTGCCATAGAGAGGGATCATAATTCTGAATTCGAATTAGAAGGTAAAAAAAACGGTTTTTAACTAATATCTAATGGTATGTAGCTGTGTATGTTTTGTTATAGATGATGAAAATATGGATGTGAACGATCAGTAAACTAATATCGAAGAAAGTGAAGATTGTTCAATTTGTTTGGAATGCGCAAAAAAGTGTGTAGGGAACAAGCCCATCTTTAGGCTTTGTCATTTTTTTATTCTTTATATTTTCTTTTGCTTTTTTGTGCTTAATAGATAGCTTTTTATATGCTAAATATAATAATCAATATATTTTTTCATTTTCCTTTCGTTTTTTTTTCTATCTCGATGAGAAACAAAGAGATGTCAAAAATCCAAAATTAGTACTTTTATTTCAAAAATATAAAACATGTTCGCATAAAATAAGCATTAGATATTTTTTTCCTGTAGTTTTAATGCTAATGATTCACTCCACTTACAAAAAATCTGTTAGACACGAACAAAATATGAATTTTTTTAATGCGTCTCTCAGACGGTCTGTTAGTATAGGCGCGACTATTTCAATATGTTAGTACTTAAGGGTTAATACATTAACAGTAATTGAATTCCGAGGTAACAGTCTCTGGGCACTCCACTACTACTAAAAAAATAAATACACGTTTTCTTTTTGGTAGACCTGTATTTATTGAGTATAAAACCTCAATTATTTTAAGAAATACCGCCCTTATTAACAAAATATTTTGTTATTATTATTCGTAACTCAGTAATTACTCTTATTCCCATACCTGACCTAAAGACCGATCTTCACAAACCATCCAAAAAACCTGCATATTTTGTTACATTGTATACGGACAGAACGGTAAAACAATCAATTTATTTTGATCTCTGGACTTTTACCTGTCACAATCATAAATAACTACATATTAAAAACAATTTTTAAACTTTTTTCCACACGCGTCAGTCTTATTTTAGTGTCTTGATCACCTTGATCGAGCAGACTTCTGTTTGTCGAAACAATTTTGATGAGAACGACAATTACCGAAAGGTTACTTGTCTTCATTTTTAAACTAAATAAATAATTATATAGATATACATTGTATGAAATCGAGTTTTTTAGTATCTAGAACGGATGACATGACGCAGATTTTGTCTTTAGAGGTATTTGTTTTCGGTATTTTAATTCAGCTTTATTAAATTAATTTTTAAAATGACATATAATCAATGATTTCACATTGTGATGTTTTTAGTTTGCCAATTTTTTTGATGAGAAGGTATAACCATAGATAAAAGAAAATAATCTACTATTAAGATAGATATGAAACTTAATAGTAAAATTTTGGGTCAAAGCGCCCCTCCGTGTTTTTAGTGGAGACTACGTTTAACCCAGCGCCTTCGCCTTTTCTGCTGTAAATGTTTTTTATGCTTATATTTGAATTCAAAGGATTTATTTTTAAAGTTACACTGATATATTAGTATATCAGAGTAACTTTAATAAAACATAAGAATATATATATTTTACAATTTATTTCTTTATTTATTTTACAGAGTTTCATGTAAATGATAGTAAGTCGACTGGCTGTCTAATGAATAGATCCAGATTTATCCAGAGCGAAAAAAAAAACAAACAACGAATACATACCATATATTTTTTTTTTATCTAAGATACATCCCAAGCAGCATTTGGACGTCGGAACAACGTTGTGTCACGCGACCAAATGTCGGGGCGCAACGTCGGCACAACCTCGTGCCAACCCTAGTCTGCACTAGTTTGGAGAATAATTTTTGGGTCGAAACGACGTTGGATACGACGTTGGCTAGAAGCCTAATTTAGTACAAACTGCAACGTTGTTTAAAATCCTAATTCAGAAATACACAACTAATATGGCGTCTAAGTCGCGTTTTATCCTAAATTGGGATAATTATAGTAAAAAATATTACTTTTTATGATTTAGTTAGAGACATATGTCAGATGGCAGTGAAGGAAAACAAAACAAAAGTATTTAAGTGTGGAGGATGTTTGAAGATCATAATTATTGAAACACTTTAACCGACTCTGTAACTCGTTACCCAAGGCAAAAAGTTAAACGCAAACAACTTTATTGGTAAATGTATTGTTTCTACTTTGAAAATACTAATGGGGCCTTAAAATTAAAGAAATTTTCTTTTGAATTTTTTTTTTTCGGCGTTGTCAGTAAAATGAGAATAATTTATTCGCAGTCGAAAAAATTGTTTCCGCGTGTTTTTGGTCAAATATTTCAAGTTAATGTATTCAAACAGTAGGAATTGCTATTTTAGGAACGAAACATTTTCTTATTTAACAACATGGCGGCTTTCACTTTGTTGTTTTGGAGATTAAGATGGAGAAGTTCGAGTAGTCGCATACTGGACTAATAAAGTCGCAGTTCGGCCTTTCAACAGGTAGTATACTAGTCGCAAGATTGCCTAATTTAGTCATCCTAGAGTCTAGCTTGTGCCGCCCTCTATAATATAAATAAACGAGGGAGTGGATAAACTATCGGTAATATATATGTCGATGTATATTTAAATTTAGTTTTATATGTACCTTTCTTTATGTCCCATTTTAATTAAGTTTTTTTTTATAAAAACAAAACAGCACTGAACTGTCTGACTGAACAGAACAATGAAGTGAAAATTTAAAATTTAAGGTTATGGTTCAATACAGTTGCAAAAGGTAGTGACTCGACGTCCTACCAACGTAAGAATAAGGAAATCTAAACAACGTTGGAATTAGTAAAATTTTGGGTCAAAGCGCCCTCCGTGTTTTTAGTGGAGACTACGTTTAAAACAGACGACTTTTGCATAACGTTGGAATAGGTCCTGAAACTGACGTCGGAAAAGTTTTATTGTCCAACGTTGATATATTACGTTGTCCGAATAACCTAAAGATCACTTAAGCAAAAATATTTTACAAGACAACGTTTATTCGACGTCGCAGAAGCTTCCTACTTTGCTGATAGTACTTAGTCCAACGTCGGCTGTCGTAATAAAACGTTTAAATTTATTTTAATAGGCGTAAAGCGAACTATTTTTACATGTAACTAATCCAACGTTGTGCTTAGTAAACATGTTTTCGCAAGTCGAAAAATGACACAGGGATACCTTATCGTCTTTGGAAACACGTACATTTTGCAGTTTTGTTAGTTTCTTTGTAAGATGCAACACAACAAGAAAACACCATTTTTATAGTTAATAAATAATGAAACTATTTCTGACTATGATATTTAAAATTTAGATAGATAGAAAATTAGAAAACAAACGAGTATTTGCAAACGCAGGCCCAAATTCAATAAAAATAAAAAAAATTCCTGCGAAAATCAGGCTTTTTTCACTGAAAAGGTATTTTTTGATTTATCAGCAGTCATTGTCAAGTTGACAATATACAGGGTGTTTTCAAATTAGTCTAAAAAAATTATGATGTGATTCCTCATGTGTTCTTAAAACAATTTTTATATAACCATTGGATCTAAAGTACTTCCTTTCTGATCTACAGGGTGTTAAAATTAAAAAAAATCGATTTTTTTGCTTAACATAAATGGTACACCACTGCTTTTTTAAAGAAAATATATTTTTTTCTTGACTGGCCATCCTTTTTCAACAAAATTGATCTTTTGAGTTTTTCTTGTTCATCAAACGGTTGTCGAGAAAAAAATAAATATACTTATATTTTTTAGATTAATTAGGAAACACCCTGTATATGCATATCACAGGCAACCAAATAAACTAGTAACCTCTAAAAATTATTTTTCCTACCACTAGCGACATACCGTGTTTTTAGTGTGTACTAAATTATTTTATCAAAATTTCACCATATAAGTTTCCAGGCAATGGGTATAACCGAGGGTATAATGCAGTAGCGGCTCGTGGCCATTATTGTGGGGAGGTCAATATCTAAAAATATTGCGTCGATTTTTTTTAAGACGCGCCCTCGGACGCGCCTAAATTTAATTGGTTTCTTACAAGGTACTTGTACGTTTTTTTAAAGGAAAATAAATCTAAAAATAAATATAAATTCTGTTAAAATGAAACCTACCCTTTCATTTTTAAACAGGTGGTCTAGTGTCATTTCACTAAAAATCCAGTCAATGTTCTTTACACAAATTTTCCACGGTAGGATTTAAAATACACATAAATAATAATGTCACAAAAATATAAATGCATATATACACATACACAATTCTAAAAGTCTTATTTCACATTTTTTTATATGTTAAGTGAATGCGGCGTTCTTTCTCTAAACGTTTTTCGAAATTTAAGCAATTTTTTCTTTTAACCGCACGATTTAACAAACTAAACACCATGTTGTCTATTTTAAAATATCTATTCCCGAATCCGTCAACTACAGTTCATCATTTATCCATAACTAGAAAATTATGAATTATTACCTACACAAATTTCGCACTACACGTCAAACTAGATGGGATTTCTTTCGATATTAAAAATTTAAATATTGCTTTATATTGACTCAACCAAATATTATACGCGATAAACGATACAAAAACTTAGGTTGTTTTATAATTTGAGTTTTTAAAAACATTTTCATTTTCATACCCTAGGTATATCTCTACTTTATTCGATAGAAAATGACACTCTGAATAGAATGACATATCATACGTCAACTTTTGACATTGTCGCTTAAAAACAGATCGTATTATAAATTTCAATCCAGGGTGCCACGGCGGTGTTAAAAACACTAAGTTTTAATCAAGGAGCATTGGAAAAATAGTTTTGATCGTCTATTGTTTTTCGTGTCTTGTCTAGGCCGGTTAAAAGATGCACAAATCGTATTTTTAATCATATGTCAATTTTTTTAAATGGAACAAGGGTGACTGATTAGCATATTTCGAAAAAGCATTTTTTATGAATATATTGATACTTGGTATTTCGAGTCAAATTGTCGTTATGAACCGCGTGTTACAATTTCAATTAAACCATATGCGAAAATGTCAAAAGTTGACATATGATATGTCATTCTATTTAGAGTGTCATTTTCTATCGAATAAAGTACAGATATACCTAGGGTGCCATTTAAAAATCAGAAGTTATAGTCGGTTCCGGTGAAACAGGAAGTGACCAAAAACAATGGAATGCGTCAATCAATCCTAATTTATGTCATATACTAAAATACCAAATCTTGTTTTTTTATTAGAAAAAATAAAAAAATTATGGGGTTGAGCCACTTTTGGGACGCAGCCGGTATAATAGACAGTACCGGGTTAAATAAATGTAGTTTTCATTTTATCCACTTCCTAAAAGCTTGCTTTAATGAAACAGATCCCTGTTTTCTCTAATTTACATAATAAGACATCACTTACCAGAAAAAAAAATTACAACAATCATGAAGTTTTTTCTCTTTCCTCGTCGCCGATTTTATTATAACTATAGAATAGATCCTGTTTTGATTAACATTCGGGGTGTAAATGTTTGACTAAAATTAAAAATTAATTTATTAATTTCAAAAATTAAATAGGTAATTTCGATTATATGTATATTAAATTTTTTTCTATAATATGTATTTTATTATTTTTATCGCTTTTGGACGTTTTTTTTCTAAACTTTTATTTAAAAAACCTCTCCTAAATCTTAATAAAATATAAAAAAGTTAAATACGATATATTTTTAATTGAATTATAGCTTCATTAAAATAAAAAATTACCCGGCTATGGTACGGAGAGTTCAGGTGTACTGAGGAACGAAAGACAGTGTTACATTCCAGAGCCATGTAGGTGAAATATTCAAAATGGTTCCAGCAAAAGTTTCCCAATTATGACGGATGATGGCGCTGATCGTCAAGATTTTTGGACAGGGATTTTGCTTACCGACAATACGACCTGAGCTACGACCGGACCAGGACCAATCAGAATGATCAGTCTTTCTTGGACATTTGCCGCGGAGTGTGTTTTAATTTCTGTTGTGATAAGTGTGGTTGTGTTTGCAGTTTGATTTTTCGGTTTTGATATTACCTATGTTAAAATTAATTTTGAAGTATTGTATCACCTGTTTTTATGTATTAGTACTTTTTTTAGTTCAATGATCTGATATGTTATGATTTGTTAATGTTTGTTTAACAATTGTTATACCAAAGAGGTTATACTTAATATATCAATTTGCATAGCCTAACTTTTTTATCAATAAACTTTGTAGATTTTCAGATTATTTAATTCCTTTTGTTTCCGTTTGTAATTTTATTTTTAAGACATATTATGTGATTGTTTCAGATAATATGTTTTAAAAATAAAATTGCAAATAGGGAATAAAAATAATTAAAATAAAAAAGTGTATTTTACAATTCCCCCGGCCCCGCACCCCTTTGGCTAACCTGTAAATGTCAGCTTTGTCGAGAGATAGCGTTACGAAAATGGAACCGAATTATTACAATTAACTTGGGCTTCTTTTTCATTAGTATATTCTTTGTTACATTCCTCGTCAGAGTCGTCAGGGAACGACCGTTACGACGGAGACAACCTATCTATCGCTCGTGTTGCACTCGTTAGAGCCTAAAACAATAACACAACAATAATAAGACATTGTCTGACCGCATCTTCCAGCTATTTATGAATGAGATGCTCAGTCTATATTTTATTTTAAGTCTATGGTTTGTACAAACCGCACCCTTCTATCTTCACTAGTAACGGAGATACCGTATGATTTCAACCAAAATGGGACACCCTGTATATCCTGTGAGACCCTAATACCATTTTATAACAAGAAATAAATAAACTTAAAATAAAACTAACTTTTTGTACTATTATCATTATATTAGTAATATTTACAGACTTTAAAGAAATATAATTAAAACGTTCTTTGTATTGTTGATTTTTTTTTTCACAACTCTAGTTTCAAATATATTTGAATGGCACTTAAATATTAACATCTTTTTATATCTATAATAAAAGAAAATAACATAATTTCTTCTTAGAAATATTTAGTTCAGTTTCATTAAATCATAAAAAATATCTTCATATTTTTATTCATGATTATTAAACATGAACTTTACGTTGTATTTTGAGCATTGAGCAATTTTGATCAGTGTGTACTAGTATTTCCTATTTATTTTATTTATACAATGTGATTTTCTACATTTAGAAATCTAATATACATACATATACTCGTATATATTAATTTAGTTATGTAAAATGCTTATCATATATCTAAAATATCTATATTAAGAAATCCTTAAACGGTAATTTATTAATTTATTTTAAATTAATATCATAATGGTTTGTTTCAATGTCTGTATTACTACTAAAATAAACTAAAATTTATATTCAAGTTGATGAATATACGAATGCTTCTTCACAAATTTTGTAAATCTGCAACAAAAATAAAATATTTAAAAATTTTTCACAAAAAATTACCATCTGGTACTGAATAATCTGTAGTAAAAGCTTGTAAAATTTTATAACAGAGGTATAATTGATATAGCGGGTGCGTCTCAAAAGTGGCCCACCCTTATAACTTTTTTATTTCAGAAAAAAAAACGAGATTTAGTCGGTTATATGTCATAATTTAGCATTGATCGACATATTCAATTGTTTTGGTCACTTCCTGTTTCACCGGAAATGACTACAATTTTTGATTTTTAAATGGCACCTTCGGTATATTTCTAATTTATTCGATAGAAAATTCAACACTCTGAGAAGAATGACATATTCTATGTCAACTTTTGACATTTTCACTTAAAAACAAAATCGTAGTTTTTTCGTCGTTTTTCGTCCTTGGCCGGTTAAAAGTTGCTTAAATCGTATCTCAACTTTTTCATATGGAACAAAAGTGACTCATTAGCATATTTGGAAAAAGCATTTCTTTGCGAATAATTTGGTGTCACACATTTGGTATTTCGAGTCAAGTTGTCATTATAAACCGCATGTTACAATTTCAAATAAGCCATATGCGAAAATGTAAAAAATTGACATATGATATGTCATTCATGAGTGTCAGTTCCTATCGAATAAAGTAAAAAATACCGAGGGTGCCATTTAAATACCAATACTTGCAGTAATTCCTAGATGTAGTACGTAAATCAATCCTAATTTATGTCATATACTAACATACCAATCATTTTTTTATCTCAAAAAATTAAAAAGTTATAGAGATGAGCCACTTTTGAGACGCTCCCGTATAACAAATCAATAGAACTTATTATGTAGCAATGTTATACCTATCTATCTACAATTTTTATCTGCGTTGTCCTCTGCCATTAATTTGAGCGCCTGTCATTATGACAGGTCCAGGTGTCATTCCGCGCGGGTCGTACATGCCTCGAGGTACCTCAGATCTTTCGATTTCATCTCCGGAAAGGTCAAGATCCTGCACCATCTGCATTATTTCTCGTTCTTTTTTTATATCCTCTCGATCTATATCCTAAAAATCAACTTCTTAATTATACCTATTACAAAAATGCTTTGAAAATATATTTTTTCCAGATAATTGAGACCGTTTAAAGTAAGAAACAGTAAAGCTTCATTCAGAACCTCGCAATTAGTGGAATAAATTAGTGGTTTCAATGAGGAAGATGCATATATTTTATTTTTCGCCAGAAACTGTTCAATTTATTAGAATAAATATGTGTAAATGCAAAAAAAAACTTTTTTCTTGAAAGCAGTACCACAACTTTATAAAACGGGCCATTAAAATACTATGGATAACGCAAACGACGCCTCGCGAATTGAAACGATATTCTATTGGTCTGACGTCACCCGCCGTTCTCGTCGACGCGCGATGGCCAGCAGCAGCCAGACGTGTTCCGTTTATGCACGTATTTAGGTGGCGTACTAAGACATTTTTGTTGCTTTTAGCGTTGATTGAAGGAGCTTTTTATGCTTTTTTGTGCAGTTATTATTTGTATGTGTTGTGTGTTCTGAGAATTTTTTAAGTAATGGCAGATTCCGGGTTTGTAAAAGCACAATCAGATAACTTGCCAAAAGTCGATGCTTTTATAAATACAAATTCCCAATTTATTGGTGCTGAATTACGAGGAAAAAAACAGAGAGATATGTAACATTTATTCTTTGTAGTACTGAGGCATATTTAAGTATAAGTAGGTACCTACTGTTACGAACTTTTATATAGTTATAAATTAATGTTATAAACTTATTTTTCAGATCAGGTAGGGAGACGTATGGAGATAATGCTGTAGGTTATGTAGAAGTGAAAAGAGACAAAAATATTTGTTTAGTACGCGGAAAAATAACTCCAGAGAACAGCGTGAAAAAGAAAGTTTTTTTTATATATTGACACCCCCTTACCCATGTTATTTTTAAAGATTGTTTTTTTACGAAATTATAGGAAATAAATTGTTTATCAGTAATGAACATATTATACAAGGTGTCCCATAAGCAAACGCCAAAATTAAGTTACTTTTTTAAGTGAAACACCCTATATATTTTTGGATTCTTCGGAAATTTCTAGATATTCTAGATATATTTCATGTATAATATCCTATAAAAATTCAAATGTTTACGAAATATTGACAGTTGAAAAGCGAAAAATACCTACAATTTTCTGCACCACTTTTTTTGAGTCACCCTGTATAACTAGAATTAATTTTAAAAGAGAGTATATGAAAAACCGTGCAACTTTTTTATTTAATGTTTTCTTCTAAAACTTGCAGTTAAGGCTGTATGTGGGTGTCAAAATATATTGAATAACCCTGTACATTCAAATTTCATATACCTATGTAAGACAATATACATAAATATATGAACTTACATGAAATGATCTTCATAACAATAAATCGTAAAAATAGAGGATAATTTAACGTTTTTCTTTTCATCTCTTCTCATGGCCTTGGACCATTTTTTTCTGTTTTCGCTCATCCATTACTATTTATAAATATCACTAATTACTAATTATGTATTATTAACACAAAACTGTGTAAAATAAAACACGCGTCTGGCTCCACTCAACCAGAAGAACGGCGGGTGACGTCACAGCGGGCAAGGCGCGGTAGAGAGCGTTTGCCCGGCCATTTAAATTAACAATATTTAATTATTTTATATTAGAGGCATTTCTTAACCGATATCAACGATTTATTTTTGTTCATTTTGTAATTATATGAACTATTTTTAAAACCATTATTTAAAAAATATGCATTTTCCTCATTACACTTTATACTTTTTTTAGTTTACGATCATTTACAATGTCTAACAAACACAATTAAAATTAATAGAATATCCTAGCAACAGCTTCCAATAGTCAGTTCATAGAGAAAGCCCAATATTTAGCTATAATATATAAATAATAATATATAATAATAAAATAATAAACTTTTAATGTATAACCAAATTTTGTCTTGACGGATGATAATCAAAGGCCAAAATGACATCTGTCGCAAATTTTGTATTTGCTGATTGCTAGTGAAAGTATAATTACTGAAAAGTTAAATGTTTGTTAACTTTTTCCACTCAATTGAAAATGCCTACCACTAATTTTGCCGTTCTGAATGCAAATGCTAAAATTACAGAACAAACTTCTACGCTAATTGGCACCACTAATTTCGAGGTTATGAATGAAGCTATAGTTTGGATGAATCTTGAGCACAGTCGAGTTTGAGTGACAGACAGTAAATTTTGAGCACAGTTTAATTACTTTATAAATATTAGAAATGTATATTTGGAAATATTATTAATCAGGAAGTAACAAATATGTCAACTCCATATAAAAGTACATTTTGCCTTTTAAATTTATAAAAATACGTAGAACTTCTTATCTACTAATAATTTTGATAAAAAAAACATTTTTTTTGGACCAAACCTTGTGAGATACCTTAATATAACCTTTGAAACCTATATTTTTAATACACTTATTCAATAATAAATTTAGAAGACATTGGAGACTAATTAATATATATATATATATATATATATATATATATATATATATATATATATATATATATATATATATATATATATATATATATATATATATATATATATAATATACTTGATACGATCCAAGTGGCGTCCAAATAAGACGTGCGCAGCGTCCAAATATATTTCATCCAAGTACACTTTGACCGTGTTAACTAAGCTCTTTATCTTTATACTTACATCATGAACTCCATTTGGTATAGGACTGGCAAACTTCAAATTCGCCAAACTTCCATAACTTCGACTTCGGTGTTCTTGCCTGATAGAGTAAGAGAATGCCCTTTCATTAAGGTGGCCTTTTTTCCTATAAATGAAGTTATGTAATATGAATATCAATAATATTTTGTTAGAATTATAAATCTACCTATATATTCCTGTGTTGAATGGACTTTCATCATCTCTTATTAAATTTGGATCATCAAGTCCGTTCATACTTTGGGCTAATTTTTTATTTAGTTTGCTTTGCTTTTCCACAGATCTTTCTCTACTTCTTCGTTGTTTACCTAAAATCAATAACATTGTTGCTAAATAATTGTAATTTACGGATAAGATGCTGATGAATCAGTTACTAAAATAACGGAATTGCTAATGGGGAAAATTGTTTACGATCGATTGTTGATCGATTGATCAACACAACGATTTGTTTCTCAGTCTTGAGTGAACACCGCCTACAAGACTGACTGCAGTAATTTTTAATCATATTCTTGCTGGTATTTTAATTTGTAGCTTTTCCTGGGCCGTATTATAAGTTTTCCTAATTCGGAGGTAGATTTTTGCAAGTAGCATTTAAATGCCCATTCTGAATAAAACAAAATTCTAGGCGAAAGCACAACTTTAATTAACGCCTATTCAAAAAGTCTAATACAACTTTTATACAAAATTATCTGGGGAGATAATATTTAACCTTTTCAAAATTTACAAGGGATTTCCTATGCCCCGTGTTCTCACACGGTATACAGGGTGTTTCAAAATGTGCCATCTCTCGTGGGGAGAGCAGAACAAAGAGAAGGGGTGTAAGAACTATTCCTCACGTAAAAATAAGATTTATTTTTCATATCAACATAGGTCAGATTCTGCTTTGTTTCGTAGCTACAGGGTGTTAAAGTCTTAATAATCTTTGGATTTATTATAACTTTCTTCCAAGTACTTTTAGTAATTCGTGTATTTCGATAGTAAATCGAAAAAATATTAAGATTTCAACACCATGTAGCTACGAAACAAAGCAGAATCGGACCTATGTTGATATGAAAAATAAATCTTATTTTTACGTAAGGAATCTCCTCACGAGAGATGATACATGCTTTTTAAAACACCCTATATATTTTATACTAACCTTGACTTTCCATTGTAGCATAATGTTGCATCAGGTAAGCTTCGTGGGGAAAGTTGACTGGTTGGTAGCTAGCTACAGGACTGAGCGCTCGATTACTGGGCATATAAATCGGTTCCTCCATGGGCACTTGTTTGTGTTTCTTCTTCGATTTGGTTAAAGTTGAAGGCGCGGGTGCTGGTATGATTACTGGTCCTATTGGTACCATGGGAGGTGGTATAGGTCTCGCTGGTATCAGCATCTTGCCTTTCGGCCTATGAGAAAAGGTATTTCCTAAAAGAAAAGACAATAACAATGAATAACTTTTCTGTAAATAAATTGATCGTGGATCGCATATTCAAATCTAGAAAGGTATTGAAATATATGTATAGAAAACATATATGAAGCGAACCAAATTCAAGCCAAAATTAACGCGGTACTGACCAAACCAGTAAAGGTAGGCCGTGGTATCCGACAAGGTTTAGTTAGGTTAGGTTAGGAACCCTCTTCTTTTCAACATCATTATGAACGAAATAATAGGAAATGTACGTTTACTGAAGGGATACAGTATGGGCGACCAGGAAATTACTATTCTGTGCTATGCCGACGACGCCGTATTGGTAGCTGAAAATGAGGACGATCTACAGCTTATTACATCGATTTAACTGCACTGCCAAATCACTTAATATGATAATATCGACCCAGAAAACTAAATGCATGACGACAATAAAAGTACCACTAAGATGCAAACTGGAAGTCGAGGGCAATGCTATCCATCAAGAGATGAAGTTTAAGTATCTAGGCTCAGGATATGGTGATGTAGAAGCGGAGGTGCGAGAACGGACAACGAAGGCAACCAGAATAGCAGGATGCCTGAATGACACGATATGGCGAAATAAAAACATTGAGGTGGAAACTAAAGCGAGAATTTACAAAGCAACGGTACGACCAATAATGACATACACTGCAGAAACTCGACCTGATACAGCGACAACTAAACAACTACTAGAGACAACCGAAATGAGAGTACTACGCAGAATAGCTGGAAAGACGCTTCTGGACAAGGAGAGAAATGAAAGCATAAGAAGAGCATGCAAGGTAAAAAATGTAAATGAGTGTACTCAGCAGAAAGGAAGAATGGAACGAGCATATTAGCAGAATGGACAACAGAAGGATAGTGAGAGTTGCACGCGACAAATCACCGCTAGATCGCAGAAGCTTAGGACGTCCACAAAAACGATGGAACGACAACTTGTGAGACTGACCCTTTGTCTGACCGGTAGAGAAGACGAAACCAAACAGGCGATTCGTTTACTATGAAGAAGGAAGAAGAAGAAGACGAATGTATAGAAAATACTTGAATTTAAACAAAAAAAATATAAAAGTATAAAGAAGAGAGATGACAACAAGTGTCAAATCGAATGGTTTGAATCTTTTCAGATCATTTCAGTAAATGTACGAGCTAAATTTAAACATACTGAGATGAGATGGAGATACATTTTCTAGTGCTTTTTACTTTAACCAAAAAAAAAATTGTTTTTAAGAAACACGAGAAAACTTCTTGTAATAATAAGGCACAATTTTATAGACATTATTTATAACAAAAGTGGTAGTTTACCATGATGTTTGAAAAACTTTGGATTTGGTAAGGTTCCTTGGTACGGTCCTGGCGGTGGTCCTACGATATATACAGGTTGAGGAGGGCCAGGGGGCATGCTCATTTCCCTTAAATCTCTTGGCATGCTATGTCTTGGTTTCATTAAGGTTCCTGAGACGCTACTAGCCTAAAGAACAGATAATAGAGTTTATAAATTGATCAACAAAACCAAAGTTTCAGCTATAATATGAGTTTTTAAATAAATTCAATTACTTCTACTGCTTATTTATTTTTAGCTTCATTTTTTCTTTAATTTAGTTAAAAACATCAAGTTTAACTTGATATTACTAATATACAAATTAATATACCCTGCTGGTGAGGCAAACTATGCGGTCTGGATTTTAATGCCTGTGACAGAGAATAAAATATAAATAACCGGTTGACAGACAGAGAGACAAAATCGAAAACGACATACAGTGTTGCCGGTTTTTTTACATTTGTAGGAAAATGTGTGTAGAAAAATATAAGCTATTTTAAAAACTTTCATGTATACTACTGAAATGAAGATAATATACCTAAGCAATATACAGACCGGACCACCGTAGTAGTAACATAGGCAGAACCGGACCAATTAGCGTAAACCCGTCGGCCGAATAAAAGCAGGCGAAAAAATGCGATAAAATAAAAATAGGTAGATATGTGATAAGAATGTTTCATAATTTATATTTATTCGTGTTTTAATAGCCAAAACGAATACATAGATTCTCGCGACAGTTCTTGTGTAAAATTTATATTTTAAGTAAAATAATGGATGTTTACGAAGTTCGTGAGAAAATTCAAATTGTAAAATGGTATTTCCAAACTAGGTCTTATCGGGATATACAAACAATTTTTCCACAAACTTTTGTAAACAGGGCAATTCTATCTTTGCCTACTATATCAAGAGTTATTAATAATTTTGAAACACATGGGTGCGTGTCCCCACAAAAACACATGAAGCCTGATGTGTTGATTAATGAAGAACAGGAGTTAAAGCAAGTGTTTAACCGTTCAATTAGTGGATATGGAACTATTTTGTGGCCCGCTAGATCACCAGATCTTTCTCCCAATGATTTCTTTTTGTGGGGTTATGTAAAACCCAAAGTGTATGGTCATAATAGGGCTAATAATCTGGATGAGCTTCAAGTAAAAATACGAGAGGCTTTCCAAACTATTAGCCCTAATATGTTAGCCAATGCCAGACGGGGATTTTACGACCGCCTAGGCTTCTCTCTAGCACAAGAAGGTGGTCTTTTTCAACACTTGTTATAACTTTTTTTTTTATTTAGAGTAATATTTTAGTTTTTTTTGGGTTTAGAGAATTTATTTATTTTTAGTTTTGGCTTGTAAACACACTCAAATAATAAAGATTTAAGTATTTTTATTTTAAATGTTACCTTAAGTGAAGGTAAACACTTAAAATGAAAATAATAAATACTCGGGACTCCTCGCGTCGTATTCCTAGTCTGTCACGATCGACCCGTCCAAGCACAACTGCAACTACATACTGTCTGACTAGCCGACTAGCCGGCAGTGAATCTCGAGTACGAACACAAATTGGGTAAACGTAAATTCGTCCGGCAACTTGCTATGTTACTAGTAGCCTGGTCTTCTCTGTATAATCTATTACAGCTGTAGTAAAATGAGTAAATAAGAGTGAAAAATAAAGTTTCAACCCTAGATGCAAGATTTTTCTTAAACGTTTAGTTGCGCGGTTTGAAATTTTGATGCAAAATCCGGCAATACCGCATAGAAGAAACGTATTGACCCAATGCTTATCTCTTTTTAATACATTGTTTGATTTTCCACTGAGCTGTCTACATCACTGTCTTACACGTTAAAATCCAGACCGCACAGTTTCGATGACCAAATCGGTACCTCTATCTGTAATCCAAATGTTTACTATCCTATCCACTGCGCCACTAATATTATAAAATTGTATATCGATACGTTTATGATCGTAAATTTCAAAACTAAATATGAAGCATGTCTTTTTGGTATCAAAATAAGTTCATTGGACATAATTTACATTTACAAAATATACAAGAGTGGTTCATTTATTCGTTAGATGGCATCAAACTTTAAAAAATTAAACACATTTTTTTAAGATATTATTAAAACCCTTATTTCGATTTGAATGGGATTTGGTGTGCTGTGTTTTGCTACCGCATTTTTCCTCTTTTTTTTCTTGTAAATTTAATTTACTAATTACATATGGTGTCATATTATCAAGATGTTGTGTTTTATAATTTAAATTTAAACACAAATTTCGTGTATAAAAAAAACGCATATCAGCAGATTTCTTATCTAAATATCTATAAGCAGTTTAAGAGTGAGTAATTAAATAGTTATTAATATCTTACTTTTCCATTCATAATAGGATGGTACAAATCTTCCCTCGATCCTGCCAGTGACTTTGACAGACCTTTACTCTTCTTCTTCTTCTCTTTGATTGGTGGCGGAGGTACAGATACAGGTTGCGCGATTTGTCGAGGTCTAGAAGGCCGGCTTAACGTAGATGAAGGTGCGTATACGTCATAAATGCCGTCTAGATTGTCTTGACTACCTGCCCAAACCTACAAACAAGAAAGTCTTCAGAATTTATTTTGTGGATAACAACAAAACTTCTACTAATTTTTTTCAAACGTCAAAAAGTATTAATTTTGCGACGTGATTCGCAATATAAAAACGTTATTTTAACGCCTAGGCATAAAAGTTTACGCCTAAGCACAAAAGTACGAAAATATATTATTAACAAATTATTAAACTGATACAAACAAATTCAACGAGCGTAACCATAGTTTCTCGATTTATAATGACTTACAAAGTAATACTTTTAAATATTTTTATATAATTTGCAACGTTTGGAATTGTTTAAAAACTTATTTGTGACGTTTGACAAAAATAGCATGTTCTATTCGGAGTAAAAATTCGCCTGTAATGTCAAACGTACAGCCTCGCCATAAAAGTGTCATTTTACTCCTAATAAAACAATAATAACAAATAACACTAAATATCACCTTTTTAAACAGCTTTTATAATAGACCTGATCATCAAAGTTAGATTATCCATTTACACAATGTCTTCAAACAGGTTTACAATTTTTTGGGCTGTGATTATTTTTAATGATAAAACGTTCAAGATAAAATATTGGAGAATATTTAATGGGCATTAACGATTTAAGTACCCACCTTGTGGTTCTCGTCGCCATTGTATATGCTAATGTCATCTTTACCGTTGGTTATGGTGTTTATGGTCATGGTAGAACCGGACTGGGAACGACTCATCTTCCATTCTTCTATCTAAAAAACGTCGAAAGTTGGTTAACCATGATTAAATTTTTAAAATAGTCAAATTTTAACGTAAATATTTTAAATCGGTGATAATATAATATTATTTACAGCTGAGAGAAATAAATTAATTCAAAAAAATGTTTAACACTTTTTTATTTATTAACACTTTCTTATTAAAAAACAAAATATGTTTAACACTTTTTTATTTAATAATAAAATTTACCGGTAAGGAGATTATTCTCTACTGAATTTAAACCTTAAAAATCTACGAATTTTGAATTGCACAGAAGATGATTCTGTTGAATAATAAAGAGAAAAGTTAGTTTACAGTGAAGTTAAATGCGAGTTTGAGAAAGGAAGATGAATAAAAAGTCTTACAGTTGGCCAGATACGAGGGTTGCCTTTCAAGTTTTTCAATCGCTTGATTCTTCACTTGTATTGGGCACGTCGCAATCATTCATTAGAGGATTGAAGAATTGTTAATGCCGAATGGTATACAACAATTTGTTTGCCAACGATCTTCGATGAAATAAGGAAAAAGAACAAAAAACGTCGCATCATTCTTCATCACGAATATGCCAGCTAGCTCCCACAAAGCACGTCAAACAACTGAGTATTTGAAGGAGAAAAAAATCGAATTAATGTCATATTGCCTATAGTGACTTTTCCTTGTTCCCCACTGTCAAACAAAAAATGCGCGGACAGCGGTTTTCACCACCTGAAAAAGCCGTTGAAGACTTTCAAAACAATGTTTCTACGATATAAGCTTCAGAGTTGAAAAATGTTTCTAGAGTTGGTTTCAGCGTATCCAAAAATGTATAGATCATAAGAGCGAATATTTCGAAAGCAATAAAACACTTTGTTTCGAACTTGTTCGTTTCTGTTTTACTTTTTGTAAAAACTTAAAAGGCAACACTCGTAGAAGAGTCAAAAATCTTTTTATTTTTATAATATCTGCCAATAATAATGACATGGTTAGTATTATCATTGATAATGCTAACTTAGCTAGCACCATTAGAGTCTAACCATCAATTGAAGTTGGTCAAAGATTGCCTAGAGAAACTGAGTAAATTAGGCAAAGAAAACAAAGTCCTCTTAGTCTGGGTACCAGCTTACAAAGAGATAGAAGGTAATGAAAAAGAAAACGATCTAATTAGAAAAGGAGCGAACACTCCCCCTAGCTGGACCAGAACCGTTCTGCTTCCCAAGTGGAAACTTCATAAAGAACTCAAGAACCTTGGAGGATTACATCCGGAACCTGCAATGGGAATCCTTCAAAGGTCTAAGACACTCGAAGAAATTTCTCATGACTTACCTTAAGTAAGAACAATGTTCAATTGTTGATGCTAAGAAACAACTGCGAATGCAGATTCTGTGGGGAAAATGGGGAAACACCAGAACCTCATAGAGTACGCCGAGACGACAACCATTCGTGTCATAAACTTTGGTACGTCTAATATAGGAGACGGAGAACTAACCTCTGTAAAACCGTCCCAGATACCGGCTTTCGTCAAAGTTTTTAAGATGAGTTATAACTCATGAAAGGGGGGGGGGCAAAATATATCTGTAAGGTCGCTGTTATTAACCTTCCCTCCTCCGATAAAATCTACGATCTAAAATCTAATATAATCTATATTGTTTTTTTAATATTTTAGGAGATATGCTTCCGGAATTACATATTTCTTCTTATTTCTTGTAGATTTATTAAAGTATCTAATTTACGTTCATTAATACACATCAAAGAAGCCAAAACTAGAAATATTTAAAATCCGGAAATAATGTAGATTTAACAATCTTCTCCTCCAATATTAGAACCCAAGCTGCTTAAGTAAAGATTCAAGATTCTCACAAAAAATAGTCATTTGTTGGCTAGACTAGATAACTCCAAACACCAATTACCGGTTCTGAAACAATATTATTTTAAGACAGCTACGTGCGACCAAATTAAACAATACCGTGCTTGGTAGTTTGTTTTAACAATGAACAAACAGATGTCGAAAATAACGCGAACACCAGTTATTATGACAGTTTACTAACCTTATCTTTGTTAGTCAGCCTTTCGGATGCCAGGGTGCCGTAAATACTTCCCGCCGTGTCAACTTGCTTCGCATAACTAGAATCGGCGTAGGCATGAAAACAACACCTAACCTAAAAAAAGAAATAAAAAAACTTTTGTTAATGAGTCTGCCATTTTCATCCAATTTAAGGGTTGAGGCAAAGTTCTAAAGAGCTGAATGCTTACATTGACTAAATTTGACTATCAACTTTCATTGAATCTGATTAAATTGAATGTGTTTTTTTTAATATTAATTTCTTTATATCTTAATTAACTGTTGGGAAAAATTATTGAGATAAAATTAGTTATTTTTTATACAAGACGATAAAATGGTATTTTATCGTCTACGAGCGATGAAATCGCGAGTGAATTAATTTCGGCAGACGATAATGCAATTTTATCGTCGTGTATAAAACAATATTTTTTTCCTTATCGAGTTACGTTTTAAAAAATATTCAGAAATTATTATCTCAAGGAATTTATTACGAGTAGAAAAAATGTTGTGCTGGGTTGGCGTTGGTTTCTATGTAATTTGACAAATAAATAAAGCTGTCTCTTTAGTTGTCAGTTTTGAGTCAATATTTTTTAATTCTCTTTCGTGTCTATTGCTGACTGAATTGGAGCCAGAAATGACTCAAAATGAAATAAGTAAATTACCAACAGATATTCAGGCTGAGGTGACAAACGCCATATCCAAACTACTTCCATTTAAATCCCGAATAACTTATGACAAGGAATACAAAAATTTTCAAAAATGGACGCTATTAAAAAACGTGCAAGAAGAAATAAAGTTTCTAACCTATCCTCGCTGTTAAAGTATCACTATACTATTTTTGATAGATATAAGGCAATTTTAACAGTTGCTATGGACAAAAAGTAGTAAACAAGTGGTATATTTAGTTAAGAACAGTTAACTAAAACAGTTCAAACATACTAATGATACTAACACGGTTAACAAATGTTATGCATGTTGCATGTTATGAATGTCTCCAGTTTTAATATTTAAGGAGAAACTGTCTGCAAACTGAAGTACTGAAAACATTTTTAAGTAAGACACAAAAGTTCGTTACCTTTGTGTCTTAGTGAAGGCAGTGAAGGCAGATTAAATGGATAAACAAGATCCATCAATTCAATTCATAGGTCCAGAACCTTTCTGCAAAAGCAATTTCAAAAATGGCCAAAAAATATCTAAAACGGTGGAAATATTCGCCAGGAAAAAGGAAGGCTAATCAGTTCATAGTAGAGAAGAACATTTACCAAAATTTATGGCAGACGTGATAGAAAAAAACAGAAAGATTCTCAAAACCCTGGTACGTATACTAAGACATTGCAAGCTCAAAATACATTTGAGGCTGATGGGATCAACACATGAAGTTATGTACAAATTATGTTAATCAGAAAAAGAAAAAAATATATATTATTTATTATTATATTAGTTGATTCCATTGTACTAGACAATGATAATAGATTTTTGAACGTATCGGTCCTTGAAAAAGCTAACTGCGACAGTATTGAAGTCGTAATTACAAAATTCCGCTTAAGATGGGCTGGTCATGTATGCAGAATGCAAGAAAACTGCATAACAAAATATCTGCTTTATGGTGAGCTTAAGAAGAGGCCAGGTGGACAACTCCAAAGGTACAAGGATATTTTCCACGAAAACTTAAAGGGGATTAACATGCAGAATGAGTAGGATGAAGCAGCTCAGAGTAGAACGCAATGAAGAAGAATTGTAAAGTCAGTTAACAGCGGCAACCAAAAAGTAAAGAGGCAACAAAGCAATGAGATTTTTGAATGTCCGGAGTGCGATAGAGAGATATTCAGTCACAGAAAAGCTCATGAAAGAAAACGCCTTGCATGACCATCTTCTGATGCGTGTCAAATATTCCTCAGCGAGTAATGGCAGTATAGTATAATATAGTTGGTACAGAAAAGGAAACGACAATTTTTGAAAACCTATAGGTAGAAGATAAATAAAAGAGTATTTACTGGTTGTCTTCAGTAATATTTCACAGGCAAGTAGGTCTTCATGTGTGTGGTATTGATGTTGGAGTCACCTTCTCTAAAGTTGTGTCAAATACTCGTCAGCGAGTAATGGCGGTATATAGATTTTTTGACAAAATATTATATTTTAAATTTTAAAAAGTTTGAGAGAACTGAAACTGCTTCAAAGGTATTGAAATTATTTTGGCGAAAGTCCTGTTAAACTACAATTCAAGTATAACGGTTTAACTTACTAAAGCATTTGCCGCTACCTCCCTCTTACAGATGAAGGCGTGGCACTCCAGAACCTTAATTCCCGTCGTCCTTCTCAAAATGGCGGCGAATAGGGGAGGATGCGTCGGATTGGGGGCTCTGGCAAATGGCGAATCCAGGGGGAGAAATTTCGGCGATGGCGAATGAAGGGTATTTTTTTCTGGGACTAGAACATACCTGCAAAAAGAAGAAAAAACGTAAAGTTGAGTTTTAATCATTTGCTGATAAAGCTAATATAGTTAGAAAAATATATATTCATTACAGTCAATACATTCACAATTGTTTTCATAACTGACAACTTCTTATTTTCGTCTAGCTGTCTCTCCGTCTGAGAACTCCATTCGGGTACCTCTATCCAGGTACCAAGTTTGCTTCCAATCGACCCATAATTAAGAAAAATCCTGATGATTTCATCCATTTATAGGGATCGGTTCGAAACGTCGCGTGCGTCATCCTGTAGCCCGTCGCCAATTATGCCAAAATCGACCCACATTTTTCTTCAATATCAAATTCTTAGTCCTACCCTGATGAAGATATAAACAAAACGTATCGACTAAAGACGACGTATTAACTTTTGACGTTTCTTAAGTCAAAACTAACTGTCACAGTGACTCATGTCTTAAACGGTAAAGTTGGCGTTGGTCCAATCTATCTACATAGCAAATTTCATTTAAATCGGACGGTTTTTTTATTTGATGCATTGATGATGGGGTTTCGTAGGGCACGAAACGTCGTCAAAATATCATGAAAAGATGGGGCTCTTCGAGCACCATCTACATTCCGAGTTACGACGCTACAAGATCAAAAAATCAACGTTACCACTTATCCTCTCGCGTCTCGTGTGTCACAGCCTTCAAATTTTACTCCCATTGCGCGTAAAGAAAGTTTTACTTCAGTATCTGAATAATTCAGCTAAAATGTGGGCTAGCCCCTAGCATATTTCTGTAATATAAAGCCTAGATTTTTTTACTATACACTATTTTACCCAAAGACAGAAATTTTGCAATATGAAACTTAAAACATTCTATAACAAATTATACAGCAGACGCTAATAATGATGATGAATATTCTCATGTACACTTTAACCGGTAATTTTATTGCATAGCAAAAAAGTTTTTATTATTTAAAAATAACAGGAGAATGTTAATTACGAAACCCGTGTAAAATAATTACTAGGAACATCTTTTTAATAGCTATAATCAATGATATGCACTTTATAATTCAATATCTTCCTTTTACTTTTTTTTTAGCTGATTGATTGTCGATGCAGATAGGAATCATCGTTTGGTAATTTTGCATCTTTGATGGTAGATTTATTATTGTTTTGCTGTATCTTCCGTGTCTTCTAAAGTCAAGTTTAATTGAATTACATTGTATTAAATTAGCTATTCAGTAATGAAATTAGAAGATTTCTTATTTTAAGAAAAGGACTTGTAATTACATTTAAAAAACAAAGAGTTTAATCTAGGCATATTGCTAAAAAAATAAATCCTGGACATCTTAGAGAACTAAGTAAATATACAGTATGTCCCCAGATTGTCTTTACAAGAGGAAACACTTTTTTATTATTGACATTTTAAGAATAACGCATTTTTAACAAAAATTTTTGCTTGTTCTAAAATGGTTTAATCTAGTTTATACTTTTCCAAATTTCCATACTGTTTGGTTTGGTTGTTATTATTAGAAAAAAACATGATAATATGATTGAATTTTTCTCTAAGTCCTAAAAATAAAAATGCGTTTTTATAGTAATATAGTTTCGCTTTCATTCTTTGATCACAAAACATCCCCCTTTTTTTTCATTTTCTGTAATGGCAATGACTGGAAGTAAAAGCTTTACTGTCCGAACAAACACTAGAGGCGCAGGCGTTGCTATTCATTAAAAAATTAACAATTATTCATTTGTTTTTCAAATATTTTTATTTCGTTCTGTTTGGTGAATATTCAGTATGTGATTTTGGTAATTTCCTCCATTGTTATTACTCAAATTATTTTAACAAAATGGAACACCTAGTATATTATTCCAATATTCAATGGAGAATTCATGTCTCTTCAAAATACTATTCAGGTTGCCTACCCCTCTAACAAAGATTTTCCTAGATATTTTCATTTACATGATTTGATCTGGGTAGATCTTTATTATTTGATAAAATCTAGGGTGGCTATGCTCTGACGTTACTTCAACATAGCTGTCTAATTAGTCCATTAGTCATGTCAAAAAATTCTCAGAAATTTGCCGAAAATGCAAACTTATCCTACATCAGAAAGAATTGATATGATTCAATTAGTTGGTGAATGCAGTGTACTAATTAACAGAATACTTGAATGCTCCTGAGTTTATCTAGTTTTTTATGGGGATATGTTAAAGACAGTGTTTAAAAAACTCGACCAACTATTGTCGACAACATAAAAAATAATTATTGTAGCTGCTTTTCGAGGTAGAACTCCATCTTAAAATGAAAAGATCCTTTTGAAAAGACAATCATTTTATGCAGTTAACAGGAAAGGAAGCATTTTGAGCAATTGATTTCATCTAGCTAATTTTTGTCACATAATAATTATAGGTTTATATCTAGTTTTAATTGTGTAATAATAATTAAAATATATTTTAAACGTGTATCTTTTTATTACCATTGAGTATTTTACTCTACAACCTTTATTTTTTTTTTATTTTTGTTAAATTAACAAAAGGTATAAAACAGCCACCTACATTTTTTCAAATAATAAAGATCTACTAACACAAAATAATAAAAATTAAAATATCTAGGAAAATCTTTGTCTGAAGGGTAGGCAATCTTAATAATATTTTGAAGATATCTAAATTCCCCATTGAAAACCGGAATAATATACTGGGTGTTCCATTTGAAATAAAGAAGTAACTTGCTTTTAAAAGTGACTAATGTTCCATATTAATTTTGTCTCACCCTGTATAACTTTTCTGGTCAAATTTCAATTTAATTTAGCATACAACGGTTACTGTAATTAAATATCAGGCTATACAAGGTCAACTAAAATTTAGGTAGCTGTTATCGATATTTAAAATTAACTTTTAATTTTCACAAGATGTGAGTTATGTCAAAATCCTTAGATTTTAGGTACCTATATGCTTCTTTAATAAAACTCACTTTTATTTTTTTCCTAGAATCAATTAATATATAGGGTGTTCCATTAGAAAAAACACTTTAATGTATAACTTTATTTATTTAGGGACACCCTGTATTTTTATTTAGGGACACCCTGTATGATTCTATATATTTGTTTAAAATGCTTTCAGTTAGCCTACATATGCTGCCAAAATTTCATTTCGATATAAACTACCGTTCTCCTTAGAGCTTCCGCGGCGTATGAAAAGCGCCACCCTGTATATAACACATTAAATTTGACGAAAAGTTTTTCTGTCTGCGTTTTTTTGCATCTGAGTACAGAATAATCAATTAATATAATTTAAAGTTTAATATTTTAAATTTTAACTACAAAATTACGAGTAATCAGCGCGAAACCAAAGCCATACTCAAATAATGCACTTTTTCAGAAACTGTTAATATCCACTTCATTATCGTCCGAATGCAACCCGTACACTCGTAATCATCTTATAATTAAATCAATGGTGCAAAATTAATCGAGCCGACCTTCTCCATGCAACCAGACCGATGCCGATGCCGCTGATGGATTCACCGTTGTTGTTGTTGCTGGTGCTCCTGCAAATATTTTTTTCTGCAGCAATTACGAGTTTCCTGCTAGTAATGACGGTTCTCACGAAAGACGCCAGACAGAAGAAACTGATTATAAACGGGGCAGGATTGTATTCGAGTCGATTTAGTAAAATTGGGGCTTGGGTTTGATTGATGCTTGTGATGTAAATCGACAAAAAGGGGTTTTCAAATATATCTTTCTTATGTAGCAATATAGTAATTAACTAGAACATATAAGTATGTAGTATTAGTATTATAGTAGTATTTATATAGTATCTATACACTCCTGAGAAAGATTCCTACACAGAGTCCGAGTGAAAACAGAAAAAAAACCATCTCTTGTATGAAAACAAACGATACGACTGATAAGGTGGGGATAGAGGACGATACAGGTTGAATTTATATCGCATGTGTCACTATATGGATAGAGTTTTTAGATAGAGCAATAGACTATTTTAGCAACAGATTAACATCTCGTTTTACTACTTTTTTATTCTAAATCAAATACGCGGAAAACTGTGATTCGGAGCAGCTACTTAAAAGCCAAAGTAGCTGCTCAATTTCGGCATAGAAAACTTATTCATACCAAAAGTAAGTATGTGCTCATTTTTTTAGCATCTACTCCGAGTTTTGTTGAGCACTTGCTATGAGCATGTACTCAATTTTTATTAATACCACCCCATATCTGCTAGAGTAACTGCCTAATAGACAATAATATAATCATAGATAAAAGAAAATAATCTTCTATTAAGATAGATATGAAACTTAATAGTAAAATTTTGGGCCAAAGCGCCCCTCCGTGTTCTTAGTAGAGACTACGTTTAACCCAGCGCCTTCGCCTTTTCTGCTGTAAATATTTTTTATGTTTATATTTGATTTTAAAGGATTTAGTTTTAAAGTTACACTGATATATTAGTATATCAGAGTAACTTTAATAAAACATAAGAATATATATATTTTACAGTTTATTAAATATAAATTTTGACTACAAGGTAGAAAGTAAATCACAATATTTGATAAAAGTTATAAGTATACCATTTTTACAGTTAATAAATAATAAAACTATTTCTGACTATGATATTTAAAATTTAGATAGATAGAATAGTAAAAAACATACCGGTATTTGCAGACGCAGGCCCAAATTAAATAAAAACCAATTTCTTTTCTGTGAAATTCGGGCTTTTTTCACAGAAAAAGTATTTTTTGATTTATCAACAATCATTGTCAAGTTGACAATATACAGGGCGTTTTCTAATTAGTCTAAAAAATTGTGGTGTGATTCCTCATGTGTTCTATAAACAATTTTTATACCATTGGTCCTAAAGTACTTCCTTTCTGATCTACAGGGTGTTAAAAATTAAAAAAATCGATATTTTGCTTAAAATAAATGGTGCACTACTGCTTTTTTAAAGAAAATATATTTTTTTCTTGACTGGCCATCCTTTTTCAACAAAATTGATCTTTTGAGTTTTTCTTGTTCATCAAACGGTTGCCGAGAAAAAATAAATATACTTATTAAGAGCCCGCCTTAAGCCGTTTTCTAACGATTTTTTATTTTTTAGATTAATTAGGAAACACCCTGTATATGCATATCACAGGCAACCAAATAAACTAGTAACCTCTAAAAATTATTTTTCCTACCACTAGCGACATACCGTGTTTTTAGTGAGTACTAAATTATTTTATCAAAATTTTACCATATAAGTTTCCAGGCAATGAATATAATATGATTTTTCAAAGACAGTGACATTAGGTAAATCAAAAGGGCAAGGGCACTGTTTTAATATAAAAAATACGAAAAAAATGTTAGTATAGTCTATAAAATGAATAACTTTGAATTTTGACCGTTATTTTTTACCAACATGGCAAATATAAAAGCCCTCTATCCAAAAAGTTACTGATATTCTTTAAAATGAGTGCCTGAACGAATCAGATAGGTAACTCTTTTTACTTTCGTGAAATAGAAAAGGAAAATAATAAAACAAGTGACAGTTCTTCCTCTTCTTGCAAAAATCAACGCGAAATGTCATAATTGACAAAAGTAAAATGTCATTAGCCTTTGACATTTCTATATCAGACCAATGCCGTCTCTAATAGAACAGCCTTGGAGCGAGATTTATGACGTCACGCTAGTTAGATACCACGGATTAATAAATATGTTGTAGAATACACGGAAAACATAATTATTCCTCGTATTTTTGGTTTGTATTTTAAAAATGATATAGTTTAGATGAATTATACATAATATACAGTTAATAAATACAATATATATACCTATTTATAGTAATAAATATTTTGGCAAATAAACTATGAACCATACAAATGCATCAAATTACAATATACAAATAATGAATAGGTACATAAGATAATGGGCAAAATGTAAAATATATTTTAAATTTTGGGGTTTGAAAATCGATCTAATTTAACAAAAAAACATTCAATATCTACTAATAGTGATGTATTATTAATTTGCATTCACAAAATTTATATGTATATTTTGTAAGCATCAATGTTCGAAAAATTATATTTGCAAATAATTCAATATCAGAAAAAAAGGCGTCAGCGATGGCTATGAAATGAAGATCGCTGTCATTTTATATTACAGTTGAGGGTTGGAACCTTTGGTGTTACACAGCAAAATAAAAACACTAAATCACCACAATACACCAAAACACTTTTTTACTTTTACACTGGACGCGCGTTTCGCTAATCATGTTAGCATCATCAGCAGATGATTATAAACTCAAAATAAACTCATTTTATATGTAAAATTATTCTAATTTTTTTATTTTCTTGGGATTTAGGTTCGGGAAAACGCTGATTAATTATTTTTTTGGTTTAAAAAAAACGTTATAGCTAACGTTTGTAGCCTTCATCAGTGTTGTGTCATATGAAAAAAATAGTGTCGAATATAATCCCAAAAATTATATATACGAGGAATAATTGTTTTCAATGTATTCTACAACATAATTAATCCGTAGTATCTAACTAGCGTGACGTCAGAAATCTCGCTCCGATGCTGTTCTATTAGAGACGGTATTGCAGCAGCATGGCCGCAAGTTGCTAACCTAATAAAATTAACACTAGAAAAGCCCGCGGGAACTGTCAAATTCAAAGTTATTCGTTTTACAGACTATATCTTCTTCACTAACGAATATCTAAAAAAAGATAAAGCTAATTGAGATGAATCAAAAACAAACCATCGAGGAAAGATACACCTAGATGATAGAGTGATTTTTAAATTCCTTGCTTTGTTAACGTACTCCACAGGGTTTCCCCTCGTATAATTGACAGATGGCAACTTTAATTTTTAATTTAGAAAAAGATACTAAAAGTCAAACTATTTAGCTACAAATTGCTTAAAAAATTATCAAAATCGGCCAACTGAAACAAAATATATTGAACTTTAAAATACATCAAAATCTTATAAGTGCCCGTTTTTCGTGTCGGTAAGTGTAGTAGAAATATAAGTAGAAAAATAAATTAGCAGAAATAAAAACCGCCATCTATTTGTAAAATAGATGCTTAAAAATGTACCTATTATACTAAGCGGTATTTTTGACACCTATAAGATTAGGTTTGTTGGCTTTTATAAAAACCGTATGCTCGCATACAAATTATATAAAGGACGATGATCTTTAACATGGAGGACATTAGATATTCTGTTAGCAGTTAGAACCAAGGCGCTAGGCTATATCATGAATACCCAGTGCGTTGTTATTACATAACGTTAATTTCTTTTCTTTTTTTGTCACTATTGTATGATAGCTAGTGTCTTAAAATATATTTTTATTCCTATAAAGATTTTTTTATTGGTTTATTGAAAGTTTTTTTAATTCTTTTATGGCTTGCTTTTAGTCTTTTAGATTTTTCATAAACTTTACTAGAACTGTTTTAAAAAACATTATGAAAATATCTATCATTGAGTTATCATTGCCTTGTTTTTCCGAATACGATTTTTTGGTTCTAGATTTCAATTCATAAATCTAAAAACAAATTAAACAATTAAGTCTATATACTTAAAAAAACAAATTAAACAATTAAGGCAGTTACTTATTACAGTTGAGGGTTGGAACCTTTGGTGTTACACAGCAAAATAAAAACACTAAATCACGACAATACACCAAAACACTTTTACTTTTACACTGGACGCGCGTTTCGCTAACCATGTTAGCATCATCAGCAGATGATTATAAACTAATATCATCATCAATCAGTTTATAATCATCTGCTGATGATGCTAACATGGTTAGCGAAACGCGCGTCCAGTGTAAAAGTAAAAGTGTTTTGGTGTATTGTGGTGATTTAGTGTTATTATTTTGCTATTAGAATACTGTTAAATTATTATTTTTCAAATCAATGAATTGGAACCAATGAACGCATATTGATAGCCTCCTCGATTCCCGGATTTCGCCGTTCTCGATTTCTGATTTTGGGAATTTTTGAAATACGAAATATATCGTAGGCACTACAACAATGTCGAACACCTGAAAAATGCTTTAATAATTCAAGATTTAGATATTTGCAAACCCATCCCGTTATAAAAAAAAGAAAAATATATTCACAGTTTCAGTGGTAACAGTTATTTCAAAAGTAAAATATATCAATCCTAAATAAATTTTAATATGTGTATGACTATTTTAGTAAATAGCATTTTGATTTTTTGTTATTTATCACGGCCTAATAATCAGAAAATGATATATTTTAAATATTGCAGTAAATAGTGAAAATAAATATAGAGTGATATATATTTTTGAGAAGCTCATAGCAAGACAGATCATATGATTTATAAATATACAGGGTGTTCCATTTGAAAAAACATAACTTTAGTTCATATTTTCAAAATTATTTTTTTGGTAGAAAAACAGACTACGCCACTGTATTCTACGTAAAAAGTTCTACAATAAGCAGTTTTCGCTTTCTCGATACCTTTAACAATAACAGAGATACAGGGGGAGTCCCAAATTGCAAAATTTTCGAAAAGACCCTGTAGCTCAGAAATGAAGAGGGCTATGAAAATTTTGTTTGCAGCATCTTCCGTTTGACGAAAAAGTGGGACAGGTTTGTGTAAACCGCACCCTTCTATCTTCACTAATAACGGAGATACCCTATGATTTCAACCAAAATGGGACACAGTGTACGTTCAAAAAGACCAATTAAATACAAAATAAATTCTACAATAACGTTATAAGTGAAATTGAGCAATGCAGACATATTCTGCAATTCGGCAACCTACAGAGAATGCTAAAAATTTCTTGAACTAAGTACTCATTATTGTGAACGCCTTTGGGGCTCCATTCTCGTCTATACGGCCCTGACCCATGCGTGCAAATAAACAATGTTGCCACTCTTACTCTTTTTAAAGGTTTCTATAATTTCTTATAATATGATAATGTTAAATATGTATTTAGCAAAATTGACTACCCAAGTATGACTTTGAGAATTTCTCAGGCATTCATATCTAATCTGCAAGGGCTATTGACAGTACAGAAGACGATTAAAAAAAAAAGAAAAAGGTTTAACTTATTTAGCTGACATTTTTCTCAGGATTTGGTTTGATTTGATCTTCGACTTCGAACTTTTGATCTTCCAACCCGAAATCCAGCTTGTTCTTCAGCTTCGTAGTCAGCGAATTCGTGTTCTATTCTGGCCTTAAGTACCTTTCCATATAGCCTGCTTCTTTACCCCGCAAATGCAATTCCCCTGTAGTTTTCGCATTCATATTTACTGCCTTTTTTATGTATTGGGGTACGATACGATTCTTTCCATTCTTCTGGAATCTCTCCGGTATTGGTACAAGTTTGGTATAGTTCTGCTAGGTGTTCCTATAATTTTTGGGTTCCAAACTTTATTAATTCTGCTGGGATGTTACCAGGGCCGGGAGCTTTTCTGTTTCTTAAACCGTTGCATGCATATTTTACTCCTTTTATAGATATTCTATTGTGTTATTTCGTTATAGGATCTTCAAATTCGTCTCGGTCTTCTTGTAGCAGATCAATAAATTGTCCCACTTTTGTAATGGAATTGAGGATATCTGCGTTTTTCTCCTGGCCCAATGATTTTAATATTTTCCAGCTCTCAGTGATTTTGCTTCCTCCAAGATATGTTTGGATTGTTGTGCATTTCCTTTCCCAGGAAATTTTCTTTTTTATGTGATCTTTTTCCTAATTTTTGCTTGGCTTCTTTAAATCTTCTTGTTTTTATTTTGTTAAGAATCTTTGGTTTAGTTCCCTTTTTTCTTTAATATCTCTTTCAATGTCCTCGTCCCACCAATACGGTGTGCATTTATACATTCCGTACATGTATACGGCACCTAGCACAATCCCATTGGTCAGATTTGAATTTTAAACCAATTAAACTCCGAATGCCATACACGAGTATGGAATGTGAGACAGTGCCATGCGCACTTACAAAATGTTCCTGGTAATTATGCTTGCAGCAGAAAGTAACGCCCGGGTATAGCTAATCTTGCAAGAGTAGTTGTGAATCCGTAACTGAGGCCATCGCTTCGTGAACGAGAGGTTCGTGTTTCAAATCTCACGCCGGACCATAACTTTTTTATTTTTTTTACAACTGTATTTATTTAAAAAAAACTGTAAATATTTAATAGCAATCAAAATACGGATTGCGTTGGTTTCACTCTTTTTGGTGAGGTTAGATTGATTATTTGGTGGGGTTGATTGCGTTGGTTAGGTTAGCTATTTGGTTGGGTTGGTTTGGTTTTGGTTGGAATGGTTTATAACAAAGCGTTAATAGTAATGTCTAAAATATACCTCCCTACATATGAGCCTTGGTTGCTTCATAACTACTAGGTAGTACATTCCGTAATTGCATACGCATTGCGTATGGCACTCGGAGTTTAATTGGTTTAAAATTCAAATCTGACCAATGGGATTGTGCTATTATATAAAATGCATACGGTGTCCCTTGCATTGTCCTTTCGTATGTACCCAAGGCTTCATTTGCGGACTCTTTTAAGCATTTCTTGATGTGGTTGTAATGTTCTTTGCTATTCTCAAAGTGTGTCTTTTTAAGCTTTTGATTGAGTCTCACTGCATATAGTTTTATGGTGCTTTCGTGTTCTAAGCTATCTATGTCCTATCACGTGTAAGACCCTGTATATTTTACCTCATAATATTCTAGATATATTTTAAACGCCGTAACAAAATTACACCAATTTTGTCGAGTTAGGGAGAAAAGCTTATCGCTCCAGATTGTTTAGACTACGTAAAGGCGTGCGGCGATAATATAAACAGAACGCTCTGGTCACGGCACTTAAAAAAAATATCTTAAGGCTCATAGTTTTTTATGAAAGACGCACACAATATCGGAGAGGTTCAGTTTAATATTTAGGTTGGCATTTAGTTGCTTTTGAATCTTTTAAAGAAGTGGAGTGTCGCTAAACGTTAATTTAAATACGAGCTAAATAATTAATTTAAATAGTTATAAAATTGTAATAGTGTTGTGGCAGTGTTAAAGATCCATTAAAGGGTGAGTTCATTCACTGAGTATGCATTCTCTACATGTTTTGTTTTAATTTATAACTGATTTATTTAAGAGTATGAATTTAAAGAGTTATCTTCTCTATAATTATTTGTTTGTATCTGTAACTGAAACAGACCTTTGCGTTTGGTGTCATTGCACGTCTCAGTACAGGGTAAATATATTGTTTTTAAGTTATTAGTAGTAGTGGCAAGGGTTCACTAGGCTGGTGGCAAGGGTTCACCAGTTGTTTAAAGAGCTAGTGGCAAGGGTTCACTAGACTGATGGCAAGTTTTCACCAGTTGTTTATAGAGCTAGTGGCAAGGGTTCACTAGACTGGTGGCAAGGGTTCACCAGTTGTTTAGAGAGCTAGTGGCAAGGGTTCACTAGGCTGGTGGCAAGGGTTCACCAGTTGTTTAGAGAGGGCTCTTCGCGTTTAGTGCCGTAATATGTTTTGGACATTTGTGAAAGGGTGTTTGTGTTTAATACCCGTTGTAACATTTGAACTGTGATATTTTACCTTAATAATAAATATCAGGAATTTTGTAGGACCGGCATACTCACAAAGATTTTTTTTTCAGGCAACTCTATGTCATGAACCATCCTGAACAAGAACCTGCCTTACCCATAGCCGTTCAAATTAAAGTTTGGTTTCTTTTAAGTTTTTGTTTATTTACTAATGATTATTTTATATTTTTTTACATTTATTAAATTCGATTAAAATTTAATATGCTCAGGCTTTTTGGTACCATACTCGTTTGGTCCATTTTGTCATATTGATATAGTTGTTCTGTATGTTTTGTTGCAGTTTGTTTAATAGGAAACCCTATTTTTGGGTTTAATAGATGATGATCGCTGCTTTTTTTGTATTTTATCCTGCTATAAAATTATCATACAATAAAACTGTACCCATTGACAAAAGCCCAGTGTCCGGCGACATCGCATCCTCACCATAACAGACGCACCTGCGTTACAAACAAACCGCCGTCCACAAGAACACGTAAACTACGCTGGAAAGAAAATACTTGGCGTCGATAAGAAAAATCTGTTAGAATTGCGTAAGGCAAACAGGTTCGAAAGGAATTCAAGCAAAGAGAGACACACACACAAGCGGCGTGCCTTAGGAAGGCACGGACGCCTTAAATGTTTAATTCATTATGGATCCATGGACGATAGCCATCGTTCTCGCAGTGCTGCCGTACCAAGGACTGCAAAAACAATGACACTAATTTAGCAGTTTCTTTTTTGCTTTAGGAAATATACCGTTTTCTTTATGAGACGCTAGGTAAAAAAGATAAGGAAGCCGTAGTTATTTTTCCTTTTTTTATTCTTTTTGTTCCTTAACAAAGTCTCTTTTTATATACTTGGGTGTTGTGCAAAATAAAAATATGAATGAGAATAACGATAGATTACAATTTCTAGATGTATTAGCTTATAGAAATACTAATAATTCCTTGGAATTTGATATATCTATAGAAAAAATATATACATTCCTAATGAGTCTTAACATAGTTTTGAACATAAGATAGCTACCTAAGTTATTATAATAATTTCTTAGTTCATAGACTACTTAATATGTTATCTGTGCTACTTAGTTATTCACTTACCAACGAACGATATGAAATATATTTGATATCAATTAAACTTTTAGTTACTTAAGCGAGGGCGCGATTTTTAAGTTCATTTTTGCCAACCATGGATACATTTCAGCGCCGCGCCGCGCCGGGCTGACTAACTGGAATTTAAATTTCGCGCTGGTGATTCAGGTGGTAGCTCTGCTGTAAAAAATGTCAAATTGCCGCATTTATTTCTTTATTTCCTGACACTGTCATTCGATTTGACACTTTATTTTTGTATTACGAGTTTTTGGTTCAAATAAATAGTGTTGCCATACTTTAAGCTAAAAATGTTTACTAGCCGACCTTGCAGTCGAACATTGTTCTTTTTAGAACCTTTTTTAGTGCGAAGTGATACAATATAGCTTAATAGCCGTAAAAAACTCATCGCAACTTTATTAGAATATTTTGAACGGGAAAGCGGGAGTAATGGCCCTTTATGCCCCTTAAGTGCTGTTAAGAAGGTGAATTTTGTTGATGTAAATAATAACTGTTTATATATTTATAATTAATTTCTTTTTGTTTTCTAAAATATTTTGATTAAAAAAATATATAAATTTGGGCAACCTTTGCCGGTCAAGCTTATAAAAGTTTATTTGATATGAACTGTAGAAAGAAATTACATTAGGAATGTAGCTCAGTGTAAGTAATGGAGATTCTCTTTGATTAGTTGATAAAATAATTAGAAAACGTAGGTATAAGTTTGTGACTTCTGCGAATTCAACATTTCAAGTGAAGAAAGATACGTCAAATTATATATTCAAGACAATTTGATAGAGAGTTATCCCGTGGTTTAAAAAGAATTTTTAAGAATGTTTATTTTGAACTTGTTAATACCGCCAATAATAAATTACATCAACTACTAGGTAATTCTATAGATAAAACCTCCAAACCTCCACTGGAAAGGTCGGGCATCATTTATAAAATTCCATGTAATGATTGTTACCAAAAATCTGTTGGGCATACTAGAAGATCGATATTAACTAGATTTAAAGAACATATTGCTCAGATTAGATATGGTAGACTGGATAACCTATTGATATAATTGGATCTATTAATAACATCCGATATGCTGACGATACGGTGCTCCTAGCTGGCAATGAGAAGCATTTGCAGTGCCTGGTGGACAGAGTTAGCAGTATTAGTCAGAGTCATGGTCTTAAAATAAATATAAACAAAACAAAATTTATGATTATCAGCAAAATATTGAAAATATCAGGATACAAGTGGAAGATCAAAATATAAAAAGGGTAAGAAGATTTAAGTACTTGGGTTGCTGGCTGAATGATAAATGGGATCCTGATGAAGAAATCAAACGTAGAATTGAAATAGCCAGAAACACTTTTTTTCAAAATGAAAACTTTACTCTGCAACCAAGACCTGAATCTGACTACTCGATGGCGAGCTACCAAATGCTATGTACTCTCTACATTGTTATACGGAGTCGAGGGATGGACGTTGAAGGCACGGACCATGTCACGCTTGGATTCATTTGAGATGTGGTTATACCGACGAATGTTGAAAATACCCTGGAACCGAACGAATAACAAATCTCGAAGTATTAGAAAGAATGTATAAGGACCAAGAACTATTGACTACAATAAAACGACGGAAAGCAGCATATTTTGGTCATATTTTTCGAAATAACAAATATAGTTTCCTACAGCTGATCGTTGAGGGAAAGATTGAAGGATGACGAGGCATCGGTCGTAAACGGTTTTCCTGGTTGCGGAATTTGCGCCAGTGGTTTAATATAGGAGAGGCCAGTGCAATTATCCGTTTGGCTCAAGACAGGGAGGAATTCCAATTGATGGTCACCAACCTCCAATGAGGAGAAGGCACATGAAGAAGAAGAAGACTTATATAGGATAGATCTTGCGTTGCTCAACATACTGTCGAAAAATATCATTGTATGGATGTTAATAATTTAAAGTCCCAAACTACAGACAATTAGATGCTTAGGAGAGCATCAAAAATAAAAAATAAATCGACTTGAATAAAATAATCTGCTTTAAATCAACTATTTAGATTACCCAAGTCTACTAAGTTACATGTCCGATTATGCGGATCAATTTAAGCATGAAGCGATTGTTATTTCTAATACACCACGCCTTCTTTTAAATTAACATTTATCGGAATGAAAGAATAACTTAAAGAGGTTAGCGTTCTCTTTGTTACAGGTCAGAGAATACCGTGAATTTACAGGTGAAGTGCTTCGGGCTGAAAAATACCCATAGAGCGAGCTATATTGTTTTATCGATATTGATGCTTAGTGATTTGTAGAAAGGAAAAAATGGAATATGATTTCTTAATAAAGATGTATGCGTAATATAGCTATTGAACGGTGCAATTATAGCTTTAAGATTAATCGTTTAACATGTTTGAGTTTGATTGCTTTGAGACATTGATTGATATAAAACAATAGATCGATATTTTTTAAAGAAGTGAAGTTTGAATCTTAGTATCAATTTATTCTATTTCAAAGATTGAAGTTATGACTAAAAGCTTGGACTTTAAATAAATAAATAAATAAATAAATAAATGCCTTTATTGTCAAAAATTTTTTCAATTTGTAGACAAAGGTAAACTAACCAACAAAGTAAAAAAACATGGTACACAAACAAACAAACAAAAGATAATACAAAACATTATCACAAATAATATTGTCAGTCTTATTGTTTAAAATAAACATTTATAAATACAAAAATAAAAATAATATTCAAAAATATTTAGTTAGTTTATAGTAAAATATCTCTAAATAAATTTATTTCGATGTCATTAGTAAATATAGTAATAGCAAACATTAGACCAGTGTTTACAAGATCAAATTCGATTTTCAAAATATAATTCATTTACGGCGTAGAAAGCCTTGTCTAGTAAATAAGAGATCAATGCTTTGTGAAATGAAAAAAATGATGTTATGGATTTGATTTCAAATGGCAGGTGATTGTTGCTGTAGAATGATGGTTGTTTAGGCTGGAGTATACTTTATCAAGGAGCGAAAACATAGCGAAATCCAAATTGATATTCAGTAAGTATTTCGTACTTAAACAGAAAAGATACCAGCCTTCTTTTAACCAACCTTTCTATGATCTTAGATAGCGTTGGAAGGAGTGCAATTGGGCGACAGTTAGAAGCTTCATCTTTGTCTCCTCCTTTATGCAGAGGAATGATTATTGCCGTCTTAAGACATTTTGGAACGACATGTTTATTAAAGTTGTTAGGTGATTCAGAGTGCTTTCTGGCAGATTCGAAAACATTTTTAAAGTTAGCCCGTCGGTCCCAGAAGAGATATTTTTGATGGTATTAATTGTACTGCGAAGCTCTTCTAAAACTACGGGCGAAAAAAAGAAACTGTGTAAGTTTACATTATCATTAGAGAGATAATTAAGATTATAAGATTTAACTCAGAAGTATGAGTGTAAAGTTTAGTTGTAGATTGTATTGGATGGGGGATGATCTATTGTGTTCCCTTTTCATGAGTTATAACTCATCACACAGTCTCAGGGCATTGACAAAAGGGAGTATATAATACGGTTTTACAGAGGTTAGTTCTCCATCTCCGATCTCAGTCGTACCAAAGCTTATGGCACGAATGGTTGTCGTCTTGGCGCGCTCATCAGTGATGAGGTGTTCTGGTGTTTTACCATTTTCATCCGCAGAATCTGCATTCACTGTTCTTTCTCAACTTCAATCTACTCAAATGTTCATTGAGGAGCGTATCCTATTAAAAACCCTGTGACAATCCGAAGATTGTTCTTACTTAAGTCAAGGACTTTAGTTGATAACCTATATTTTTAAATCAATACATACAACCAATTTTAGAACATCCTATCTGCATTCTATTCACACAAAAGTTTATTATTCTATTTCTAGTAAATTTATAATAAAATAGAAGTTAAAATATGTTATAGAGCTAACAATGTATAAATTGGTCGTTTTTTTGGCATACAATAAGGTTAATAGTTGTATGGAATTTCTCATAAATATAATATTATATTTTCTTGAATATTAATAACTGAAAAAAAATATGTTAAGGAGGCTTCTAGGTTATTAAAGAAAGCAACATGCCGGCAATTGTTTCCAGTATTCGTTTATGTGGGAAAATATATTACATTTATATAAAATAACTTAAATATGAAATTTCTACGTGTAACTGAGCAAATTCATTTATATATATTTGCTTCCTATAAATTATAACGTATTTTATTTTTGCAAAAATCTCCATTTTTAAATAAATTTTATGTTCTTTAACTGAAAGACTTTCAAATGCTTTACCAAATAAACTTGTCTCACATTGGCATTGATAACTTCTTGTTTGTTGTTGCACTGCTTGTTGGTTTTGTGCAAATCAAAATTGAGAATTTCATCAATGATTAACCGAAGGCCTAGATAAAATAAATTAATTTAAATCTGTGTCTAAATCAAAGAAATACAGAAAATGAATTTTAAATAAATTCGGTTTGGAACTTCGCCATCTTCCTCAATTGACAGCTCCTGTCATGCACGCTTACGGCTTATTTGTAATAATGAAAGTAAAATAAAAACACTAAATCACCACAATACACCAAAACACTTTTACTTTTACACTGGACGCGCGTTTCGCTAACCATGTTAGCATCATCAGCAGATGATTATAAACTAGGTTTGGTTTGGTTTAAATGTCGAAAGTTGACATATGACATGTCATTATATTCAGAGTGTCATTTTCTATCGAATAACGTAAAAACATACCGATGGTGCCCTTTAAAAATCAAAAGTTGCAGTCATTTCCGGTGTGAAACAGGAAGTGACCGAAAACAATTGAATAGGTACGTCAATTAATCCTAATTTATGTCATATACTAACATACCAAATCTCGTTTTTTTTTTATCTGAAAAAATAAAAAAGTTATAGGGGTACCCAATATATAAAAAATATTTGAATTGAAATGTAACCGAAAACTTAGAGAACAAATGACAGCAACTGTCAAATCGATTAGACTGAATTAGTCGAATATTTTAATGCACTAGGATAATCATATTCAGTTGTATTGCGCCGATGACAATTTATCGGAGGTATCTTAACAATGTCATAATTCATTACTCATTACTGAAACAAGTCTTTCAATAATACGGGATTCATATTCGCAGTTATTTCAAGGACAAATGTCAACATTCTCGTTTGCCTACTTCTTTAGGTTGGGCATTGAGATGACCTTAGTGACGCTTTTTCATTGCTGTAACGGAAAAATTAGATTCACATATTGATATTGTCACAAGAGGTATATGTTATACATGTCAGTCTACATTCTTTGCTTCAATAGACAGGTTACACATGAACAAGAGTTGTTTTTTTAATGTCATTTTTATGATAATGTAAACCAGGCTAAAATACACTCCTTTTTTATTTCAAAAGCGATTAGAATAATGCAATAAATACATGTATTTTAATAAATGCTGTATTAGAACAATCATTTTTTGCAATACTATGATTGAACTGCCCAAATTTAGAAAATTATGCATCTTTCCAAGTTACTTTGAATTCCTCTAAAATATTTTATAATTTTAGATCAAGATTTTAACTGTTCCTAAATCCATATATTTTACTACAGCAAATTGGTCTACAATCAACTAAAAAAAGCATATGAAATCGTTCCAATAAAGCTGCCTAGCTTGATTTTACTTAGAAGTAATAGAGTTTTGGTTTAGTTACTTTTGTTATACGAACAACAGGAAATTATAAGCTTCAAAAAAAAGTAAATAAAAATCCAGATCCATATTTAGAAAAAAAATGTATGATGTTTCCAAAAGACAAAGGTTCTAAGTGATTTTTGACGTCACCAGATGTTGAAGCTAAAAGAGAGAAAAGATTTCCAAAATGTGTTTATATACCGTATGATCGAAAAAAAGGCGTCAGCTATGGCAATGAAACGAAGATCGCTGTTATTTTATATGTAAATTTATATGGGAAATGTCATCGATCGTCATTTCCCAGCCAACTGGACGCCGTTTTTTTTTTCGATCAAACGGTATTTCTTCCAGTCAAAATAAACCGGTAAAAAATAAAAACGAAAACCAAAAATGTCAGTTTTCTGTCATAGTTCCTGACATGGCAAAGATAAATTCAGTTACTAAATGGATTTTATCATTAGGTTCATCGACAGGCTCTACTTTGCCCTAATTTAAGCCACCCTTTATCTTTCGAGAGTCGAATTTGAAATACCTGGTATATGAAAAATTAACATTTAAAAAAATATACAGAAAAGTCTACAGACTTCGAGACATACGAAAATCAAGTCCATTTAGCGTGTGTCCAAATTTTGACAAGTTTTATAAAACGACAGTTTTGTTTAGACTGACGTTTAATTTCATTTTATTTAAACTTGATAAGTTCGAAATTATTTATCTCAAATTCTTGAATTGCATTTAAAAATTACGTTAATGAGAAAAATCAGATAATTAAGTGGATTTATCAGAACAACTCGATTGAAGAAAAAAAAACGGGATTCAGACAAGCTTTCGAGAATAGACCGGTGCCTTCAAAAGCCTCCATTCACAGGATAAAAGGAAATTTTGAAAAATATGATTGCGTTACTCCCCACATGCATAAGAAACCAAAAATTGAAGATAATTCTCGTGAGGAAACAGAAGTTTTAATATGCGTTGCAGTTGTGGAAAATCCAAATAGAAGGTGTGTACAAGTTGCTAAAGCAGTAAATTCAAGTACAGTAAGTAACAGTTAAAGGGTCCTCAAAAAATATGGTTATCGTTCAAGAAAAGCTAGAAAGGTTCATGAAATTTTCCCCGACGATGAATTTCGCCGTATGGAGTTTTTGCGAAATAATGATGGAAAAGGTAAATCTTGATGAAAATTTTCTTAGAAAAATTGTTTTTACTGATGAGTCGTCCTTTTCTTTATTAAATCGGCAAAACTCCGCGCAAGTGCGATATTGGTCAAGAGAAAATTTGTATAGGTTTTATAATGTGCGAACCCAATATCCACAAAAACTAAATGTTTGGGCGGGTATTGTAGGGGAACACGTTATTGGACCATTTTTTATTGAGGGCAATTTAAATACTGCGAAATATTTGGATTTATTTGCAACAACAAATTGTACCAGCGATTCGACGATTATTTGGCGAGAGATTTGGTGATATATGGTGGCAACAAGATGGATGTCCAGCACACAATGGTCGCATTGTGCAAGAATATTTATACAATACTTTTGGCAATGGACTAATTAATAGGCTGGAACCATCTTGTGGCCGCCAAAGTCACCTGACCTCTCGGTGAATGATTTATTTTTATGGGGGTACATAAAATCTAAGATTTACGGCCATGAAGAAATTCAAAACTTGGAGCAGTTAAGACAGAAAATATTTAATGCCTTTGCCACTGTCACCTCTGATATGCTATCCGATGTGAGGAGGGGATTTTATGATCGTTTGGGTTATTGTTTAATGCAAGAGGGAGGCATTTTTGAACAATTTTTGTTATTTTTAAATTTCACTATCCTGTTTTTTATCGTTTACCCATTACCTACCTTGACGAACATGAGAAAACAAAGGTCCTTTTCAGGACCACAAATGTTTTGATTGAGAAATCTGTTAATTTTTTGGATTAAAAAAGTTGTTAATATAATACCAATTTAAAAGTGTTTTAGTAGTTTTAATACACACTATGATATAAAATTTATTATTATTATAATGTACATTATTAATACTATTATTCATTCGAAATGGCATTAAGGCCCAATTGCACCAATGATTTAAATTTTTCTTAAAAGATAAATAGAGTTTAGAATGAGCTGTATTTATATTTACTTTAATATTCACCTTAAATGAGGGAATTTGACTGATACAATTTTTGAATTTGAATTGTTTTTAATGATACTAACAATTTTAGTTCAATTTTTAATAAAATTTATTTAATATTAATAGAAATCCATGAGATTTGAAACCTCTTTTAGCGATTTATAACATTCTCAAATGAATTACAGGTCCAGCTATTTTCTATGAAAACCACACAGCTTTTTTCATAGTCGCTGCCAGTTGCTATAAAAAACATAAATAAATGAATAGGGTCATTCTTTATTCTCTTAGTTTCATAGTAATTACGTTTTTAAAGGAAAAATCACAGTTATAACTCGATTTAAACTAAGAAGACCTTAAATATCGCGGTGCAATTGGCCATACATTAATGTCAAAACTAATTTTTTAAGGTGTGAAAATTGCGACACGCGCTAAATGGACTTCTCTGATGTCTCGAAGTCTGTGGACCTTACATACAGAACTGAAAAATATTACTCTTCTTGTGCAAGACATAAAGCTATAGTTGCATAAAAATTACAATAAACTATGTTATATAAAAAAGTGAAATAACGAACAGAAAAAACAACCTAATCTGCCTGTCTTCATGCTTGACAAAGAATTACACGGTACAATTTGATTAATTGGAGAATTTATAGTGTTGGAGAAAAAAAACATGGTTTAAGTGGATCTTACTCAACCAGATCTCTTTAGCTAGGTATAGTTTCTTTCACGATTTAATTTGAGTTAATGTTTTCACTTAATTAGAATCGTGTAAGTTCTCTTATATTGTAAGTAATGTAACATACTAGCTTTCGTTAAGTAGGTAGTACTTGCAGAATTCTTAATTTACAGGATTTTGAATTAAGTACTAGGCACATAGAAACTATATTTGATACCAATTAAAATTTTAGTTACGCAATCGAGGGCGGGGCGAGATTTTTAAATTCATTGTTGCCAACCATGGACATCGGCGCCTTGCTGACTAACTGGAATTTAAATTTCCCTCTGGGGATTCAGGTGGTAGCTCTGCTGTAAAAAATGTCAAAAGTTGCCGCACATATTTATTTTATTTCCTGACATTGTCAATCGTTCTGACATTTTAGTTTTGTAATTTTTTTGTAATTTTGTAAGTTTACTAGCAGACCCTGCAGTCGAACCTTGTTCTTTCTAGAACCTCTTTTAGTGCAAAGTGTACAAGATAGCTTAATAACCGTAAAAACTTCATCGCAACTTTATTAGAATATTTTGAACTGGAAAGCGGTAGTACTGGCTTTTTATGTTCCTTAAACGCTGTCAAAAAAGGTGAGTTTTGTTTATATAAATAATAACTGTTTGTATATTTATAATTAATTTATTTTTGTTTCCTAAAACATTTTGATTAGAAGAAAATATGTAAAAGTGGACAACGCTGTGCCTGTTAAGTTTAATCATGTGACTAAAAGTTTAATTGGTATGAACTATACATAAAAATATAATATTTGTTAATTTTCGTTACTGGCAGAGTCTTCATTCATTAAATATGCTAAATTATTTATTATATGTACTTAATTCTAAATTAGTCATATAGATATACGAGTTTAAAATAATATTAATTGATCATTAAGAATCGACAAAATAATTATTTTGTTGATTTATAATGATCGATCACTTGTTGCCCTAATTTAATCCACCCTGTATCTCTTACCATTTTCAAAATCCTAATAGTGAGAGTAGAATTTGAACCACTTGGTATATGTGACACAAATAAATGTGTCGAAATATTAGAGCTATAGAGGTGTGGACAAAGGTTAAAAATGAACCATGATAATATATTGAATTGGATCAATTTAAAAAGAAACAGTATATAGAAATGTCAAAGCAAGGTTATACAATATTCGATCTTAAAAAATTGATCCATCCTAATTTTCGTCAGATAATATAGACAGACCTAATAAGTTGTGGTCCCGAAGCAGGCCTTTATGACATAAGATTTGCTCCATTTAAATCTGTTAGCGACATAATTTTGATCTCTGCCATCTTTAATTAAAGCAAATACAGCGGATACAACTTCTGGACTTAAAACCATCTCTGCTAGAGTAACTGCCCAACAGGCAGTAATAATATTATTTTTCAATAACAATAACATTACATAAATCAGAAACACTATTTCATAGTTCTGTTGACTGGGACTAAAAGCAAAGGCATGGTTATAATGCAAAGATTACGAAAAAATGTTGTGTCATGTTGCAGCGAATATCTGCAAAGAAAATAAATCTATTGAGATGAACCAAAAAATAAAATATCGAGAAAAGATGCACCCAGATGATAAAATGATTTGCAAATTTCTTGCTTAGTTAACGTCATCCACAGGGTGTTCCAAACTTTCACTAAAATAACAACATTTTGAATTCCCTCGTATAATTGACAGACGGAAACATTCATTTTTAATTTTTTGTTTATCAAAATCGGTCCACTATAAATTTTAAAATACACCAAAGAGTTTATAAATGAGCCTTTAAATGGCCTTTCATATGCATTGATTATCTAATCACAGAATAATAACAATGCAAGTAATGCGTAAATGAGTTTTTAACAAGTCTTGTTTACGTAAATGAAAACTAACATATTTGTTAATAAATTTTCCTGGTAAATATAATATATCGTAAGTTAAAATAATTCGAATACTATAAAGGAAATACTAACAAATTGAACAATTTAAAAAATTTAAATAATTAGTTTAACCTTCAAATTAATATGGGTACTACAGAGCTGTTATCAGGGAATAACTTGCTTGAATAAGTTTTAGTTTTAAAATCGCTACGTATTCAAGGCGAATTAAATGACAGTGAATGTTATTTATTTAGTTAAAACTTATGCAATGCAGTTTTCTACAAAAATAATTTAATTTTGATTCCTAATTTTCAGCTTATGTGACTCTCTTTGTAGTTAGGCCCATTGTTGTCTATTGTTGGCTATGCGGGCTCAAGTTAACCTTACCAGTTTCCTAATATCATAGTCCCATCTCAGGTTGAGTCTTTTTCTAGGTCTGTTAATTCCTCCTGAGTACCATGATTATATGTTATCTGTGGTACCGTGCTGTAACTTTAGTGGTCCATCTGTTGTCTGTTCTTCTTACCAGGTGTCCTGCCCATTGCCATTTGAGGGATTTGACTCTGTGGATGACATCTATTACCTGGGTCTTTTGTCGTATCCACTCTATTCTTTTAGGTCTCTCTTGGTTATTCCCAGCATATTTCGTTCCATTGAACGTTCTGCGACCTGCAGTTTCCTTATTATGACCGTTTTAAGGGTCCAGGTTTTGCATGCATAGGTTATGTCTGGTAGTACACATTGGTGGAATGTTTTCTTCTTTAGATATAGTGGCATTCTGAATTTGAATATTATTATGATTGAATTTAATATATTGTCGATTAAATTGAAAAATTATATTACTTTAGTACATTATATTAGTTTAGATTTTTAAGATGACAATCGGCCTGTTCCACCGCGACTTGGACACATTCTAAAAGGGACGGCTGTCACGGTCTTTCTGCCGGGGAGCAAAGGGAAAGAGACCACCTTCCTTCTGAGTTTTATCTAGGCTCCAATGTAAGGACGTCGAGTTGGCGAGTCATTAACTCGAGGGACAAGGGTCATGGTCAGGTCCTCACAATAAGAGTTGACCTTAAATCCAAGGAGGCAATAGAGAAAGACGGATATATCCTCTATTATAGATACGGGACAACACCCGTATCAGGTCTAAGAAGAGACCAAGTTAAAGAGGTGGAGAAAATGGAGATAGATCCTCCAGCCTCCACTTTACGATTACCTCAGCCGGAGTCAAGCTACTCGACTGTGAAGGGCACGGAGGACCAAACTCCAACCATGGAAGGGTGTATACCTTGGGAGGAAGAACATCTGTTGTCAGAGAAGGATGGGAAATACCTTTGACTATATAACCCCTGGAAATACCCTGTCCCCCCTACAACAGGAAAATGCATGATGGGCTATATAGACTGTGTAATGACTTATAACTCAAGGAACGGGACATAATAGATCTTTTTTAAGCCAATAGAATGTGGAGTACCTCAAGGCTCAGTACTAGGCCCTATTTTGTTTCTTCTTTTTAATAACGACATTGCTAACATAAACATCAGTGGTAAAATATGTCTTTTTGCGGACGACACTAGCTTCACTTGGAGCAACAAGGACGTCACGGCACTTCATAGGATTATATCAAATGACTTAATCACCATTAAATCTTGGTGCGATTCGAACTTCCTGAGTCTAAACATTTCTAAGACTAAAGCTTTGTCGTATAAAAACTCGCTGCAGCCTTTTGTACTTATCAACACCACCATTTTGACGTCGTAAAATCTGTAAAATTCTTAGGGATTGTTGCAGACAATCCTCTGAAATGGGACATGCATATCGACGCTTTGTCGAAATAATTAAGCTCTGCCTGTTTTGCATTAAGATCTGTTTCTAAGGAGCTTAGCTTGTCAGTGGCTAGAACTGTTTATTGTGCACTTTTTGAATCGCACCTCAGATATGCCCTTCCATTCTGGGGTACGTGTTGTGCGACTCAATTTGACCGCATTTTCAAGCTCCAGAAGAGAGCTGTTCGATATTCACTGGGACTAGACAGCAGAACACATTGCCAGGACTTAAAAAAATTAAAAATATTAACTCTTTCTCCCTTATTTATATTTGCATGTATCAGCTTCTCAAAAAAGGCCACCTACCCCACGCACAGAGTTAGTTAAAAGTTCAATATTATACAACTCAAAAAAAATGCACAATCAGCTGCCATTTGAAATGAAATTCACAACATCATTTTCTTCATTTTGCAAAGCATTGAAATCTTATTTACTAGACAAGGCTTTCTACGCCGTAAATTACTTATATTTTGATAATCGAAGTTGATCTTGTAAACACTGTCTAATATTTGCTATTACTATATTTATATAAACTTACTAAATATTTTTGAATATTATTTTTATTTTTTTATTCTTTGACATTGTAAACATTTATAAATGTTTATTTTAAACAATAAGACTGACAATGTAATTGGTATACTTGTTTTGTATTCTCTTTTGTTTGTTTACTTTACCTTTGTCTACAAATTGTAATTTTTTTGACGATAAAGGCATTTATTATCTACATATCCAACATTGGATGGAACCAGGCTGAGAAAGATGAAGGAAAGGCTACTAAGTCTATACTCATACTTGGTGCGGTTTTCTGGAGACAGGGAACTAACCAAACAATGAATGGAATTTATAACATAAGTAAAATTATAATTTGTACTAAAAGCATTTACATACATGTAGCTTATTCCATCAACCTCGAGTCTAGCAAAGCGAATCAAATCTATAAACATTTCTGTGAAATATTCGATTTCCTTCTTCCTACAGCACTGGCGTAACGGGAAAACGCCAGTCGTGCGTGAAAAGAAAATATAGATGGAGGAGGGTGTATTGTATTGCCAAGAAACGTAGCATTTGTGTATGCCAACCTGCATTATTAATTATCAAACTGTCGGTTGTGAGACATAATATAGAAAGAAACGGATTTAAGGTCGACATGTTTCAATGCTGGAATTTATGGTTGTTGAACTGTATCGCGCATAGCGGTACAGCTTTATAGTCGCTTCTTGGTCTTTATCGCTGCTTTTGTCTATTATGTTCTTGCAAAGAAAGAGGATGCCGATATTTGTTTTATTTTTTATCCTTCATTCAAGCATATCGCATAGCAATATACAGGGTCCGGCAATAGTGCGTCGGGGTAAGACTTTCTGATTCATTCAGTTCAGCTGACCCAATCCTCTGTGAAATATATTACTTTTAGCTTTTCGGGTATATACTTTCTTACACATTGTAGAAAGAAATTCTCTTTTCTGCTACAGCAGCAGCCTCTTCGTGTACACGTGTTTTTAACTGAATGAACCGCGGTCGCCATTAAACCTGCAGCATTTTTTAGGTTATTATATAGTTCTTATCACGAAATTTTTCCTCTATACTTTTCTACATTTGGCATCTTGTATGATAATGCCATGACTTAGACGAAAAAAACCTAGGCAATACCTAGGCAGTGGATATAAATCTGTTCTGATGTAATGCTATGTTACAGTCCATAATAAGAATATTTGGATTTTCGATACATATTAATATTTTATTATCTAATCTAGTTTAAACCTTATTTAACTCTTCTCTGCTGTCTCAGTAATTTTTAGCAAATTAATTTTAGCAACATTTTAAACAACAATTTAGACTTGGCTTTTAGTTCTCAGACTTGGCTTTTAGTCCGTCCCCAATTCAAGCCAAGGTTCGTCAAATTCGTCTACCTTTTTACAAAGGGGAGCTCGAAAAATATTGCACCGAGGTTCCCAGTTGTCAATCTTTGCTACCGTATTCTTTCCGAACAAACAACAGATGATTATTAAAATTATAAGTGTTCCAGAGAAAGACATTTTACAATAGTTATTTTACAAATCGGTGTTTATATTTAAAAGCAACTGACGGTTATACTGATGCAAATTGATTAGTTAGTTATGAATCACCAACGATCTTAGGTCACTTTAGTTAGAAGATTAACCATTTAATTTTTGCTAATCCAATCTTTTTTGAGTTCTGATCGGGACCGGCCCACCCGCCAATCTTTCCACAGGCCCACCGGGAATTTTCCCGTTTTCCCATATGGCCCATCCACCCCTTGCTACCATACATAATTTTATGGGAAAATATAGTTATTGTTAAATTATCTACAATTTAAAATAGCTATGACTCGTTAGATATCGACTTACCTAACTGCGGCGCAGTAATGCAGACTTTCTATGGGAAAAAACCTGGTAATTTTCTTGTGGTTTTCATCGACATTTTCTAATAGAATTCCGTTGGACCATACGCTCAGCCAGCTATCGATACCTTTGGCTCCAGTTGCACCCTACAAACATTCAATTTTATTAGACTTAACAAGTCAATATAGTTGTTTTAGTAGTTAATGCCTGAAATCACTCACTTCAATATATTAAATACCAAACCGTTGAGTTAAGTCTACTATACCAGGTGCGTCTCAAAAGTGGCTCACACTTTTTTATTTTTTTTTCAGATTCAATTATTTTTGGTCGCTTCCTGTTTCACTGGAAATGACTACAACTTTTGATTTTGAACTGGCACTCTCAGTATTGTGTTACTTTATTCGATAAAAAATGACACTCTGAATAGAATGACATATCATATTATGTCAACTTTGACATTTTCGAATATGGTTTATTTAACAATGCAACATGCGGTTTATAACGACAATTTGACTTGAAATACCAAGTTTGTGGTACCAAATTATTCGTAAAAAAATGCTTTTTCAAAGTATTCTAATGAGCCACTCTCCTTCCATTTGAAAAAATAGAAATATTATTAAAAATACGATTTAGGCATCTTTTAACTGGCTAGGACGAGACACTAAAAACATCAGACGATCAAATCTATTTTCCAAGGCTCCTTCAATAAAAATCAGTGTTTTTAATACAGCATATGGCACTGTAAATTTAAATTTAAAATACAAGTTTGCTTTGAGTGAAAATGTCAAAAGTTGACATATTATAATATCTACCTAATTCCATTTAGTTCGTCGTAGTTTGAGACCGTCATTTCCAATTATATAATGTAAAAAAATACCGAGGGTATCATTTAAAATTCAAAAATTGTAGTCATTTCCGGTGAAACAAGAAGGGACCGGAAACAATTGAATACGTCGATCAATCCTAATTTATGTCATATACTAACATAGCAAATTTCGTTTTTTTATCAGAAAAGATAAAAAAGTTGTAAAAAGTAAAAAGTTGAGATGTATCCGGTATGCAGTATCTTTTAAGTAAGAGTTATATAATATTTATATCTAAATGTTTAAATTATGTTCTGTGTGATTGTTCTTTTTCTAAAACTTCCGGATCTATACAGGGTTGTTCACCACATACGACACGGAGTATTGTAGCTAAACGATTAGATTTTTACAAATTGTAAGTTTTGGGTTCGTTGAAGGACTATTAGAGCTACAATTTAAAAATATTTTACAGGATACAGAGTGTCCCAAATAAGTAAAAAATATCATAGTTGTATTTTTTTAAATAGAACACCCTGTATATTATTCTATTTTTGGATTCTACGATTGAAATAAAGGTAAATTTGATTAAGGTTTATCACACTTAAACCTTACCGTTTTTGAAATATTTTCAATTTTAAGAAATTACAGTAAAAATTTTAATGTTTCATTTCTCCAAGGGTATCAAAGTTTTTAATACTAAATATTTACTGAAGATTATTTATTGATCAGATATTGTGTTGCAATAATAAAAATTTTACTACCTTATACAGAGTGTCCAAAAATTTATATTAAATAATTACTAGCTTTAAACGGCAATAACGTGTTTAAGTTAAATGGTTACTCTGTATATTTTACGGAATCATATGCACAATTAATTGTCTATCAAATTTTATTATACCATTTTTTACCTATTTCTGCAACTTTTCGTAGAAAATGCATTTTCTTATAATTTAGACCTCATTTATCACTATACCCATGGAATATTGACATTTCAGATTTTTTTAACATATATGCAGAAAATGTACAAGTGGTAAATATTGCAAGCCTATTGGTATACCAAAAAAACCATTTAAATCTTTATAAAAGAGTATACGAATTAAATATACCACCATTATTTCCGACCAAAAATTAGTTAATTACATACTTTTAAATTGTTTTAATTAATAATATTCTAATATATGTGGATTAGAATAGTATTCTAAATAAATGTGGATTTGGCTCAGAAATCAATATAATAATAAATTATGAAAATAAACGTCTCTGTTTTTATAAATCAGCATTCGTCAAAAAATAAATAAAATTTATAAGGCGTTACTTTTTACCACACTGTCTAATACTCACACAAAATTCAGTTTTTTAGTATTTGGAGCAATTATTATTAATCAACGTAAACAATCAATTAATGTAGTTTGAATACTGGGATCATATTAATTGGTCCCCTTTAACAAAAAATATTTAAACAGTTTTTTTAATTTTTTTACGATATAAGCAAACTATATCGACAATATTAGTATATGTACTCTTTGAAAATTTGTTACATCTTTAAAAATAATCTGAAATTTCAATATTCCATGGGTATATTGATAAATAAGGTCTAAATTATAAGAAAATGCATTTTCTACGAAAACTTGAAGAGATAGGTAAAAAATGGTATAATAAAATTTGATAGACAATTACATTGTGCATCTGATTCACGTAAAATATATAGGGTGTTCTATTTAAATTAAACACGTTATTGCCGTTTAAAGCTAGTAATTATTTAATATACATTTTTGGACACTCTGTATAAGGTAGTAAATTTTTTATTATTGCAACATAATCTCTGGTCAATAAATAATCTTCAGTAAATATTTAGTATTAAAAACTTTGATACCCTTAGAGAAATGAAGCCTTAAAATTTTTACTGGAATTTCATAAAATTGAAAATATTTCAAAAACGGTAAGGTTTAAGTACGATGAACCTTAATCAAATTTACCTTTATTTTAAGGGTAGAATCTAAAAATAAAATAATATACAGGGAGTTCCATTTAAAAAAATACAACTATAATATTTTTTACTTAGTTGGGACACTCTGTATTTTGTAAAAATATTTTTAAATTGTAGCTCTAGTAATCCTTCAACGAACCCAAAACTTACAATTTGTAAAAATCTAATCGTTTAGCTACAATACTCCGTGTCGTATGTGGTGAACAACCCTGTATACTAGGCATTTTAAATGTTTCTATAAACGGCATATTATTAGGCACATTTGCATACATGTATGCCATAACTTTTCACTAGATTAACCATCGTCGTATCTCCTAAAGTTTTTAAGATCCCAGTGGAGTCGAATTTGAGTTATCTTGTATAGATTAAAAGAGGACCATAATATATATGTAACGGATGCAGTGGAATAGGTCAATAAAAGAACCACCTCAAAATATTTAATCTAATCTACCTAATCCAAACATTTAAACAGATAAACATTTCTTTGGTTGAGCTAGGCCTTATAATATTCTTGAGAGTGAGGAATTTAACTTATTTTAATTCTGTTTTCTTGAACTTTTGCGGTTAACCCAAAATACAATAACAATCACACTTTAAAATAATATATAACTATTAATGATTGCTGAATTTACCTGGTCTGGGTAAAGTTCTTGTAAGGGTTCTTGGATTCCTTGAAGACCGTCCTTTGTCTGCTGAGGCACGCTGGATCCCAAATAGAGAACGCGACACCTGCAAATCGGGGTGGATTCGGTCATTTTCAGGGGTTGGTGCTACAATTAGGTATGAAATTGGTAATTGCAGGTTACAGTTCCGAGATTTTTATGGTTTTGAGCAGGTTAAGTTGAGGTTAGAAGGTTTGGACGGTGGAGAACTGGCATGATGAATGAAATATCTGAAACAAGAATAATGCTTATATAATATACCTACTGTTTATTTCTCATAAAAAATATAAATAGGCTTAGTACCAGATTAGTACTAAGAAATTTAAACAAAAAATTAACTTCTCACTTAAATAGTAGAGTATGTATATACAGAGAAGACCAGGCTAGTAGTAACATAGCAAGTTGCCGGACGAATTTACGTTTACCCAATTTGCGTTCGTACTCGAGATTCACTGCCAGCTAGTCGGTTAGTCAGGCAGTACGCAGTTACAGTTGTGCTTGGACGGGTCGGTCGTGACAGACTAGGAATACAACGCGAGGAGTGCCGAGTATTTATTATTTTCATTTTAAGTGTTTACCTTCACTTAACGTAATATTTAAAATAAAAATACCTAAATCTTTATTATTTGAGTGTGTTTACAAGCCTAAACTAAAAATAAATAAATTCTCTAAACCCCAAAAAAAATTAAAATATTACTCTAAATAAAAAAAGTTATAACAAGTGTTGAAAAAGACCACCTTCTTGTGCTAGACAGAAATCTAGGCGGTCGTAAAATCCCCATCTGACATTGGCTAATATATTAGGGCTAATAGTTTGGAAAGCCTCTCGTATTTTTACTTGAAGCTCATCCAGATTATTAGCCCTATTATGACCATACACTTTGGGTTTTACATAACCCCACAAATTTTACACGAGAACTGTCGCGTGAGAATCTATGTATTCACATTTTGGGCTTATTAAAACACGAAGAACACAAATCTATGAAACATCTTATCACATACATAAAGTACGTCTGTCTTACAGCTACAGGGCATCCGTGTGAGAGGGGAAACGATATTCTCTATGTTTCGCGTAAAAATTAGACGACGTCCCAACAAAATTGACAAATTTGCAAGTAGCCAATAAAATGAGTGGGCGGAGCGAGGCAATGCACCCCTGATCGACGTAAAATATATTGTTTATTTTAAATGTTTTTTGTCCGCATTCCTTTCATAGACACAGATCCACCAGTCTGCTTTTTATCCGGCGGACGGGTATACGCTAATTCGTCCGGTTCTGTTTATGTTACTACTACGGTGGTCCAGTCTGTATAGGCTTGGTGCATTTCAGTTGATTTCAACGAATTCCGACCGCAACGCTTCAACGACAGAAATCAAAAATTATATTCAGTATGATCAAGCCGCCCGCGCCCGCGCCATCCCGGTTACAGTTCACGTTGATCGTATTAAAATAATATTGAAATAGTGGCTTTGTCATACTATTTAAGTATTTTAGTTTCTTGCTAGTGCAGTTATTGAAACTATAAAACACTCAGGTACGAAGTCTGTGCGATGTAACGCTGTTTCAACCAGTAAAAAATAAGTGAAAAAGAATTTGAACTAGGCATCGCGTCGTGTTTCAAATATTAATGAAATTGACCAAAAATTGTTAACGCGCAAAAGGAAAGCGTAATTAGGGCGTTGCTGGGTGCAATAACATTCAATAACTCAACTTTCCTAGATATTCAACTCTCCCGAAACAACATTTTATAGCTTCATAGTTTCTCACATCAATTTGATCAAAAGCAAAAATGGATTCAAGCAGTTCGACGAAACAAGTGAGTAAACAAAGTGTTACACAATCAAAAAATTAAATAGTCATATGGATAAAATATAATTTGCAATATTAATGGTATACTTTTTTTAATCGACTAGTGATTAAATGTTATGTACCTTTAGATAAGTTTGTCATAGCCGAAATAGCCCCAATTATGCCCCACTAGCAAAACCGGTGATTAAAACTATGCTCGCTACCGTAGTTAAACTCATCTAAAAAGTTTTTTTTAACTGGAATAATAAATTATAATACAAGTGAGACCTTCTGAAAATATCAAAATATTTACTTTTTTATTTTTATTTTTAGAATTTTCACAAATTATACTTCCTAACGCTTTTAGAACAATTAAATAACACATTTCTCGTATACTCGCTATTTAAACCCGTGTATTTGTATATATCAGTTGTTTACGATATTCTCCGATGGTGGCAGCACCGGCGGAGAGTGGACCAAGCTTCTTCTTCTTTTAGAAGGCGTATCGCCTGTTTAGTTCCGGTTTCCTCCTCGTCTAAGCAACTCTTGCGAGGTTGACTGCCAACTGTCTTGCCAACGTTTAGGTGGTCGTCCAGTAGGTCTTCTGCCATGGGGTACGTTGTTGCGAATTATTATGGCCATTCTGTCGGGGCCCATTCTATTGACATGCTGGTTCCATTCTCTTCTTCTCTGCCTTATCCATCTGACAACGTCGTTTGTTTGGCACTTTTCTCTTATGTCTACATTTCTCTGTCTGTCCCTCAATGTGTATCCAGTTATCATTCTTAAGGTCTTCATTGCAGTAGTTCGTAGGATTCTTTTTATTACTGATGTTTCAGCTCTGGTTTCCGCACCATATGTCATCACTGATCGTATGCAGGTTTTGTATATTCTTGACTTACATTCTGTACTCAAATGTTTGTTTTTCCAATCTAGATGGAATTTAAGATGTCCTGATATTGCGGCAGCTTTATTGGCTTGTTTCCTTACTTCTTCTTCCAGGAATCCTGAGCTTGTAATTTTGCATCCGAGGTATTCGAATTACATTATCTGATCAATAGTTTTGTTTTTTATTACCAATTTGCACCGTAGAATAGGCTCCTTTGTAATGGTCATGCATTTGGTCTTATTTGTGGAAATTTGCATGTTAAGTTTTTCTGCCTGTCTGTTAAAAGCTTGTAGCATTCTTTGGAGGTCGTCCTCTGACTCTGCAATAAGTACTGCGTCATCGGCATAGCATAATATGTTAACTTTATGCATTCCAATTCGATATCCTAGTCCAGTATTCTTGACGGTTTTTATTACTTGATCCATGATTGTGTTGAATAACAGAGGGCTGAGGCAAATTTTTGAACTCTCGCCTTGGCGAATACCAGTTGTATTTCGAAGATGCTGCGTTAAGGTAAAGTTTGTTCTTATTTGGGTTGTTGTGTTTGTGTTTAAGTCCTTGATAAGTTCTGTGAGTTTTTTTCGAGACATTACTGCTTTCCAAGATGGTGATGATGTCTTTTAGTTGGACTCTATCAAAGGCCTTTGTTAAATCTATAAAACATAGATAGGCTGGAGAGCCTATCCATTCTAAGGATTCTAAGGATTTTTCAACTAGTTGCCTGAGTATGAATAGTGCATCGGTAGTTGATCGGTTTCTTCGGAATCCTTGTTGTTCCTCGCTTATTGGCACTATTGAGGAGATTTTGTCCGCAATGATCTTAATCAGAAGTTTTAGCGAGGTGCTCAGTAATGTTATTCCTCTATAGTTTGCAGTCCTCTATAGTTTGCTGTCTTTTTAAAAATGGGTATTGTTATACTTTGTTTCCATTCTTCTGGTATTTTCTTATGATAGCCGTGCCTGCGTTTTTTATTAGTTCGTTTGGTATTTTATCTTGATTAGGAGATTTTCTATTCTTAAGTTTCCTTATTGTCTCTTCTACTTACTTGTAAGTGATTTGCGCATGATCTTCTATATTATCTCTTTGGCTTGTCTCTTGTGCTTCCATTGGTTCATCTGTTTCTGCGTAGTCTCTGAAATATTTTTCCCACGTATCTTCTGCAATTGTTCTTAGTTGTATTATGGACCAAGCTTATAGAACAGAATGAGTAAATATCTACCATAAAGTAAGTATTTTATAAGAGTATCAAATATAATAACTATATCATTATGGCGGTTCATTTCAAAAAAATCCAGTGGGTTTATCAAGAATATATTTATGTATACATATGATTAATTTATAATTGATGAATACATTAATAACTAACTCGTACAGAATTCGTCTGACCCCTGCCATGATACAATCTGAATACATTACAGAACATCGGAAACGCTGGTCAAAGCCAAGAATTTGCCGAAGGGCATATTCAAAACGATCATCATAAGCGGAATTTGTGTCGCTCGGAGAGAAATTTTTACGACAGGTGCTTCGCTTTTATTACAATAGTAAACGTCGATAGAAAGCAAGCGTATTTACAAATTTGATGTTCAAATTAGCGAGTTCTGAATGGATTAGGAACAATACCATTAGGATTTTCATAAGGTTTAATTTTAAATTATTTTTGTAGAAAGTGACAATTACGGATGCCAGCTGTGGTGTTGAAAAGATCTGAAAATTTCATGTAAGAGTTCACATAGCGAACGGTTGTATACTTCCGGAAGCCTTTTTTTCAACGCCATTCATAGATGCAGAAATCATCCGCTGATAGTCAAGGAGGCCTTCAAGGAAGCGACAACTCAGTAACCGTCAATTCAAATTTGGTCAAAGATTGCTTAGAGAAGCTGAACAAAGTAGACAAGTCCTTCTATCCTGGGTACCAGGTCACCAAGGGATAGAAGGTAATGAAAAAACAAACGATCTAGCGATAGAAAAGGAACAGACAGTATACACTGAAAAAGTATAAAAACTTGTAAAAATAAAATATTTTTGCATAGTTTCACAAAAAAAATATAATTTTACAAAACAGTTTATTAATATTAAATGATTATTAACAAACGATATTATTTTCACAACGAGTTTTATGTGTTTAAAAATTAAATTTAAATCAGTAATACAATCTTGTAGTAAAATCGCATGTCTCTATACATATTCACAAAACATGTATCAATTTACCATAATATGTTGTATTAATCGATTGAAAACGTAGTTAGAGGAAAGATGAGGAACATTTTAATATAAGCAGTTTTTTGAACAGGTGGGAGTCTCAGAGCGTGGGTGATAAGTGTTTTCATAATTTAAGGGTATAGGTATATTATATGAATTATGTTTATACAGGGTTGTTCACCGCATACGACACGGAGTATTGTAGCTAAACGATTAGATTTTTACAAATCGTAAGTTTTGGGTTCGTTCAAGGACTATTAGAGCTACAATTTAAAAATATTTTTACAAGATACAGAGTGTCCCAAATAAATAAAAAAATCCAAAGTTGTATTTTTTTAAATGGAACATCCTGTATATTATTGCATTTTTAGTTTCTACGATTTGTATAAAGGTAAATTTGATTAAGGTTTATTACACTTAAACCTTACTGTTTTTGAAATATTTTCAATTTTGTGAAATTGCAGTCAAAATTTTAAGGCTTCATTTCTCCAAGGGTATCAAAGTTTTTAATACTAAATATTTACTGAAGTTTATTTATTGATCAGTTATTGTGTTGCAATACAAGAAAATGCATTTTCTACGGAAACTTGAAGAGATAGGTAAAAATGGTATAATACAATTTGATAGACAATTAAATTGTGCATCTGATTCTCATAAAATATACAGGGTGTTCCATTTAAATTAAACAAGTTATTGCCGTTTAAAGCTAGTAATTATTTAAAATAAATTTTAGACTCTGTATAAAACAGTATAATTTTTATTATTGCAACACAATAACTGATCTATAAATAAACTTCAGTAAATATTTAGTCTTAAAAACTTTGATACCCTCGGGGAAATGAAGCCTTAAAATATACTGCAATTTCACAAAATTGAAAATATTTCATAAACGGCAAGGTTTAAGGTTTATTTCATAAACGGCAAGGTTTAATTAATAAACCTTAATCAAATTTACCTTTATTTTAATCGTAGAAACTAAAAATGTAATAAGATACAGGGTGTTCCATTTAAAAAAATACAACTTTGGATTTTTTTATTTATTTGGGACACTCTGTATCTTGTAAAAATATTTTTAAATTGTAGCTCTAGTAGTCCTTCAAAGAACCCAAAACTTACAATTTGTAAAAATCTAATCCTTTAGCTACAATACTCCGTGTCGTATGTGATGAACAACCCTGTATATAGTTTTTGTAAATATAAAGCCAGCCCTCTTAGAAAACACAATCTCCATTTATTATAAATATTTGCATTTTAATTTTAGCGACTTTATAAGTAAACATAATTGTTCCATATCAACATATCTCTAAGTATTATTTATTCTTTCAGACTGTGTTTCGGAGGACAAATTTAATAGAGGACCGTAGTATATAGAGTCCTCATACATCCATAGTTTCCAAGTTGACTCTTTGGATTAAATACTTTTTTTTCCATATTTTTTTATTTTGTATCTAAAGGTAGTTTTGTTCCTATTTTGGTTAGGCGCAGAATTCCAGTAAGGTTCTTCTAGACAAGAAGAGATGCAATAAGTATCTTACATATATAAGTTCTGTTTTGTGACTTTTTTATTAACCTTTATAATAAATATTATTATTATAAAGTGATTTATTAATTTTATTAATATTTACTAATGCTTTGTGAATTTACAAAAGTAATTGTAAATTCACTATAATAAAATGTTTTAATTTGTTGTTACTCTATAGTAATAGTACAAGAATTTGGCAATTTTAAAAGATGAATTTACAACTAATAAGTAAATTTACAATGAGATAAACATTTTTTACTGAACAGGAATTTTTTGAAGAGAACAATATGTCTTCAAGGATCATCTCGGTAGATTGAAGCTACTGTGATTGAAGGCTAGTAGGCCCACCACATAAAATCTATCTATCTACCAAATTAATAGGACCAGTTTGAAAATAAGAATATATCTTTCAAAACTGAATGATTTCCTGTCATTGGCTATTTCTACTCATCATTACACAATAATATATCAATCGTAAGGATAACAAAAACTTTCGCCGTTGCGTTCGCAGAAAATGATGGAGGTGCAGCTACCATTGCATCCGAACAGATGGGAAAGTAAATTGGATCGTTGCGTAGCAGGTTACAGTCTGATTATAAGTATTATCCCAGAGAAATAAGCCAACGCAGAGAACGTTTTTGGAGCACTTATCAACACAATCTTTATATTTTAGTTTTCAACTTGTAATGTCTCAAGAGGAGTCGACTTCGTACGATAGACGAAGTTTTTCATAGATAAATTTTAGAGATATAAACACTGATTGTAACATTTTAATACTTATTATTACCATTTTTTTAGTTTCTTGCTAAGATTTACAATAATTTCAGTACATTTAAAGTACAGGGTGTCCCATTTTAATTGAAATCATACGGTATCTCCGATATTAGTAAAGATAGGAAAATGCGATTTGTACAAACCTGTCTCACTTTTTTGTCAAACAAAAGATGCTATAAACAAAATTTGCATATCCCTCTTCGTCTGAGCTACAGGGTTAATATGGATCATATCGAGAAAATGAAAACTGATTCCTGTAGAACTTTTTACGTAGAATACAGTGGCGTAGCCTATTTTTCTAAAAATATTTTTGAAAATATGAACTAAAGTTATATTTTTTCAGATGGAATACCCACTACATTTATAAATCATATGATCCGTGTTGCTATGAGCTTCTCAAAAATATATATCACTCTATTATTATTTGTTATCTAATTTTGTCTTGTTCTATCTTTCCTTTTTCTATATCTATCTAATTCTAATCTACAATATATAAAATGTTAATGTTTATCTCTGTCGTCTCTACTGAAGTAACGATTTGCTCTAGAAAGTTGCTTTTTTTACTTAAAGTTAGCTAATTGGTTCTTCTAAAAACTGTCGTCGCCGGATTTTTTGTTTCTCATTTAATTAAAAAATAAAAATAAAAAGTATTTTTTTCCTGATGTCGTGGAGGATGCGACAGGCTTCAACTAGTCTATTATTATTTTCACTATTTACTGCAATATTTAAAATATATCATTTTTTTTATTAGTAGGCCGTGATAAGTAACAAAAAAATCAAAGTGGTCTTTTAATTTCATTTAATAAATAGTCAGTAGTACACATCATATTAATATTTTATTTGGGATTGATATATTTTATTTTGGAATATATTTTACTTTTTTTATAACGGAATTTATTATAACGGGATGAGTTTGCAATTATCTAAAAGCTTGCATTATTAAAGCATTTTTCAGGTGTTCGATATTGTTGTAGTTGCCATGATATATTTAATTTGTCAAATAAACCCAAAATCAAAAATTGAGAACGGACAAATCCGGGGATCAGGGAGGCCATTTGGGTCCATTGCATTGGTTCCAATTCATTGATTTGAGAAATAATAATTTAACAAAATTGTAATATTTTTAAAGTTGTAAGGGGGAATCCCATCTTGCTGATAGTATATTTCACGTAAATTAGCTAAAGGAATATCTAAAAGTTCCGGTACGATAGCTTCGAAGATTTACTAATAGCGGTAGAGAGTTAAGTTTCCCTAATACATAAAGAACTTATTAGTGGCTCCCAAAATAAAACAAGAGATAGATAGCAGTATGCTATTAATAATTCTTTAGTTTCTTTTATTATCAATCATGGCCTACTAATATGATCTTTTAATAAAAACTTTTAAATATTGCAGTAAATAGTAAAAATAAATATAGAGTCATATATTTTTGAGAAGCTTATGGCCAACCAGATCATATAATTTGTAAATATACAGGGTGGTCCATTTAAGCAAACATAACTTCCTCGATAATCTGTTCATATCTTCAAATATTCTTTTCGTAGAATAACAGACTACGCCACACGATTCTACGTAAACTGTTTTACAATAAACAGTTTTCATCTTCTCGATACCTTTAAACTATAACAGAGATACAGGTGGTGTCTCAAATTGCAACATTTTTTAAATGACCCTGTAGCTCAGAAACGAAGAGGGCTATGAAAATTTTGTTTACGGTGTCTTCCATTTGACAAAAAAGTGGGACAGGTTTGTGAAAACAGCACCCTTCAATCTTCACTAATAACGGAGATACCGTATGATTTAACTAAAATGGGACACCCTGTACAGGTATAATTTATACACATAAAAAAGTGCACCAAACATTCAAAAATTAAAATTTGTGAAGCAAAACATACAAAAATATGTTTCAAAGTGGTTACAGTAATGTCGTTGTTGTCCTCCATCTCCATCTCTGATATCAGTCCTACCAAAGTTGATAGCACACATAGTTGTTGTCTCGGCGCACTAAGTGATGAGATGTTCTGATGTACGTGTGGTCATTTTCCTCACAGAATCTGCATACGTCATTGTTTCTTGGTTTTAATCTACTGAGGTGTTCATTGAGTTAAAAAACCCATGGATAATCCAAAGATTGTAAGTCCTGAGAAATGTTATCGAATGTATTATACAGTTGTGATTCCTATTCCAGGTTACGGATGGAGTCTTCCAGGTTCTTGAGTTCCGCTTTAAGTTAGTTTCCACTTGCTAAACAGAACGGTTCTCCAATTAGAGGAGTGTTTTTCTAGCTCCTTATCTAGATAGATCTGCCTCTATGGTTACTTATTTCGCTGAGAGACTTATGCAGTTCGTTCTTAAGGCGTAACTCCGATTAATCATTTACACTGTGACATTTTCTCATCATTTATCATCTTTTATTTCAGCCACGGATCGTTAAGAGTCATTTATGAAATACAGTTCTCGAGCGCGGAACAGTAACCTGCAACCAGCAATTAATATCAGATCACTAAAAAAAATGTGCAATTTATTTCTTATTAAATGCGGGGTGTATTGTATGGAGCTGCTTATTAACAATAAAGGATACTGGAACAAGCTTTAATTTAAAAGCTCCGTGTAAAAGAAAGCTCTTTGTTTGAAACTTCTTTACGCGTGATGGGAGTAAAAATTCAAAGCCGCGATCACAAGCTAGCATTACGCAAAGCGTCACCAAAATGGTTACGATCTTGGAGTGTTGTAACTCTGGTCCTATGTCTGTAAGCTAGGTGGCTGAAATTTGGAATGTAGATGTGGCTCTAAAAGCCCCATCTATTCACGATATTTTGACGACGTTTCGTGCACTACGAAACCCCATCGTCAAATCAAAAAATCGTCCGATTTAAATGAAACTTGACATGTCCATAGATTGATCCAAAGCCACCTTGACCGTGTACGGCACGCCCAACAAACATTTGAAGTTAAAATTACGTTAAATTAACCACCTGGATTATTATTGACCAACTGGAAATTGGTCGAAATTTCCAAAAATTGACGTTAAAAGTCCCAAAGTGGGGAATAAATCTAAAGTAATTTGGAAGTTAAAAACAGGTTAACAGGTTATAATGTCTTGTATGAAATATGGGCTATGAAGTCAAAAATAACCGACCTGAGGTCATAACATGATAAAATAGAGGTAAATTTTACTAAAAATAGTCCTAATTTATACCACCTACATTTTAACATGGGAAAGAAAGAAAAAGAATAAGGTAAAGTATTTTTCTTTTTAATATGTGTATGTAAATGAATTTCCCAATAATGAACCAGGAAGACAAACAAGTGTGGTAATAACGGGCATGGCCGTTTGAACATAAATCCAATATGGATGAAATACCTACATAAAATACGCACTTCCAGCAAATGTAAATAAGTTATTGCACAGGTTATTGGTAAGAAGTGGATTATTGGACTCGCAAGATAATTATGTCTGCGGAGAAAATTTTTCTGTGAGATGTAAATATGATAGGCCCTAAAAAATTATGCGCCATTATAATTTTATGTATTTTCAACAATTAATTTTAGAATAAATCGTTACTATCAAGGTTCTAACCTAACTTTTTTTCAACTAACTTCCTTGGTACACTTTTAAAGTTCTTAATTAGTTAATTTAACTTGTGGTAGGTAGTATTATTCACAAAGGTCTGTTTATTTTTCTCAATAGTTTAGAACAATATCACAAAAAAATATTTTTTGAAAACAAATTGGATAAGAAAATGGCCGCTAATGGTGTTTTCAACTATTCGTCTATGAAGTCCGCTTTCTTTTTATGAGGTTAAGATTTCTTTAAATTAATAACCTCAAAGAAAACAGAAAACTTTTATTTTCTTTGAGTGACAGTTGATGATATTTTATGCTAAGTTCGGTAATTACATCTTCGAGCAATGCGATTAACTTTTCACAGTAATCATGTGTCCTAAAATGAGAATATTTATTGACGGTCACGTGACATGTCAAATTTTTATCCTTTTGCTAGCCGATGCAATTACCGAACTGGCCTAAACTAGAACACTAACTAACCAAACCAAATTAGTTTTCTTTGCTTATTATTTGTAAAAGTTTTGTGTTTTGGGATTGTGAATGTTATTATAGAGGACTTTTTGTTTTTATTGCACATAATGGACAGGTTTAAGATTGTGTCGGTAATAAAAAAGAAACGCATTGAATATTCTTTCGTTCCCCACCAGTGGGAACAAGGTAATGTGCTATGACGTAATAATCCCTCGAAAACTGTTTTAAACGGAAATCACCCCAGAATCGATTTTAGTATTAGCTAGTTAGGCATAGACTAAAATAAAAACGTGGGGCCCATTAACTATTGCTGTAATACTTTTTTCTATACTAAGTGTGGATTGCATCGACTAACTATAATCGTAACTGGAGATTTTGACAATCAATAACCAGCCGTGGCGGCTTCACCAGCGAACGCCGAGCTCAATTTTCAACCTAATTTGAACTCCTCCAAATAAGGTCCCATTTGAAGTTATTAACAACTAAATTTTAACCTAACTTGAAAACCAAAAAATGCCTTCAACCCGAGACAAATTTGGGGTTATAATAAAGTAACATTTGACTTACGTTAAGTCCCTGTAGTCTTAATGCCCTCAATAGGTTATCAGTAACTAGATTTTAACAATGCCAGCTAACTTCAACTACTTGCTACTTTTCAAAGGCATAATTTTAGGTTATTAACTAGTTTACGACCTCATTTTTAGATTTCTCGCACTTTATTCCCTACAAGAAATTTATTAAGTTAAATATAAGTAAAATTCAACCAAATAGTGTTTAATTTTCCGTGGTCAATGGTTTTTTCTCCTTCCTATGCTACTTGGGCGTGTCACTGTGACAGTTAGTTTTGACGTAAGAAAAAGTTGATTAGCTGACGGTCCCATCCTGCAAAGTTGGATACGACGTTTCGTTTACATCTTCATCAGGGCGGGACTAAGGATTTGATATTGAAGAAAAATGTGGGTCGATTTCGGCATAATTCGGGACGGGCTACAGGATATGCTTATCCAAAATTGTTCAAATTTGGCATGTGCATTCAGCATACGCAAATCTTAAAAAAAAAACTTTGTATGACTTGGCTGTAAATTAATAGGGAGCCAATATTTAGAAAGTTCAAAATTTGCATGAGACTTCCTATATGTTTCCAACGACGATGCACCACCCGGTTTATGACTCGATATCGTTTTGTCTAATAATACTTATTAACTAGTGATGATACAAACATTGCTCATCGCTCAGAATTGCTAAAGGGTATTTAGCATTTTAAACAACCACAAACTTAATTTCAAACCATTATATTCTGTATAAAATATTTATTTGCTGTTAATACTTGTTGCTATTTGCATAGCTTTGTTTATGAAAATATCAATCGACTGCTTTACCCAAAACATCTCGATCCGGTTTTGTTTTTTTTTTTTAATTATACGGACGTGATTCAATGTTCACTTTCGCGCATTACCTTGACTTTCAAACAAAATGGAAAACTTTAATTTTCACTATTTCGCAGTTTTCCCGCAATGGTATAATGACGACATAAAAAATATCGTTAGATTTTCTTTCTGCGAAAATATCTTCTAGTAAAATTAAACTGTTAATTAAAGTTTTCTGCTACACCGAATATGCCACTATATGCTGTATACAGGGTGGCCCATCGAAAACGTTCCGCAAGGCATAACGGCCAGGGTAATTTTTTTTTCAGAAAATCCAAAAACACGTCAATTTTGTTTGTGAGGGGGACAACTTTTGCCCCAAAAATGGGGCAAAAGTTTTGCCCCAAAAAAATTTGAAAAAAATTAATTTTGAAAAAAAAATATCTTGGCCGTTATGTCTTGCGGAACGTTTTCGATGGGCCACCCTGTACATAGGGTCCGGCTCATAGAATAAACAAATTTGGGAATTTTTTTTAAGTGTAAACCTAAAGTATGTATGAGGATGTATTTCAGGAAAATATTTTATCTTCTATATGGTGGCTCAAAAAAGTATGAGTGGATCGAGATGATTCTTTTAAACGGAAAACCCTGTATAGTATTGGCATTATTGCATTTTTGGCGTCCGTTCAGATCACTTTTCATAATCCTAAGATATGGGTAAATATATTTCGGTAGTTTCAGAGATATCGATAAATAAATAAAAAATCTATATTTTTCAGCTTTTCTTAAAAGAAATACCTATTAAAAATACATGAACTGTCCTGCTATAAGCTATATTAAGTATTTACTTCAGATTTCAGATGGTCTGGACTTAACTTTGCTATAAATATGGTAATCGTAAATCATACACGATGTTCAAAATTCTACGCCAAACTATCTAAAATATGAAATAATTTTTCTGCTCCGGTATAATATTTTTTATTAGATGTAGATTTAAAAAATAAACATTTTTTGTATTCAAAGTATTTTAAAATTTTTAATGGTTTTGCAGATACACGCAATTTTATTTCATATGGCTCATCAACGATAAAATACGAGAGAAAACCCATTGGGTGGCTTTGATATAAATTTACTGTGGAAAATGCCATATGAAATATAAAACCGCGAATATCTGCGAAACCGTTAAAAATTTTGAAATACACTAAATACAAAAAATTTTCATTTTTTAATTCTCCATCTATTGAAAAATATTATGCTGGTTGTTCCATTGGAAAAAAGGAAGAAAAACTATTTTATATTTTAGAAAGTTTGGCGCAGAATTTTGACATCCTGTATGATTTACGTTTACCATATTTATAGCAAAGTAAGTGCAGACCATCTAAAATAAAAACCTAATAAAAAAAAATTGAGTTCACAACATTTCTTGTATGTTTAATACTTTTGATAGGAAAGGCGGACAAATACCTATATATTTTTTATTTAATTATTAATTATCTCTGAAACTGTCGATATATATTTACTCATATCTTAGGATTATGTAAAGTTATCTGAGAGGAAGCTAAATATGCAATAATATATAGGGTGTTCCATTTAAAAAAAATCATCCCGATCCACTCACACTTTTTTGAGCCACCTTATTAGAAGTTAAAATATTTTCCTGAAATACATCCTAGAACATACTTTCGGTTTGCACTTAAACAAAATTCACAAGTTTTTTATTCTAGGAGCTGCAATATTGTCGAACCCTGTATATTATGTACAGGGTGGGTCAAATTCGACGCTTTTAAATGGAAACACCTTTTTCTATAGAAGATAGACAAAAACTAATATCGGTGTCTGGAGCTCAATTTTTGTCAAAAGCATGATGGTGAAAACCGCATATCGATATCTGTTACCGTTTCGGATTACGGGGTGTTTTTCAAAAATATGCATTTTTAACAAATCGCTGTAAGTTTTTTGCTATGGAAAATTTTGTATTTTTATGAAAACAGTTCCAAAGCACCTTTTTACGTAGAATTTAATGGTTTAAGTATAATTTTTTTAAAATTAATAATTTAAGAATTATCAACAGTAAATTTGATTTTTTATATGGGACACCCTGTATATTTTTAATTTATTGAAAAGAATTTAAAATTACCTTTCCAAAAACATAACACACTTGATATTTGCTCGATTCCTTTTCGAGATATAGAGTATATAAAAATTCGCCCGCTTTAAATAAGTAGGCTTTAAACGGCACCGGCTGTAACGCAAAAAAATTCTAGCTGTGAGCGAAAAAATTCTAGCTGTAAAACGAAAATAATATTTGCTATGAGAGATACAGAATTTTATAACAATTTAAAATATATTTAACCAACATCAACACATTTAAACTATATCTAATAACAATAAAAATAAATAGCAAACCAAGACATGAGATTTTGCTACAGGTGTTCGACATATCAACCGTCTTTTGTTATGGACAGACGGGACAGTTTTTGAACATTTTTCACGGAATTCAACTCAGTGGGGGTGAAAGATACCCTCTCATAACTGCTAAGTATTTCTAATTCTTGTCTAGATTATACGGAAGAATAAGGAACCTTTATTCTTCCGCAAATATATCCATAGCATTAGATCCATGGGCACTAAGTAAGGCGGCCTCGAGGGCCAACGGCTGGGATCTTGGTTAGCTATTCAATTATTCTTGAAATTGGCTGCAAAAATTTGCTGATAATTTCAGCGTTCAGAGGCGGTGCGTCGTCTTGCTGGAAAAATATGTTTTCGAGTTCCGTTCCACACCATCAATATGGGATCCAAAGCCTACTAGTTAAAAGTGGCGAACTTTTAAAAATTCTGTATTTCGAAAGGGATTATAACAAAATATCAAGTATGCTATATTTTTGGAAAGGTAATTTTAAATTCTTTTCAGTTAATTAAAAATATAGAGGGTGTCCCAAATAAAAAATCAATTTTTCTGTTGATAACTCTTAAATTATTAATTTTAAAAAAATTATACCTAAACCATTAAATTCTACGTAAAAAGGTGCTTTGGAAATGTTTTCATAGAAATACAACATTTTCCATAGTAAAAAAGTTACAGCGATTTGTTAAAAATATACATTTTTGAAAAACACCCCGTAACTCCGAAACGGTAACAGATATTGATGTGCGGTTTTCACCATCATGTTTTTGATGAAAATTGAGCTCCAGACACCGATATTAGTTTTCGTCTATCTCCTACAGAAAAGGGTGTTTCCATTTAAAAGCGTCGAATTTGACCCACCCTGTACAACAATAATTTGAAAGACGTTCTCTTATTAATCCGAAATAAGAGCTATGAAGAAACACTAAACATAATAAATTAGGTATATTATCCGGATATCAGTTTAGGCAAACAGGTTGTTCAAACTTCTCGGGGAAATTTTTCGACTGGTAACGCATTAAAATAACTCGTAATAGGCCAGGCGTGTCTTTATGTCATTAGCATAAATTAAAACGGTCTTAGAGGAGAGGAAATCTTGGGCGAGATGGAGAATTATAATATACAAGCTTTAAAACAAGCTATTTGAAGTAATGATTATTCATTCATTTAATAATGGCCATTTAAACTATTAAATTTTAAGTGAAATTTACCTGTACATGTGGTGCGTCAAAACACCAGACAAACAGATTTTATGAAAAAGTTGTATTAGACTTTTGTAACGTTTTTAGTTCGTTACATGTTTTTTTTATATATAATATATGATGTCTGGCCTATCATCACCGGATTCCGTCTCGTTCAGGCCGGATAGTTTATTTGACGCGTAATTTTTACGTTCCCTAGTCGCCAACCCTGTTATCGTTCGACAAAACCCTGTTACAATTCTGTGGAGGCGCGCGCTGTCAACATCGCTTCTGTCAACTCTCCGTGCTTAACCTCACTTTGTTTTGACGCTCTGTTGTATCCCAGCTTTTAGAAATGGTGATTATTTAAATCTTGCTGTATAATCTGAATCAGCTGCTATTTCGAGGCTACAGGTAAAGATGAGTTATTACCTTTTATAGATTCGATATTATTATTGAATATTTTTAGGGTAGAGTTATGGATGTCCCAACTTGTATTTGTGTTTTGCTGGCACGTTGGCGTCCCTTTTCTTTTGTCCTCCAGAATGTGACATGGAAGAAAGGACATGTTGTTTATTATTTATTGAGCCCTCGGAAGTATTTCGAGGTAGGTTTATTTTGTTTATTAGGCCTTGTTTGGTTTTAAACAAGAGTTTCATATTTTTAGGGTCCAAGGTACGGACTATTTCCAAGGTACGGACTATTTCCAAGGTACGGACTATTTCCAAGATACGGACTATTTCCAAGGTACGGACTATTTCCAAGATACGGACTGTGTCCAAGGTACGGACTATTTCCAAGGTACGGACTGCGTCCAAGTGCCACAGCGTGGATGTAGCTTGAGTCCCATGCTGCTTCACTCCCATTTCTAAGCCTAGTCAGTAGCTACGGCTGTAGTGATTCATGGTGTCCTCAATCTGGCCCCTTTTGTTGTTTTGACCAACAGGATCGCCGACAGACAGTACAGAGATGCGAGACCACCTCACGCTGCTACTGTTTGAAGCAAGATTACATAAAGAACAGCTAAGTGTAGATTTACGTTCTAGTTTTTATGTTTTAGATTTTCTATATATTCAGTCTTAAACAGTAACGTACATTTTAAATAATATCGTACAGACTATATTTAGTGGTTAAATTATTAAGAACATTTATGTCGATTCAGTAGTTACAATGTGATTTAGATTTTAGGTTTCATTATATTACGCCTTGTAATAGTATTACTTTCTATAGATATTATTATTGCGCTATATTAACAGATGAATAACGAGACATAGATTCTGGAATCTACAGGTTGCAACACATCAGATTTAACACCGCATAAAATTTATCAATTTAAATAAAGTAATGCTACTTTTCTTATATTTTCTATAACGTTACACGCATTGTATTTTTTCATAGTCTTTTCATAGAACATATTTAATATTATTTACATACATAATTTTACTCAACAAATAACCACTATAATAATTATTAAAATTGTACAATGCTATTTACAATCAGAATTCATCATGAATAAATATAGTCATTAGTTTTAAGTAATATACAACTGTGTTTTCTTTCTCTGTACATGCCTGGCGCCCAATATCTATTTCTTTGGTTTATTGTTATTAATTAGTTTTCTTTCCAGTGAAATACCTTATCCACGACTGCTCTCCGATGAAAAGCTGCCGTTTGCAGTGGTAGTTGTTTAAAAAACGCTACACTTTTTTGAAGAGGCGTTAATGTTGTACTTTCCTCTAGAATTTCGTTTTATTTGGAGTAGACATTTAAATGTTATTTACAAAAATCCACCTTCAAATTACTAAAATGTTATAATGCGGCCCAGAGAAAGCTACAATTAAATACCAGCAAAAACATGACTTTGTCATTGCGAATATAAAATAGGTCTTCAAATACGAAGTTATGGTAAAAACTTAAATTTCTGATATAAGTTGTTTTGAAATATCTAAAAACGAATTGCAAGATGTTTTAAATTCACCCCGGAAAAAGGGTGAAATAAATAAATAAAATTATTTGTTCAAAATTTCGGAGAAACGTATAGAATAACATAGGGTGGCCAACTAAGAATGGAGGCCGGCTGTATCTCAGAAAGTACTTATCGTATAACTTTGGGAAAAAAATTCTAATATGTAAATTGACCAAGATAAATCTCTGGAAATTATTTTCAAGTTCGAAAAATGTCCGCTAGGGGGCGTTTCTCTGATAGCCAATCAGAAAACAGGATTTTTCTCAAAAATATGCAGGTGAACAGGTATTTTAAATATTACTATTATAATCATCGAGAAATTTGTATTTTTTTTATATATGAGTGCAACTGTACACTCAAATCGCTTGTCGCTAAGCTTTTATATAATATAAAATTGTGTAATATCATAATAAAAGTTTTAAAGAAAAAGTTTATTTTTTCTTTTTAATGTATTTAAATAAAAGCTTGTTTTTAAGAAGTTTTTTTTCCAAAATTTATTTTTTACTTTTTAAGTTATGCTGGTTTCTCAGTGCCATACACTTAAACTCAATTCTTTTTCTTAAATAACTACCTATGGGTATCCTAATAATATGTGTATCGATTTTCATAAAAAAGGAGAACTTTAAAAAACGACAGCTATCAAATTTGACAGTTCAAATGTGAGACAAAAAAATGAAAACCGACATGGGGTAGGGAGCATTCAGCATTCTTTATGTAATCTTGCTCCTGGCCAGGGTTCGGAAGTAGTTAATTAAGACGTAATTTACTTGATTAACTACGTGTAGTTTTTCTTCAAAAACTACGTCTTTTCCTGTTCATTAACTACATGAAAACTACGTTAATAAACTATGTATTGAAATTATGAATAATTTCCCTTTGTATGAGGTCTGTTTCCCATAGCTACTATAACTGCCTGTATACATTCCGTTCATACTGTCATTGATGCTGCATATAGGTATCATAATCATCATCTGGCAATAACGATAATAAGCATTAACCAGAACTGACGATCTTAAAAAAGTACAAACAGAAAAAAAATTGTAAAAAGTACCCTAATACTTTGCATTGTTTCCCTTGGCTATTATAACTGCCTGTATACGTCCGTTCATACTGTCATTGATGCTGCATATATCATATTGCGTTATGCTTTCCCATTCTTCTTTAAGAACCAATCGAAGTTCATTTAATGAAGCTGGTACAGCTTCGCCACCTCTAGCCCTCCTGCCAAGCATGTCCCAAACGTCGAAAATGATGGGCAGTTCATAGTAGTATACAGTTCACAATAATCACCAAAGCCGGCTTGTCATATTGAAAAATAACTTAAAAAAAATGATAATTGAAAAAATTGCAAACTGATGGTGTCAAGTTCATTTCGCTCTTAAAAATTAATCGAAGCGTATTTTGACATGATCCAAAAAACAAAATGCTTAGAAGACATGGTTCTGACCGTAAAATTATATTTCAGGAAAATTGACACACGAAATTATTGCACAAGGTGTTTTAAAGTTAGGGTAAAAAACAACCCCTCGATTAACCCTGTATAATATGCTAAATACTAAAGTTTATAAAAAATTGAGTTTACGAATTAAAGTTGATAAAATTATATACAGGTTGCTAAAAAATTCATGAAAATAGGGCTAAAAATAACAAAAATATAACACTTTAAATTTGCCCAAAAATTTCTCCGTTGCGTTTTTTTTGCATCTGAGATTATTTGAAGAAAAATAAAATGTTATTTGGGCGAAACTTTGAAACACCCTGTGGACCTGTGGAGATCTTTAAGAAAACAGTGACTTTAAAAACTACATCATCATCAAGTTGTATATGTTCTCAATAATTTGTATTTTGAATCATATCAATAGGTACCTTTAAATATATTGGAGATATTCTCCTTTGAAGAAGATAATAGTGGATTTACAGCAATTTTAGTATTAAAAGCAGATTCTCATGAACACACCTATGAAATAGTAGTGTTTTTGTAATGTCACTGTCATTGAAAAGGTATATTATTATCGTTTGTTGGCAGTTACTTTAGAGTTCGGAAGTTGATCTTTACCATGTTCAATTAAAACGACAATATGGCTCTGTTAGAGCATCCGCAAATCTCTGTTGGAGCAAGCATATTAACAAATATAATTTATATTAGGGGAGCGGAGGGCAATGGCGCTCGCCTAAGCAAAAATATGGTTTTTGTTAGTTATATTAATAAGAGAAGGTTGAAAATTGATCTGAGTAAAGAATATTATTGTTTTCACATTTAGTTATATTCACTAAAAATGCAAAAGCAATTCGCTAATGTTTATCATCTTCTAAAACGCAGGTGATTTGACATAATTTGACGCAAATTATAGCCTAAAATTGTTTGATAAGCCCCAAAAATCTTAAGTCGAGTTCGTATGCATCTGCATCCGTACATCCTTCCGTCATTCCAATAATATTGAAGTATGATTTGTAGTTTTTGAAATAAACCAATAAAACTGGTTAAAAGTAACAAGAAACGTATGAAGGATTTATATATATATACCCATCAATAGTTAACTTATAAAATATTAGAAACTTTTTTTAGTAAAATAAATAGATTGTTATGGATGATATCTGCATGTTTTGGTATCGTCTGTTGAAATGTTACCTGATTAATAAAACAGGGTATATTCTTGACAGTAACATTACAACAACAAAAAACACATCTATATCATAGGTATGTTGATGAGGACCAAAAGCTAGACATGCTTTCAATACTAAGATAGCTACTGTAAATATATCCAACAAAAAAAACTGTTAAACTGAATCTAAAAATAAATTATGGAGAAAAGATGTATCTTGATAAAGTTTTTAAATACCTTATTTTAACGATGAAAATCACGTTTATAGAAGTTTCGGCAAGACAACATCTGTTGGATTAAATTTGATTGAGAATTCTACCATTCTGTGAATCCAGTAAAAACATATTACGTTTACGGTGTTTTTGAACTACTTGGATCAGCGAACATCGAACGGTGAACGATATGTATTATTTTATTGTTCACTTATTTTTTCACTCTATTTCATTGATTAAAGTTGTATCTTAGGTAATTCTTTTATATTTGCGATATGTAATATTATTGTGCGATGTAGCTGTGTTCTGTAACTATAAAATTTATATAAATCAGGATTTTACAGAAAATTCTAGACATATACATATATACTATCGAAAAAAGGCGTTAAAGACGACTGGGAAATCGATTCTTCTGAGGCATCGATGATAATTTTGGCGAGGTCAAACCCTAGAGGTCTTTACTTGGCCTCTACATATTAAAATTTTCATGTTATTTTAAAAAACTTCACATATTTAAATATTCTTTTTATACTTGAACCCATTATTGTCTATTGTGGGCTATGCGGGCCCAAGTTATATACCCAAGTATTCTTCTAGGTCTCTTAATCCCTTTTGGGTACCATGCTGTAATTTTTGTGGTCCATCTTGCCAGGTATCCTGCCACTTGAGAGATTTGACTCTGTGGATGATATCTATTACCTGGGTCTTTTGTCGTATCCACTCTATTCTTTTATGGTCTCTATTGGTTATTCCCAGCATATTTCGTATCAATGAGCGTTGGGCAACCCGCAGTTTGCTTATGATGTCCATTTTAAGTGTCCAGGTTTTGAATGCATAGGTCATGATTGGTAGTACACATTGGTCGAATATTTTATACTTTATATAGAGTGGTGCCTATTCTAGATTTCAATATGGTTGAGTTTCTTCCATAAGTACTCCATGCTGACTTAATTCTTCTGTTGATTTCTGGTAGTAGAGATCCCGAGCTGTGTATTAGTTGTCCCAAATATATATATATATATATATATTTGGGATTAGCGTCTATATAAGTATCACTCTTATAGTCACTCTTATAAAGTATCACACAAAAAGTATCACACAAGTCACTCTTATAACTTTTATTTTTTCATTTAAAAAACGAGATATAGTGTCTTAGTATATGACATACATTAAGATTGATTGACATATGCGTTCCTGTTGAATTGTACCAACTTGTTTTGTTTGTGATATTCTTCTACTATTTCCAGTGTATTTGTTTTGTTTTTTGTTGTATTTATTAGAATGCCTTTTCTTTCCACTAGTTCGTTTTACATTAATTTGATTTTTGCTAAATTCATTTTGAGACCCACTTTATTGCTGGCTGTATTTAGTTCATTAATTTGTGTTTGTAATTGTTCAGGAGCAGTATTGGCAATTAGGACTATGTCATCGGCGAATCAAGATGGTTAAGATATTTTCCATTTATTTTTAATTCTTTGTTGGTCTAGTCAAATTGACGGAAGATTTCTTCTAGTATTGCGTTAAACAGCTTTGGGGATATCGCATCTCCCTATCGTACTCCTTTGCCAGTTGAGAACTCTGGGGTTGTTGTATAATATCATTACTGAAATTGGTATTAACCACTGTTATATGACACACTCTGTATAAAGTTTTTGTTGATTTTTTTTACTTGTACACACTCTAAGAATTAAATGAAACAAGAAATAGTTACAGTTATATTTAAACTTACTATAAGTATATAATTTCATTAAAAACCGAGCAAAGCCGGTGCTGAATTAGTTATTAGCTAGCGCGTCACGATTCTGTTACAATTCGACGCTCTTCCTATGTAAATCCATTCTTTCTCTTTCCATTTGAATATTTATCGCGTTAACTAGACTGGTAAAGTAATACTTTGCCGATTGGTAGTTTCGCCCGTATATGATACCTAGATATTACATTATACAGGGTCTCCGATAATATACAGGATGGCCCGAACTGTATTCCGGAAACTTCGGCAGCACATTCTGCAGATCAAAATAAGTAAAAAAGTTCGTATAAATGTATGCCCTAAAATGCTTAGTATAGGAGACACAGGGTGTAGAAAGTTCATTTTTATTAAGATTTTTTTCAAATAATATATATAAAAATAAGGTCAATATTTGGATGAAAATTGGTGTCTGGGAGTTTTTTAACATGAGAAATTTGATATTGATGTCAATATGACTCCTACTTGTAGAGGATTCCACGTATATATTTTTTAACTGATTTGAAGAGTAATAACTTTTCGGCCGTACCTGTATGAAACTACTGAGTAATAAGATAAATATTTGAAACGTTTTTTACGTAAAAAAAGGTCTCTTAGTAAAAATCTCTACCAGTAACGGTTCTCGAGATATTTGGAATCAAATTTATCCATACCTGTCATCATTCATATAAATTAAACATGCATGCGTTGACTAAATAATTATTAGACTGAAATCATAAATTTGAGATGTTTTTGTGTCATTGATTTAAAAAAATAAAAATTTCCCAAATTTATTATTTCACTCAAAAACTATCTACTCAACGTGTTTTTTTGTCAATAATGACATGTATTGACTATTTCCATTCTAAATATCTCGAGAGCAATTGCTCTTAGCGACTTTTATCAAGAGACATTTTTCACGGAAATGTATATTTTTTCATTCAGTAGTTTTATACAGGTACGGACGAAAATTTATTAATCTTATTCTTAACAGTTAAAACACATGTAAGTGGCGCCCCCTACAAACAGGGTCATATTGACATCAAAGTCAAATTTCTTATATGAAAAAATTCCCATACACCAATTTTCATCCAAATGTTGACGAAATAAATTAGTTGCATGGGGAGCACAACGTATAAAAATAGCTTCCCGTGGGAAACTTCATGAAGGGAAGGTGCCAGTGGAGTTGTTTTATCAGAAAAATTATGTATTCCATTAATTTTTATTAAGTATTGCGAAAAAATAATATTTTGGTTGCTGGTTGGATTTAAAGTGAAAAAAATTGAAAAATATTGTGTTATATTACTCTTACCAAAATAAAATATGGTCTACGTTATATGAGTTCATGTATTTAAAAAAAAATTAAGTGATACATTTGCACATATATATTAATAAAATTACAAATCGGCATCATCACTATCAACTTCATCACTACCTTCGTCGGCAAAATCAGGCGGATGCAAATTATTACAAGTTGATTGGTCCGTATTACAACTACACATTTCTGTGCAAGGCATATTGTTTGCTAAACATTGACATGGTGGTGAACATAGATTTTAAGACACGAACACCTAATCAGTTGAAGTAGAGACTCTGGAGCACATGGTTTTTCACACATAACAGGGGTAAGTACTCCCTCTTCCAAATACCAGCCGTGCCCAACTGGATTAGGGATGACTGCATTTGGTTCATCATCTTTTAACCACACAAAGGCTTGAAGATTAGCTCTCTTAATTGCGGGTACAAGGGAACCTCTAGCGGGGGGTAACTTATCTCCAAGGGCTTGTTTGGCAGTAAACATTGACCATCGTAATTCTGCAAATGATTTTGTTAGAGTGCTTGCTTTATAAACTCGACAAATAAATATTTCTAGCTGATGCAAAATATCATCAAGTACTAAACCACTGGTACCAAGTTTCTGCAAGGCAGTAAGTTCTTCTTCACTCGCTGAAACAAATGCCTTCCAGTATGAAAACTTTCCTTTCCCAAACAAACTTCCGGTTGTGTCACACCGAGATATTGCATGGAACCCGGGCAGTGCTGAAAATTTTAGTAGTCCCAGTAAAATATATATGTTTTTAACTGATATTGCCTCGCCTGACGATGGTACAAAAAAGGTGTTTTCGTACAGCCTTGCATAGCGCCTTACTAACAAAACTAAAATATCTGTATCATTAGAAAATACCAGTAGTGTATAAGTATAATTTTTGTGTCGGCTTCTTCTTGAGTACTCTTTAAACAATCCAAAGAGCAGTGCGTCGCAGAAATTTCAATGCGCCATGAAACAACATATTTTGTTGCTGATATCTTGGCTGATATCTCGGCATATCTTGGAATTCTATGTGCAAGATAGGTGGTAAATTCTATTCATTCATCAGCATTTGTTTCAGCGGTTAATTCATCCTTGGTACGAGTATGTGACAACAACTTTTTCAAATTTATGTTTGATATGTCAGTTGTGTCACATATTTTGTACTATATTGCGACACCGTCATGAAGCCTCTTATCCCTAAGTAAGGTTTTTATTGATTCGTCCAAGTACGTGTCGAAAATAACATGAAGTTCATCATATTGCCAGTATTTTCTTTGGATCTTTTGGGCGAACAAATCTACAATATGATATTTTTTCCACGTGCATCAAAGGCTCTACTTATATTCTATCCTGAAACAAAAGAAATAAAATTGAAAAGTCTTACATACTCAAAATATATTCCAAAAACTGACACTGATGGCATAAAATAATCTGTTTTTAGCTTAAGATGGAATATCATCGAATCTATCATTTTTTCGCAATGCATGTTAGGCATATTTTTTTCAGCTAGTAGAAATACCTTTCGATCGAAATAAGATAAATTGGAATCGGTTCAGCAGGGACCGAGATATGCCACTTGGTTCATAATGAAGCGACGGCCATCTTGGATGACGTCATCATAGCCACGCACAACATCTGTGAAAATGTCACCATCGACATTATTAGACTACATGTTCTTATCTATCGATTAGTACCACTAGTACCTTCCCTTCTTTAACTTTCCCACGGGACACACCATGCTTCCGTACTAAATAGAAATAAAAATGAAACTTGTACACCCCGTATCTCCGAAAGTAAGCATTTTAGGACATACATTTATACGAACTTTTTTACTTATTTTTATCTGCAGAATATCCTGCCGAAGTTTTCGGAATACAGTTTGGACCACCCTGTATATCGTCCTCTATTTCACGCAAAGGCGTAACTGAAAAATCAGAAAAATCAGTTACGCCACTTGGGACTTCCTTATTGAGCACTAAAATATTCAAATGCACTATACATATTAGCTAGCAATGGGAACTATCGAATGAATTAGACTATCGAATGGTTAATGAATGAATGATTTCAACTATCGAATGGTTTTATTCGAGATAAAATCATTCATTCATTTCGTATACTAAAGCATGCTTGACAACCTCGCCGTGCGACTAAATGGTTATCGTTGAGCCACGACTATCGAATGCTTTTGATAAATGAAATTTAGTATTCGTTTGATTTTTGTATGCGTCGGTGCAGTATTAGTTCTTCAAAATTTTATAACTTCGCCATTACAAATGCCTGTGCTATTTTTGCGCGTTTATTAAAATAGTTAAAATACTAAAATAGTAGTTATTTTTTAATTTGTATTTATTGACGATTGTGTGCATGTGCAGGTGGTCAAAATTTTCCGAAAATTTGTGTGATTTTCATATAGTCCGATCTTTCAATTATTTAATTTTATATGGTATATGATCTATTTTTTAATGGAGAAATTTTGAGAAGTAGCAATTTTAAAGAGATCAGATGATCTTACAATTAATTTTAAAATACATATTTGTATTTTAGATGTTTTTAATAATAAGATTAGTTGAACTTAATAATCATATTTAAGTAATTTTGGTTGTATAATCATATTTAAGTAAGTGGTTATCGAACTCAAACTATGGGGTGAGAAAATTAAAATGAAAGTTTTTTCACGTGCCAATTTAAAAAAAAAGTTAACGATGTTTATATTTTGTTTATGCTAATTCTGTTACATGTAGTTTTTTTGCGAAAAAAAAATATTTCATTTATTTTTTTTAAAAGTAAATGCCAGTAAAAGTAAATATAATTTTTAAATAGTAATATAAAGCACCTAATATAAATAATTTTGATTTCTAATTATTTATTTATATTTTCCTCCCATTACACTGCATGCTTAGAAAATTAATAAATGTTTATATTTCATGATTTTAAAATTTGTAGTTAATATAACAAATTAGTTCTGTAGTTATTATTATTTAATAAACCAACGTTGCCAAAAAATTTAGAGACTATATTATTTTTAAATAGGATCTAATATAAATAATTTTGACATCTAATTTGTTGTTTATATTTTGCTACTACTTAAAAGAAAATATTTATATTAAATGATTTTAAATTTTGTTGTTAATAGGTATAACAAATTATTACTGTTATTATTATTTATTAAACCAGTCTTAATTAATAATAATTTAATTTAGTCTTTGCTAAAAAACATTAAAAATAATTTTCCTACATCAAAATAACAAGTATTATTGCAGTGTAACAACAGAATATTAATAAAAAAAAAATACAGAATATATAGTATGTCTATATATTCCCTAATTAACAAAAGCAAACAATAATATTCTTTGCTAATATCAACTAATAACAAAATATGGCAACAGCATATTTCATAATGTATTTTCTGTGTAAATACTAGCACCTCAATAAAAAATAATGTGTCCTTATCTATATCTGACTCCGCAAAAAATCAAAAGATACCGGCTTCTTTTCATAGCTTTGCCACCGACCGCTGTCGGGTTTCTCGGAAAAAAACCTACGTCGCCGGGCGACAACTAAAATTCAGTTAATATTTTTATTATTATAATAGATCCTGACGAATGAATGAATTTCATAAATGAATGAATTTTATAAATGAATGGTTTTTTACTGCCGAATTACTAGAATACAATATTTCAAGGCAGATGACGGATCTATTCGATAATTTTTATTCGAATAGTTTTCAACGAATGTTTTCTTACTAACTATCGAATTATTCGATAGTATTCATTCGATAGTTCCCACTACTAATATTAGCCATAAAAAGTGTGACTTTGTGGAAATTACTTTAGTAACGTAAGCTAGTAGTGGGAAATACATGAATTAGACTTCTTTTTCTCATTATGCTTCTGGTATTGTATTAACCTAATGCTTTTCAATTACGCTGTTCTGACAGAGCTTTAAATCATTTTGTTCCTCGAAGCCAATTTAAAGTTAAAATACTAAAAGATTATATAAATGGTTTCAAATTGAGAAAATAGATATTTGGTCACTGCGGTGAACGGATGCAGTATGTCAATGTCAGCAGTTGAATAAAAATGCTATATAATACAGTTTATATGGAAAGTCGTTATCTCTACTTATCCTGTAAACTCGGTTGCAACAGTATTTAAAGTAACGTGATTTTCAGGAAATCAGAATGTATAACAATTTTAATCAAATGTAATTTATTATTAAACTAAAATAGGTTATTCGGTATTTTTTACATATAATAAATATTTTTTCTTCTTATATACTCACCGGCACACGAAAAACGGGCACCTCAAAAATTTTCATATACACTTGCGTGCATAGAAATCGGCCCCAGGCAAAATTTTAAAGTTAGTAACTATATATTTTTTTAGACTCTATTTGTCAGATTAAGAAAAATACATGCTGTTTGAAGACAATTTCATATTCTTTGAAAAGAGTTTAGAGATATTAATTTGTATTTTGGTTTCTTTGAATTAAAATTATTAAATTAATGCTTGAAACAAATTATCGTTTTTTATTACTAAGAGGTGTGTTATTATTTATTTATTTATTTATCGACAATTAACTAAACTAGAATTTTTCAATAAAGGGTATGACTCCCTCTTGCTCTAACAACATCTCTCATACGATTTGGCATAGATTCGATCAAATTTGATATTGTTTCTTGCGGGATGTTAAGCCACTCTTCCTCTACTGCAACAATGAGCTCTGGGATAGCAGTTGGGGCTCTTCGTCTAGTACGAATTCTTCGTTTTTGCTCATCCCATAAATGTTCTATCGGGTTTAAGTCTGGACTGCATGCTGGCCATTCCATAACCCGAAATCCGACTTCTGAAATGTAATCGTGTACGATTCTTGATGTGTGTGCCTTCGCATTGTCATGCATAAGTAATATAAATTCGTTTCCAATGTAGTCGACGTAAGGTACCACATGAACTGCTAAAATCTCCTCAATATACCTAGCACCAGTTAAACCTTGTCTCCCGTACCGACGCGACGGTCGCCCCAACGGATGAAAACTGGGTCGGTTCAGCGCAGTCATAGAAATTGTATCCCAGATCATGGAGGAACCACCTCCATAAAGCAATCCGCTCCTCAATGCAGCATTCTGCGAATCGCTCACCTGGCCTCCGGGACACTTTTTCTTCTTTGGTTTGCCACCATAGAGGCATATCCTGGTCTCATCTGAGAATAAAACAGATTCCCATTGTTCTAGTGTCCAATTCAGATGTTCCAGTGCAAAACGCAGGCGTGCTTGACGATGAGCTGGGGTAAGTTTTGGACCAATTGCGGGTGTTTTGGGGGTCATGTTACTTTCCTTCAATCTTCGTCTTACTGTCCACTGACTAATAGTCACTCCTCGTATTTCACGGAGCTGTTGTTGCACCTGAATAGCATTAAGACGCCGATTTCTTAACATTGTTGACACCCTAAAGCGGTCATCATGATCCGTTATATCTCTTTCTACCAGTTCCAGGTCGACTACGAAAGGATGGAGTCTCCTCATATCGTTCACACACTCTTCTAACCGCTCCGCGTGTCATATGTAGTTGCCGAGCAACAGCTCTCTGTTTAAATCCATTTTCGATTAAAGCGATTCCTTGGGTCGGCTTTTTCCGGTGATGTATGCATTAAATTGAAGCACTAATCAAATAATGAAACACAACTAATCAAAGAATAAAAGAACAATGTGAAAATTTCGATTACAAAGGTAGTAATTGCAATATTTGACAAGTTTGTTATTCTTATTGTCACCACAACACAAATACCTTTTATTTGTTTACCCGTTGGTACGCATATAAACGATAAGTACCCTGAATAAATTTATGCTCATATTAAAGTATGTTAAATTGTCTTTGAAACAGCTCGTATTTTTTACTTGCCATGATAAATAGATTCTAAAAGACACAGTTAAAACCAAAAGTTCACAGTGGGCCGATTTCTATGCACGTAAGTTTATTTTAACCTGAGATTTTAATATTTTATATATTATGTTCTAGTGTACCAATTTTGAAGATTTTTTAAGCAAATTGTAGCTGAATTATTTGGCTTCTTAATATATCTTTCTAAATTAAAAACGAAAGTTGTTATCTCTCAATTATACAACGGAAAACAAAATATCGATATTTTGGTTAAAATTTGAAACACCCTTGAGTACGTTAACGATGCAAGGAATTTAAAAATTATTTCATCATCTAGGTGTATTTTTTCTCGTTAGTTTGTTTTTTGATTCATCTCAATAGCTTTATTTTTTTTGGAAAAATTCGCTTTTGAAGAAGACACTAAAATTGTTTCGTACTTTTTACATTAAAAATATCATATAATTACTGCCTGTTGGGCAGTTACTCCAATATATTCCACAGGGTATTTCAAACTTTTTTCCTCGTTTTTCTTCGTTTGTTTTTTCTCGTATAATTGACAGACGGAAACTTCGTTTTCAATTTAGAAAGATATACTAAAAAGTCAAATAATTTAGCTACAAATCGCTTTAAAAATCATCAAAATCTGCTTACTAGAACAAAATATATTAAATTTTAAAATACCTACATCAAAATTTTAAGCGAGTGTATGTTTTATAAATAACTCGTAACCAAAAATAGGTAAAAAGATTATTAAATTATAGAAAATTTGCGCTTTCTTGAACTCTATAACGTCATGTTTCAAAATATAAAAATTATTCGTAAATTATATCGATTACTTCCGAAGATGATTTAATTTTTTGACCCTATTTAAAAAGTTATCTACAAAAATAATAAAAAAATATATTTGTATCAAATACAAATTTTAGATTCTAATGCTATATACATATGTTCTGTTCTACAAGTTGATATTAGATTTACAAACTGACATTTGGTTTCCGGGATACCATCATCACACACAGACCTGGTTTTCTTATCTTCTTTTTTAAAAGTTTCTTCTTCTAGGTTGCAGGGTTGTTTAGATCATTTTTATATCTCTTCTGGTCTCCTAAATTAATGTAGTGTAATTTTTTATGAGAATGTGTTCCTTTTAATTTTAATCACGAAAGCCAGTGAAATTTTTCAGTCACTCTTGGCCTAAAGTTAAATAAATGTTTCTTTTAATATACTTACTGTGTTAGACGGTTTAACTGTTATCACACTTCAAGTTGTTATAATTCTAGTTATTTCCATAATATAACGTAAGTAAACGCATTACACTTTCTACATTAGGCTACAAATAATTCACCCAATGAAAAGTAAAAGTAGGTTCTTCATCATTATTCTGCATACTTAATCAAACTAAAACAAGTATCGTTTGCAGTTTATTATAAAAACTTGTCGTCACGGGATAGAGCTATAGATTTTAATTCATTTCTTTCCTCAATGATATTACTACACTGCGTTACTTGTTTATAATTTATATATGTATTTTGCTTCGTATTTGATGTAAGTACATGTTTTAGCTAAACTTATGTGTTAGAATAATGCTTATCGAATTGCATAAATATGTAAATGCAGGAAAGAGTTACTGGTAGTAGAATATATGCTAATAAGTAAGAAAAACTAATTTATTATTTTGTAAAGATGAATTTAATCGTTCTAGTAATTTAAGAGTCTAAGTAAAGTGAGTGAGATATGAGTTATATAGTAAAGAGTATCTATTAGAAAATATAGAAGTACCGTGTGATCGAAACTGCCGGCGACGATAGACTGGTAATAGAGTCAATCAAAGAAGGAGGACCAGAAATCATCAAAGTTTTAAATGTCCTATTTAATAAATGCATTGAAGAAGAAATAACCCCATCACAGTGGAACAACGCAACTATCATTATTGTACACAAGAAAAATGTGACGTGTTATAGACCTTAAAACTATAGGCCGATCAGCCCTCTTAGCCACGTATACAAATTATTTACTGAAATACTCACCAAGCGTTTGACAAATAAAATAGACTTTTTTTCGAGCGAACAAGCAGGTTTCCGATCAGGTTACGGAACAAATGACCATCTTCTAACAGTCAAGGTCCTTATCGAGAAATGCATTGAGTATAATAGACCGCTAATGCTTGTCTTCGTGGATTTCGAGAAGGCCTTCGATTTGGTAGACCAGTGGAAGCTTCTAGAGACACTAAGTGAGAGTCGCATCGATCATCGATACTCCTCAATCATAAGACATATGATAATGCCACGGCAAACGTCAGAATATCGACAAATCAATGCACAGACAAATTCAATATCGATCGAGGGGTAAGACTAGGCGACACACTGTCCCCTAAACTATTCGTTGCTGTGCTAGAATGTATGTTAAAAATGATAAACTGGGATTCAACAGGAATTAACATCGATGGCAAATTGATAAATCATTTCTGTTTTGCAGATGACATTATTTTTAATAACAGACAACATACAGGAGGCACAGAATATGCTTGATATGCTGAATGATGCTTCGGAAAAGTCGGTTTGAAAATTAACTTGTCAAAGACACAATACATAATATTAATAACATACCTTTGTATCAGTATTGGCAAATACTTAGGCATGAGATCATATTAGAAGGGATAATCAGGCCCACGAAATTCTACGAAGAATAGGTTTGTCGTGGGCGGCATTTGGAAACTAAGGCATATACTGAGATCTGATATTCCATATGTTTAAGAAGAAAGATTTTAACTAGTGTGTCTTGCCTGTCCTCACGTATGGAGCTGAAACGCTTATTTTGACAAAAAGAACATACATAGAATACAGGTCATGCAATGGAAAATGGAAAGGTCTATGTTGGGAGGTACACTCAGAGATAAAATACCCAATCATACAATACGAAATCGAACAGGAGTAAGAGATGCGGTGATATCTGTCTTACATCTTAAATGGAATTGGCAGGACATGTATTAGGATGACAGAGGGACGGTGGACAAAGAGACTTGTGGAATGGAGACCGAGACACGAGCCTATAGAAGCAGAGGACGCCCTCCTAGTCGATGGACAGATGACATTAAGAGGGTGGCTGGAAACTGGATCCAAGTGGCACAAAATAGAAGGAAATGGCTAGAGTTAAGGGAGGCTTTTGTTGAGCAGTGACGGTATAAGCTGCTAAAATGATGATGATGTGATCGAAAAAAAAACGGCGTCAAAGATGGCTGCTGGGCAATGACAATCGACAATAATTTTGACGAGGTCGATCTCTAGGCGTCATTTACTAAAATTGACATAAAACTTGTCAAAATTTAACACTAATTATAAAAAAAGATTAAAATGATAGAACGTTTCCAGTATCGTAAAAACAAATCTATTTCCAAAAAAAAAAATATTTTTTCTTCTAGAATTTGACACTACACCGTTTATAATCATTTTTACCCAGTATAAAAATAAATTACAACCTTATTAAGGCCAAATGGCAGTGAGCGCCATTAAACAATAAAGAAAGTAAGTGAAGACGTCAAATAAATGACGACTAGGGTTGGACATCGTCAAAATTGTCACCGATCACGTCAAAAAAATTCCAAACGAAATGTACAAAGATGGCTAGCACCTGAAAATTTAACATTATTATAGAGATACAGGGTGCTCCGGTGGTGTAGAGGTACAGGCTCTAGTCTACCAATCTCAAAGTAGTGGGTTCGATTCCCACACCCGGCATTACATCAGCCGACTATTTTTCTTAAAATAAAATAGTTTGGGTACCTAGGTCGACTCAGCCTAAATGAGTACTTGGGATTCAAAATCCTGAGGTAACTATGGTTGAAGCGTAGTGCTATTAGCCACATTACCTTCTTGTATA